>NC_090448.1:45813264-46121971 GCF_031143425.1 Pleurodeles waltl
AGCATCTGGTAGACCTAGGACCAATTTCTCCCCAAGAATTGGGAAAGAAGGCGGACCATTGGGTCAAGACAAGGGTGTCCAAGACTTCAACAGGGGGTGACCAAAAGAAAGGGGTCACAAAGACTCCCCAGGGGAAGAGTGATGAGACAACCAAAACTAAAAATAGTAAAGAGTCTTCTACAGGCCCCCAAAAACCTGCACAGGAGGGTGGGCCCAGAGCCTCTTCACAAAACAATGGGTACAAGGGTAAAAACTTTGATCCCAAAAAGGCCTGGTGTCATAGCTGTAAACAGCATGGACACCAAACTGGAGACAAGGCCTGTCCCAAGAAAGGTTCCACTCCAAACTCCCATCCAGGTAACACTGGTATGGCTAGTCTCCAAGTGGGATCAACAGTGTGCCCAGAGCAAATCAGGGTCCACACTGAAGCTACTCTAGTTTCTGAGGGTGGGGTGGATTTAGCCACACTAGCTGTCTGGCCGCCTAACATGCAAAAATACAGACAGCAACTCTTTATTAATGGGACTAGAATAGAGGGCCTGAGGGATACAGGTGCCAGTGTCACCATGGTGACAGAGAAACTGGTTTCCCCTGGCCAATACCTGACTGGAAAAACTTACACAGTCACCAACGCTGACAATCAGAGAAAAGTACATCCCATGGCAATGGTTACTTTAGAATGGGGAGGGGTCAATGGCCTGAAACAGGTGGTGGTCTCCTCAAATATCCCAGTGGACTGTCTGCTTGGAAATGACCTGGAGTCCTCAGCATGGGCTGAGGTAGAACTAAAAACCCATGCAGCAATGCTGGGTATCCCTGAACTGGTGTGTGTGAAAACAAGAGCACAATGCAAGGCACAGGGTGAACAAGTAGAGCTGGAGTCTGGAAGAATGGCCCAGCCTACCAAGAGAACAGGAAAGTCAGTTGGGAAACCAACTGCAACACAGCAAAAGAAAGGGAACCTCTCTTCTCAGGAAGAAGTTCTGCCCTCTGAGGGAACTGAGCCTTTGGAGCTTGAACCTTACCAGGTTGAGCTCTTGGGCCCAGGGGGACCCTCAAGGGAGGAGCTGTGTAAGGGACAAGAAACCTGTCCCTCTCTTGAAGGCCTTAGGCAGCAAGCTGCTGAAGAGTCCAAAGGCAAGAAAAATGGAACACATAGGGTCTATTGGGAAGATGGACTCCTGTACACTGAGGCCAGAGACCCCAAACCTGGTGCCACTAGGAGAGTGGTAGTGCCTCAGGTGTTCAGGAAGTTCATCCTAACAGTGGCCCATGACATTCCCCTTGCTGGACATTTGGGACAAACCAAGACGTGGGAGAGGTTAGTCAACCACTTCTACTGGCCCAATATGTCCAACATGGTTAAGGAGTTTTGCCTCTCCTGCCCCACCTGTCAAGCCAGTGGTAAGACAGGTGGGCATCCAAAGGCCCCCCTCATTCCACTTCCAGTGGTGGGGGTTCCCTTTGAAAGAGTGGGTGTGGACATAGTTGGTCCACTAGAACCTCCCACAGCCTCAGGAAATATGTATATCCTGGTAGTAGTGGATCATGCTACCAGGTATCCTGAAGCTATTCCCCTTAGGTCGACTACTGCCCCTGCAGTAGCCAAGGCCCTCATTGGTATCTTTACCAGAGTGGGTTTCCCTAAGGAGGTGGTGTCTGACAGAGGTACCAACTTCATGTCAGCATACCTAAAGCACATGTGGAATGAGTGTGGGGTGACTTATAAATTCACTACACCATACCATCCACAAACTAATGGCTTAGTTGAGAGATTCAACAAGACATTAAAGGGCATGATCATGGGGCTCCCAGAAAAACTCAAAAGGAGATGGGATGTCCTCTTGCCATGTCTGCTTTTCGCTTACAGAGAGGTGCCACAGAAGGGAGTAGGATTCTCACCCTTTGAACTTCTGTTTGGTCATCCTGTAAGAGGACCACTTGCTCTTGTTAAAGAAGGCTGGGAGAGACCTCTCCATGAGCCTAAACAAGACATAGTGGACTATGTACTTGGCCTTCGCTCTAGAATGGCAGAGTACATGGAAAAGGCAACCAAAAACCTTGAGGCCAGCCAACAGCTCCAGAAGTTTTGGTATGACCAAAAGGCTGCACTGGTTGAGTTCCAACCAGGGCAGAAAGTCTGGGTTCTGGAGCCTGTGGCTCCCAGGGCACTCCAGGACAAATGGAGTGGCCCTTACCCAGTACTAGAAAGGAAGAGTCAGGTCACCTACCTGGTGGACCTGGGCACAAGCAGGAGCCCCAAGAGGGTGATCCATGTGAACCGCCTTAAGCTCTTCCATGACAGGGCTGATGTGAATCTGTTGATGGTAACAGATGAGGATCAGGAGGCAGAGAGTGAACCTCTCCCTGAACTTCTGTCATCAGACCCAAAAGATGGCACAGTAGATGGAGTGATCTACTCAGACACCCTCTCTGGCCAACAGCAAGCTGATTGTAGGAGAGTCCTACAACAGTTTCCTGAACTCTTCTCCTTAACCCCTGGTCAGACACACCTGTGTACCCATGATGTGGACACAGGAGACAGCATGCCTGTCAAGAACAAAATCTTTAGACAATCTGACCATGTTAAGGAAAGCATCAAGGTGGAAGTCCACAAGATGCTGGAATTGGGAGTAATTGAGCGCTCTGACAGCCCCTGGGCTAGCCCAGTGGTCTTAGTCCCCAAACCTCACACCAAAGATGGAAAGAAAGAGATGAGGTTTTGTGTGGACTACAGAGGGCTCAATTCTGTCACCAAGACAGATGCTCATCCAATTCCAAGAGCTGATGAGCTCATAGATAAATTAGGTGCTGCCAAATTCTTAAGTACCTTTGACTTGACAGCAGGGTACTGGCAAATAAAAATGGCACCTGGAGCAAAAGAGAAAACAGCATTCTCCACACCTGATGGGCATTATCAGTTTACTGTTATGCCCTTTGGTTTAAAGAATGCCCCTGCCACCTTCCAAAGGTTGGTGAATCAAGTCCTTGCTGGCTTGGAGTCCTTTAGCACAGCTTATCTTGATGATATTGCTGTCTTTAGCTCCACCTGGCAGGATCACCTGGTCCACCTGAAGAAGGTTTTGAAGGCTCTGCAATCTGCAGGCCTCTCTATCAAGGCATCCAAATGCCAGATAGGGCAGGGAACTGTGGTTTACTTGGGCCACCTTGTAGGTGGAGGCCAAGTTCAGCCACTCCAACCCAAGATCCAGACTATTCTGGACTGGGTAGCTCCAAAAACCCAGACTCAAGTCAGGGCATTCCTTGGCTTGACTGGGTATTACAGGAGGTTTGTGAAGGGATATGGATCCATTGTGACAGCCCTCACTGAACTCACCTCCAAGAAAATGCCCAAGAAAGTGAACTGGACTGTAGAATGCCAACAGGCCTTTGACACCCTGAAACAAGCAATGTGCTCAGCACCAGTTCTAAAAGCTCCAGATTATTCTAAGCAGTTCATTGTGCAGACTGATGCCTCTGAACATGGGATAGGGGCAGTTTTGTCCCAAACAAATGATGATGGCCTTGACCAGCCTGTTGCTTTCATTAGCAGGAGGTTACTCCCCAGGGAGCAGCGTTGGAGTGCCATTGAGAGGGAGGCCTTTGCTGTGGTTTGGTCCCTGAAGAAGCTGAGACCATACCTCTTTGGGACTCACTTCCTAGTTCAAACTGACCACAGACCTCTCAAATGGCTGATGCAAATGAAAGGTGAAAATCCTAAACTGTTGAGGTGGTCCATCTCCCTACAGGGAATGGACTTTATAGTGGAACACAGACCTGGGACTGCCCATGCCAATGCAGATGGCCTTTCCAGGTTCTTCCACTTAGAAAATGAAGACTCTCTTGGGAAAGGTTAGTCTCATCCTCTTTCGTTTGGGGGGGGGTTGTGTAAGGAAATGCCTCCTTGGCATGGTTGCCCCCTGACTTTTTGCCTTTGCTGATGCTATGTTTACAATTGAAAGTGTGCTGAGGCCTGCTAACCAGGCCCCAGCACCAGTGTTCTTTCCCTAACCTGTACTTTTGTATCCACAATTGGCAGACCCTGGCATCCAGATAAGTCCCTTGTAACTGGTACTTCTAGTACCAAGGGCCCTGATGCCAAGGAAGGTCTCTAAGGGCTGCAGCATGTCTTATGCCACCCTGGAGACCTCTCACTCAGCACAGACACACTGCTTGCCAGCTTGTGTGTGCTAGTGAGGACAAAACGAGTAAGTCGACATGGCACTCCCCTCAGGGTGCCATGCCAGCCTCTCACTGCCTATGCAGTATAGGTAAGACACCCCTCTAGCAGGCCTTACAGCCCTAAGGCAGGGTGCACTATACCATAGGTGAGGGTACCAGTGCATGAGCATGGTACCCCTACAGTGTCTAAACAAAACCTTAGACATTGTAAGTGCAGGGTAGCCATAAGAGTATATGGTCTGGGAGTTTGTCAAACACGAACTCCACAGCACCATAATGGCTACACTGAAAACTGGGAAGTTTGGTACCAAACTTCTCAGCACAATAAATGCACACTGATGCCAGTGTACATTTTATTGTAAAATACACCACAGAGGGCACCTTAGAGGTGCCCCCTGAAACTTAACCGACTGTCTGTGTAGGCTGACTAGTTCCAGCAGCCTGCCACACCAAAGACATGTTGCTGGCCCCATGGGGAGAGTGCCTTTGTCACTCTGAGGCCAGTAACAAAGCCTGCACTGGGTGGAGATGCTAACACCTCCCCCAGGCAGGAGCTGTAACACCTGGCGGTGAGCCTCAAAGGCTCACCCCTTTGTCACAGCCCAGCAGGGAACTCCAGCTTAGTGGAGTTGCCCGCCCCCTCCGGCCACGGCCCCCACTTTTGGCGGCAAGGCTGGAGGGAACAAAGAAAGCAACAAGGAGGAGTCACTGGCCAGTCAGGACAGCCCCTAAGGTGTCCTGAGCTGAGGTGACTCTGACTTTTAGAAATCCTCCATCTTGCAGATGGAGGATTCCCCCAATAGGGTTAGGATTGTGACCCCCTCCCCTTGGGAGGAGGCACAACGAGGGTGTACCCACCCTCAGGGCTAGTAGCCATTGGCTACTAACCCCCCAGACCTAAACACGCCCTTAAATTTAGTATTTAAGGGCTACCCTGAACCCTAGAAAATTAGATTCCTGCAACTACAAGAAGAAGGACTGCCTAGCTGAAAACCCCTGCAGAGGAAGACCAGAAGACGACAACTGCCTTGGCTCCAGAAACTCACCGGCCTGTCTCCTGCCTTCCAAAGATCCTGCTCCAGCGACGCCTTCCAAAGGGACCAGCGACCTCGACATCCTCTGAGGACTGCCCCTGCTTCGAAAAGACAAGAAACTCCCGAGGACAGCGGACCTGCTCCAAGAAAGGCTGCAACTTTGTTTCCAGCAGCCTTGAAAGAACCCTGCAAGCTCCCCGCAAGAAGCGTGAGACTTGCAACACTGCACCCGGCGACCCCGACTCGGCTGGTGGAGATCCAACACCTCAGGAGGGACCCCAGGACTACTCTGATACTGTGAGTACCAAAACCTGTCCCCCCTGAGCCCCCACAGCGCCGCCTGCAGAGGGAATCCCGAGGCTTCCCCTGACCGCGACTCTTTGAATCCAAAGTCCCGACGCCTGGGAGAGACCCTGCACCCGCAGCCCCCAGGACCCGAAGGACCGGACTTTCACTGGACAAGTGACCCCCAGGAGTCCCTCTCCCTTGCCCAAGTGGAGGTTTCCCCGAGGAACCCCCCCCTTGCCTGCCTGCAGCGCTGAAGAGATCCCGAGATCTCTCATAGACTAACATTGCGAACCCGACGCTTGTTTCTACACTGCACCCGGCCGCCCCCGCGCTGCTGAGGGTGAAATTTCTGTGTGGGCTTGTGTCCCCCCCGGTGCCCTACAAAACCCCCCTGGTCTGCCCTCCGAAGACGCGGGTACTTACCTGCAAGCAGACCAGAACCGGGGCACCCCCTTCTCTCCATTCTAGCCTATGTGTTTTGGGCACCACTTTGAACTCTGCACCTGACCGGCCCTGAGCTGCTGGTGTGGTGACTTTGGGGTTGCTCTGAACCCCCAACGGTGGGCTACCTTGGACCAAGAACTGAACCCTGTAAGTGTCCTACTTACCTGGTAAAACTAACAAAAACTTACCTCCCCCAGGAACTGTGAAAATTGCACTGTGTCCACTTTTAAAACAGCTATTTGTCAATAACTTGAAAAGTATACATGCAATTTTTATGATTTAAAGTTCCTAAAGTACTTACCTGCAATACCTTTCGAATGAGATATTACATGTAGAATTTGAACCTGTGGTTCTTAAAATAAACTAAGAAAAGATATTTTTCTATAACAAAACCTATTGGCTGGATTTGTCTCTGAGTGTGTGTACCTCATTTATTGTCTATGTGTATGTACAACAAATGCTTAACACTACTCCTTGGATAAGCCTACTGCTCGACCACACTACCACAAAATAGAGCATTAGTATTATCTATTTTTACCACTATTTTACCTCTAAGGGGAACCCTTGGACTCTGTGCATGCTATTCCTTACTTTGAAATAGCACATACAGAGCCAACTTCCTACACTTACTCTTTTGTTTGTTTTTGTATTCGGAAAGAACAAACCTTTTCTGTTATTTTACCAACAAGCGGAAGACTTTCAGTGGGGTGAAATGGCCAAAAGCTTGTTAAGTATGGAATGTTTAAAGAGATATAAATCCATTTTGCGGTGGTAGGAAAAGAAAAAACCTTGCACCCATGGAATATCGCGGCTAAAGGAACAAAATCCACAACTGTAAGTTTATGAAAGATTTAGACAGGAACAATATCCCAGCATTATGAATGGTATTATAAAGTATGAGAGAGAAAGAAAGTTCAATTGTGGTCTTGAGAAGCTAAAGGTTACCTGAGGGTGAGTCAAGGATATTTTTAAACCAGAATCATATTTATTGGCTGAATATGGTACACAAGTGAGCATTAGTAAGATTCCAGGGGTGGAGGACAGGGTTTAACGTGTTGTTGAATGGAGAGGAATAGGGTTTGAGGGAAATTACACAAAGAGGTAACCTGATGACTTTAGTAGGTAGATTTGGCATATTTCTCCGTTCTCTTCTGAGCGCCTTATGTGTGTTCAGTAGAGGAGCATCATAAGACTGTCCCCACACTTTGTCAACCCCACACTTGTTGGTCTATCAGCGGCTTGTTATAAAAAGAGGAAACTCTTTTTTTATAAAAAGCCTGCTGAAGGTTTCATCCGAATTTGTGTGACATCTTTATGAAAGACATTACGTTATGATGTTTGAGTGGGTGCAGTCATCACCCACTTCACAAGATGGAAGGTTAGCAGAAATAAGCTTTTCATGAAAAGAGGTGAGGGGATCATTTTTGGCACTGGAAATGAGAATTTTCTCTGCTATGCTGTCTGGATGAAGAGTGGTTTGTGAGCAAACGAAAAATGGGATGCGCGGATGATCTAACCAATAAGTTCTCACTGGATCAAGAACCGAGAGAACAGTAAGCTGACATATTAAAACCTAGAAATCAATAACACCACAATCTATACAAAAATTGTAGTAATGTAAAATATTCAATGACTATGTGCCCATTCTAAAGATCCACAAAGTTAAGTTGGATTAGCTTGAGTTAGGTTAAGTTCAGTTAAGTTGAGATCAGTTGAGTTTGGTTGAGTTAGGTTTTTTTCAGTTCTGCTGGGTTCGCTTTATGTCAGTTCAGTTGGGCTCAGTTTAGTTACACTCGGTTAAGTTCAGTTCTGGTCCCTTGTGTCTTGGTAAATCCTGTTTCGTTGGGTTAAGTTATATCTTGGGAGGACTGCAAACAAAATTATTTTTAGGTGCATTTGTGCTTTGCCAGGCTCAGTAGAGGAGTTTCTGCAACAGCATTTTCTTCAGGAGCTTTTTGGAGTCAAGGATTGTGGGATGGTCTGTTCCATAAATTCGCACTATTAGTGAACAATTGTATTGCCTTTCTTCTACTGTGTTTCTGATTTTTGGAGGCCCGGCTTTATTAAGAACCTTGGGCATAAAAGTATCTTGGGGATAAAAGGTAGGTGCAGTTTTACGGGAGTGGTAGGCTGATGTGGCCCCATCCACCCATTTGATTGTCAAGGCAAGGGTTATGAATTTGATTCTAGCCTTCTCAGTAAGTCTGTGTTCATGGTGGGGTCTAGCTTTGGTTGCCCTGAAATGAAAGTACAGGCTGTGATTTCTGCTTGAGTACTATCTATAGGACGTTGGCATTGTTAGATTTTGCATTCAGTAAGAAATTAAAGAGGATTACGTGCTGTCTTCATTGAGGTAGGTGTCCTCCTGAGTTATCAAAGCCGGCTGAGGCTCTGCAGTCAGAAATGCAGCAGTTCTCCAACTCTCAGGAACGCTGGGGAACCACAAGCTTGGTGGTGGAAGCACTGACAGTTTTTGCTGTTTCTCTCACTCAGACAAATCCTAACTGAAGCCTGTAGACTGGGAGTGAAGGACAAGAACGGGAGGAGCAGCAGATCTTGAAGCAACGCATCTTGAACTGGAGACCTAATGTGGCAAAGGCATTTGGGGTTGGGTGTGGCAAAGAACATTGGAAAACTGGCATTGGAGGAGTGATGTGAATGGTACCACAGACTCGGTTCGAAAAACTAAGGGGCTTATTTACAAAATGTTGGTGCAGGGTAGTGTCGCAAGACGTCTTCCTGCACTGCCCTGCGTCAAAAGAAAAGGGCATCTATGAGATACGAGCATTTCTGTCCTCTTCCACTGCGCTGGTGCACAATTGGCTGCCATGTGCCTATGCAGACACCCCTGCACCATGATGCAAGGGTGTCTGTGTTGTAGGAATGATTGTTTTTGTGCCGGAAGGGACACATTACTGCACAAAAACAATCAATGGGGATGTTTTCCTCCTTCTTTGTGTGCTGCAGAAAGCAGAAAATGAGGAAAAATAAAGTTATTTCTCCTCTTTACATCTCCCCTGGGGAGGCCTATTCTTTTGACGCATTCCCAGGTTTGCAAATCCTTGAAAATCTGGGAATATGTCAAAATCCATGGGTGTTGTGTGGAAAAACCCACCACAACGCCCATGAAACACCTCTTTGACCCAGAGTAAAACAACATAGCGACTTGTGCTGTGCTGCGTTGCCTTACTCCATATATACAAGGCTACGGAAAGTGGCTTTGCGTGGCCTTGATGATATGGCCCTGCAGCCTGCACTGCCCATACGTAAAAAAGTGACGCACCAGCAGCGCAAGCTGCTTGTAAATATGCCCCTAATTTGTCCACACACACACACACACAAACACACACGTCGGAACTCCAAGGGGCATTTACAAAAGCATTTATGAGTACAGGAACAAATAGTAGAAGAGTACAGTTTAAGTACTCATACATGCCTGTGTGAATTAGTCCCAAAGCATCCCACTCCCTATTACTAACAGTGCAAACAGTGAAGACTCCTCTCTATCTGCCCTATGTATTAATTGCACAGTCCAATGTTATTCCCGTTTTCATGTTTCTGAGACAATTCACAAAGGCATGTTAAAAGTATGGAAAGGATGAGTACTACAATGCCTTTGTGAAGAGGCCCCCTTGTATGTGTAGTGAACAAACTTTTTGAACTCCATTTACAACTTGTACCCTTTTGACCAATCTTCTAAAAAATAGCTGTATCACTCTAAGAGCCACAAACAAATTATTGACAAAATTTGATGGAATTAGGTCAAGAGTAGTCAAAGTTAAAGACCCTCAAAACATTCATGGCTAGGCGTTCAAGGCTAACCCTTAAGCAGAGCACTGTCATGACCGCCGCCCTATCCTGCACATAAGAAGTGGGCAATCAAGTTAGGAGCCACACTAGACGAGACTGAGGTCACTGTTGTCTTTTTTATCATCCATGACGTGATACGGTGAAGGCAGTCATGGGAATGGATGCTGCGAAGTCTGAGCGCGCTTTCTCATGGCCCCATCATCATATCACCCCACACACATTAGTAGAATCCCAAGGGAGCCAAGATGCTAAAATAGGATGCTTTGACTTGAATCAATGACTTGAGCTTTCTGTATTTTTCCCACTGGGCATTATTTATGGAATTTACCCCCTGACACCCGGAGTTCCGGTCCGCGCACACCTTTGTTGTTCTGGGGATTGCTACATTGAATTGGTATGTAGTGTTTCAGTCGCAGATCACCCCCACCAAGCATTGCTAACACTCGGTAAATAATTACACCCATAGCCTAAAATATGTAATGAGAAAGGCAACCCCATCAGAGTGCAATGAGAGAATATTTCGTTTTAAATGGTCATGACCTCCCCAAAACTAACAAGGCCATTATCAATCTCTAATAGTTCGTAAATTGCATACCATTATTCATATATTCCTCTGTGTATGAGCTGCCGCCATTCCCATTTAAGGGGTGAGCTGATTGCAGACTATTTTTTGGGTCTAACAGTAATTCAATCCCAAGTGCAGGAAACTGGCAGTGCTCATTGCATGGAATTCTGTCCCAAGGTAACACAGAAATAAACAGAGGACATTGTTCGCTTGCAAAGGTTCATTTAGGTTTTTTTTAAATTCTCATCGAAGGCTCTGCAGTTAGTTTTTTTAGTCCACTGCTAGGTATTACATGACATGAGAATGCTGGGGACTGGCTGCAGCCTCATACTGGCCCTCGCCTTGACTAGAAGGCCAAAGTGCAGAGAAGTGTTAAGGCATGGGCAAAGTGGGCTCTGGCCCAGGGCCCTAGCCTTCCAGGGGCCCCCTGATAGAGCCAGCTCTGTTCTGCAGAGAGTCTTGCCCCAATGACCTTTAATCATTCTTAAACAGATTGTATTAAATACCGTTTTCCTTCAAATTATTTCAATGTAGATGATGTGTGAGTTGATTACAGATATTTTTCAGGGTAAGATTGATTACAGATATTTTGTAGAGCAATGTGTTTGTTTCATGCAACATCCATGAATAAAAGTTTCCTTTAGATCAAAACAAGACCTCACCTATGAGAAACGGGAGGGTTTCACGGAGATTATTTGCAGTCATATTAGTGAGCTGCTCCTCACACGCCACTATCCGTGAATATTAGATATGAACACATTTAGAATTTGGACAATGTGCCAGGGCACTGTCAGTGGCCTGGCCAAAGAGGGCATGAAAGACCTGAAATTGGATCAAATATTCAAAGCTGTTTTGAATAGGGGCCCCCAAAATACTTTTGGTCCAGGGCCCACAAAATCCTCAAGATGTCCATGTCAAAGTGTAGCCTATATGAATGGCCCTTGCAGGTATATCAACTGCCTAGGACTGTGAATTGAAGTCCACAAAAACTCGACTCAAGAAAGTTTCAGCTCAGTCCTAATTCTGGTTGTTCAGGGCCTTGACCCAATTAAGGATGCCTTTTGACTCCATGTCCAGAGGCGTAGCTTTAGGGGGGTATTTGGGGTGTTACTCTCCCGTAATAAATGCATTTTCTGTCTAATAGTTGGGTACAGGTGATTTCAGTCGGGTATCTTGAGGTGTTTGTCGGATTTTACCAGGAATTTTAACATGCACACAGACAAAAACGCGCACACATGCATACATTTTGAAAGTCATAAAAACCTTGGTTAGTTTACAAAATATTGTTTTTTCATCACCTAGTACCCTATCAATCTGCAATCCTCTCCCTTTCCACTGCCCCTTACGTCCCTGTCATGCGCCCTGCTTGTCGTATAATGTATTTTAACATTATTTTGGCAGATTTAAGGAAAGTGCCGCTGCAACCAGTGAAGACCACTTTCGTTGCACCCCTTAGCACCCTCCTACCGCCTCCATCTAAGATACGGTGCACCATGGCGCAGGGTAGGGGGCAATAGCGTCATTTTTATTTACGCTATTGATGTACTCTGCAAGAGTAGTGCCAAAATATTGGCGCTACTCCTGCAGAGTACATGGGGCCCATTATAAATAATGGAAGCCCCTTTTTAATAGCTGCTCTGAGCAGGCATTATAAGTGGCGTAAAAAATGACATTAGGAAATATGTTAGATTTCCTTGCGCCATTGTTTTGGCCCCCTAACGGGATAATGCCCCCTTTGCATACGTTATGCCTGGTGCAGGCATAATGTAACACAAAGTGGCGCAATGCATGGTGCCGGGATTTTAGCTATCTAACGAAACATTAGCATAAAAAAACAATGACACAATTTTGTTGGTAGATGGCGCTAGGGGCTCTTAGATATGCCCCTATATGCTTTCGCAATTGTTGGGTAACCTGAAGCTCACCCCCCTCCACCATCCACCCCATGATCTTACTGACCAAGCTACGCACCTCCTCATGTCATCGCATACGCCACGTTTCTGTCTCGGGATACGAATCAATATTTTCATTTGTGATATGTGTGCTAGTTCAATTGGTTCACTTTAAATGAACCCCAAGTACAACTCCCAGAATACAGCAGAGTGTTAAAGGAAAACATGAGAATGAGAAATCAGTGTCACTGGTGATATGGACTCATCTTGCAACCCTACACGCCAACAAAGCAGCCTTACTGTTGTCATTAAATAGTTTCACCCTAAAATCAAGGTATATGCAGAGGATGCAGGAATGTAAGTAACTTTCACATATTAGCTTCAATGGCTTTGCGAACATGACAAAAGAATTGTAGCCTTAGTCAGCCAAGGCATCCCATTCAAAGATATTCACCAATCAGCGACACGTTTTACCACGGAACTTAAATGTGTCACTTACAGAGTCACCTACACAGCAAAAGTAAAAGTAGATGTTGAATTCCTACAACTCCAGGGGAGAGTATCCATTTTATTCTATAAGGTATTTACTGCCATTACTGAAATAACCATATGCGAGTCAGATGTAGCCTCTTCCAAACTCATGGGTGAGATGCTGTCCACAGGCTCTCAGTGGACATTGAGGGTAACTTGTAGAACAAAATGGCGTAGGAAACGGCCATTGGTACTGTCGCTGGGTCAAGTTCTCAAGGAGCAATGAAAGCACTGATTGGATGATCGAGGCAGCGGCTGCCGCCTTTGACTGGGCTGTGGTCATTGACAGCAGGGTTTTAGACACACACATTGGCCAGCAATACGTACAGCATTAAAAAAAAACTACATTTCCCATCTGGCCTGCTACTTCCAAGTACTCTGGAATGTTTTGACGGCCATCTTGAATAATACCTAGTGGCCATCTTTTGCATCCCAAATGCTTCGCAAAGGTAAATCCAAAAGCCACCAAGACAGCGGCCGAGAGTTCTCTGGATCTAACAGGATGATCGTTGACGGCAAAGATTTGCAATAAAAATCAGTGAAAGACACTGGGAAAAACCTCTCCATTTTAAGACATTCTTCTTGGGTGCTCTTGTACTGTCAAGAAGAGCCATTTCAGTTAAAAGGTGGATAAGGCAGTGAAAAAAACGAACAGAACACATTTGGGTCAATCAATGAACAAACAACTGTCAAGACACAGAAGGTCAATTTAACCGGAGGTAGGCATTGTGAATACCTAAGCCCTGACTTCAAGGAATTTTGCAAGGAAATTGAATTTAAATTTGAACGTTGTGACAGCATAACGTGTCCTCCGAAATATAAATCAGGCCCTCTGTTTCTCCACTGTCACTCTGACTTGCCATAGCCCTCAATGGCAGTGGAAAAAGACAATAGCCTCTGCTCAGAAGTCGCATCGTTTACTTTTACTTTTCCCAAAGCTGCAAGTGTTGCCATTTCAAGTGTGTACCAATGGCAGATTTGTAGCCCTAAGTGACAGAAGGAGTGTTCATCATGCAACGCAGACCCTCTTTTTTGTCCTCATATTAGATCTCACCTACCAGACAGCTTGTGGAAGTCCTATTGTAGGCTTACCAAGAAATGACAGTGGGCTTACAGCCTGCCCATTGCTTACCATTAGTTGGCTTAGTTGTCACTCTCATTTGCTTGCCTGCTTCCATTACTTTGGCTTGCTTTCCTGTTCTTGTGTTTGACTCTCTCATGGAGAAAAGCCTCTTTACCATACTTTTGATTGATTGACCTATATTCTTCCATTTCTCGGTTATATTGAGATACTTTTTTTTCTTCTTGGTTAAGCACTCCATGAGAGTACATGTTTTTTCCAGATTTTTCCCTCTTGGTGCTTTTTCCTACACTTTGTGTTGCTCTTTCCCTCACGTGCTGCTTTCTCTCTGATATGGGAACAGTCCAGCCCGAACTGCCAGGCCAGGTCTTCAACAGTCATTGTCTGATTTGAGACTGGTGGGTATGCTCTATGCTGTGAAGATGTCGTCCAGTCACTAAATAACCTGGTCATAGGTGGCCAATGATATTTTTTCCACTAGTGGAAAATGTGAATACTCATTACTCTCTATCATGAGATGATGTCTGTTCCCTAAGGGCCTAAAGAAATCTACAGAAACTCTTTCCCAAGTCTATGTAGAAAGGTCAGACATAGTCAATGTCTATTGAGTCACCTTAGGGGAAAGGCAGATGCAAAGATGACACTCTTTCAGTTCCCTCTCAACTCGTTCATCTAGGCGCGGGAACCCCAGTCGGTCTCTCAAGGCTCTTTTGGTGGCTACAATGCCACAATGTCCTTCATAGGCCAGTTCAAAGTTTGCTTCTGTGGGCTTGCAGGTATTGCGATTCTGGAGCCTTTCGGCACAACAACCTTCCTTAGTTACAGACAGTTTAGATTTTTAAAGTTTGGAAATTCAATGTAATCCTCCAGAGGTCGAATACAATTCTTCCATGACTGGGTTGAAATGATGTCTCTAAGAATGCGCATATTCTTGTCAGCATTCGCAGCAGCAGTGATCTGTTCAACGGATAAAGCTGCCAGCGTACTGGACCTTACACTAAAATGAATGTACTCTTCAGCTGTTTTGGATGCTGAGCTGTGCCTGTGCAGGGGGACTCGTGAAAAGTAATCAGCAGGGTTCTGGTCTTTAGCTGGCTTGTTCACAATCACATAGTAGTACTCTTGCAGTCGCAACCCTCACCTCTCGATGCGAGGACACATCTTGGCTTTCGAGTTCCCAAAAATAGTGAGTAGCGCTTGGTGGTCTCTGATAATGGTGAAACATTATCCATAGAGAAACACATTAAAATGTTCACAGGCCCAGGCGGCAGCCAGATTCTCCTTTTTCAGCTGAGAATAGGCTCTTTCTGTGTTAGACAGGCTGCTGCTAGAAGCCTCCATGTGTCTCTAAGCATTTGGATGACCATTATGTAGAGCAAGGATCGCCCCCAGCCCCACCGGGCTCACGTCTACAATGATTCCAGTATATAGCTTGGGGTCAAAATAGGTAATCTCAGTCACATTCTCAACCGCGTGCAAGGGTGCCTGTGTTGGCGCTAGGCAGCAGTTTGTAGGCCACGCACTTTGACAGCAGGAATGCGCCATATAATGTTATATAATACAGATCATTCCTGCCCACTCCATTTCACGCAGCGCAGCAAGGTGGGTTGTTGCATTGAGTTGCGTGAAATATTAATAAATACGGGCCCTGGTAATGACTATACTCCGTGCAGACAGTAATTACCGGATTCACAAGTTGTGCCTGGATTAGTGTAAAATGGGAGTGAGGACCTTTTGTGTCTGCTTTAAATAAGGACTTGTGTTTCATGAACTGTCACAAAAGAGTTTCACACAGAAGTGCAGTTGTAAAAACTTTTGAAGTTTTCTATAGTCCTTCGGAACTGTTTCACGATTACTAGCTTTTTAAATCCCCAGACACCCATCATAAACAAATGGCGACGAGGCAAGCCATCATCCATCAATAAACATTTTCATCCTTCTTCATCCCTCTTTATGTCTGAGTCTGCAAACCAAGGTAATATGTGCAACGTGTTCCTCCAGCACTTGAGAGGGCACGGAGAGAAGCATGTTTAAAATACATCTAAGAACTGAAAATATTATTTGAAGGAGCTCTTTTCTGGAATGCAAAGCGTCACGTTCGTTGCTATAAGTGCACCGTGACCTTCCCTGCAGTGGAACTGGGGCAGCTATAGACTTCCTACACACTAATTGCTTCTGAAGGTTCACATGAAACTCAGTGTTGGGTTTTGCCATTAAAAATAGTCTTGGGCACGATTCTACAGGTCGCCTGCCCTGGCCAATCACATGCTGCTTGAAGAGATTTATAAAACATGCTCCCTCTGCGCACTCCTGCATAGAACTGGGAAGAACAGGTTTTCTTTTCTTACTATTCATTTTGGGTAACTGACTTCAACTTGAGAAGTTCGACATAAAGCAAACAAGATATGTGAATGGTGAAAGGTTCACCTTGAAGTGTATGGTAGGTCTTTACTGCTGCGTTTCACCAGCATGGCTTCCCCTAACAATGACAGGTTCCAAACCTTGAACCGGCGCCCAGGGTCCACTGTACTCCCAGGCCCTACTCACAGCTGGGTGTGTGCAGGTCACAAGGCACATACAATAGGTAATCAACGCATCCCCTGTAACCACCAAAAACTCACAAAGGAAGCGGAGAGGCAGGAAATTACTCATCCACAACTGAAGTAATGACTCTTTTTTTCTAGTTATTTGCATTTTCTGTAGCGCACGTCAATTTCATTACTCCAGTCATCGTCTTCCTCATCACAGTCCTAACAAAAAGGTGAAAAGCATCTTGCTGGTACAGATGTCCTCCCTTCCTCGGGATCTCTAGGCTGGAGAGCGCAGAACCTGGGAAGGAGGGAGTCACGTGGAGTAGTGAAAGATTAATCCTTGGATTTCTGAATCTCTCTTGTATTTTATGTTCCCATGGGGAAAGAGACAGGGACAGCAAGGACAGTAAAGTTCGACTCAATCTGTTCGCATCCCAGGAAGATACATCACTGAGTGATGTACTAGATTCTCTTCCACCAAAGTTCCCATCTGCTCTGCCAACTGAGCTAAATGTGGAACCCTGGTACCTACCAGATGATTGATATATTGATTTTGTGACCTGGTTGCCCATCCTTATTTGGACTGTTCGGTTCCTGAGATACACACCAAATGCAAAAAGTGACTTAAAAACTGGTGTCAACTCCTTCCAATTGGAAGGCGAGCTGTGCTCCATCAGTTACCACATATCTTGAACTGACTGGTCCTCCAAACCTGCCACCACCCCAGACTGTGAACATCTGTGGTTATCATCTCTGGGAGGTGAGGACACAGAGTCAAGTGAGAGGGGACCAGCCACCACTGCAGTTTCTGTGACACTGTAAAACTGGCACCATAGTGTCATAATATTTTGTCTTGGGGTCCCAATTGAATAACACATGCTTCACTACATGGTAAAGGCGCAGGTGCACCCAAGACACCAAATGTAGAGCCAATGACATGTCCTCTTGCACCCTTAACCATTCTCTTGCTTGGGCGTTTTGGCAGTCGAGAATACCTATTAGACAATATATATATTTTTCTTGCTTTGCTGCTGGAAGGGATACTTTCCCCACATCGGTGCAGAACAAAGCTCCAATAAATTGGAGCTCTTGGACTGCAGAAGATGCAACCTTTTCTTGTTCAGTAGTAACCCAAGCTGCTTTACACAATTGTAAACCAGCTGAACTGCTTCCAGAGCCTTAGACAAAGACAAAGCACATATTAGCCAGTTGTGTAGTAATAAGAATACCAACAGTCCTTGAGAGCGATGGATGCCCACTAATGGTGCCAAAGGGCCCGATTTAGAGCTTTGCAAATGGGGTTACTACATCACAAATGTGACGGATATCCCATCCGCCGTATTACGATCCCATTACATCCTATGGGAATCATAATATGGTGGATGGGATATCCGTCACATTTGTGATGGAGTAACCCATCCACCAAACTCTAAATCAGTCCCCGAGTCTTGATGAATAGCCTCGGAGCAGAAGCCAGGCTGAGGAGGAGCACACAGTACTGTTAATGTCTCCCCAGTACCAAAAAGGTACTATCAGAGAAATTATATTCTGCAAACTCACTATTTTGAAAAACTAGTAAGAAATTTAAGTGTTCACAGTTTTTAAAGCCACAAAGGGTCAAACTTTCCCAAATCACTTTTGAACTAGGAACATAAGGGAGTAACAACCCTGAACCGTTTCTGATTGTGGAACAGGAATAACCACACCTTTGTCCAGGAAGTCTTGCACACCTTTGCTCAAACCCTGACATTTGACTGGTTTCCAAGGAGTTTGAGTGGGAACAAAATCTGGAGAACCCAGTAGTCTGAGATACTCACATACTTTGAGAATTTTTTTAATTCTCATCCCTTCACTAGATAGACAGAATATGGGGATTGTTTGAGGGGTAGGAGGCAGTGAAGGTTACAGCTGGGATCTTTTGGAGCAGGGTCTGCCAAGGCCACGCCAGCTGCAATGAAAGGGCTGACTGGAACCCCTTGAGGACAAGGCTTGGCCAAAAGCATGATGGAAAGCAAAGTCTACCCCCCTGTAGATGGAGGGTGAATAGGAGTTAATAACTTGTGATCTTCTGATGATTTTTTTCACCAGGTCCTCTAATTGTGGACCAAACAACTTTGTGCCATCGCATGGCAGAAGAGTCAATAAGGATTTCTGGGAATTAATAGTTCTCCAAGAGCACATCCAGATATGCCACTTTGCCACAGTCGCTGACCCTGAAGCCACAGCTGGCAGGGAATCGAAGGAAATGTCAGCTGAAAACCGAACTTGCTGGTCGGTCATAGAGAGCCTAGCGGAGCTTTCTTCACCCTGATTTGATTAAGTTCTTCTGCAAGAGCTTGGCTATCATGAAGACGTGACTCCATAAACGTGTATGGGTTCGTGCTCATGAAGTGTAATTACAGACTGAGCAGGTCCTCCTTATTGCATTCTCTACTTTCTGCTCTACTGCAACAGCAAGAGAAGCATCTTCTCATATAATAGTACAGCTCGCAGCCAGACCCACCATGAGAGGATCCACTTTTACCACCATAGAGAACTCTTCTTGGACATTTTCAAGGAGGTGTCTCTCTATCCAGTAATCGTCAAATACTTGTTTTCTCTGCATCCATTCCCCCAGACAATGGAGCCCAGATGGCTTTATGAAGTGGGAAAGAGTGCTGCTCCTTACACCTGGATTGACAAAAGAAGTCATCCTCAGCAAGCTGGATAGCTGACTCTGGGAAAGACAGATTTTTGCTCAGGTGGTTGACCAGTTATTTTAGTTCTGGCCCCTTGGATAAATCTGCCAAGTTGTTATCCTCAATTTGTGGTCAGAGTCAACATCCTGCGAAGTTGATGCTTTACTCACCATGGAAGATGGTTGGACCTCTTGTGGCTGCAAAGGCTGCTCCTACCACCTTATTTATCATGGACTGTAGCAGCACCAAATCGGTGTAAGCCCTGTGTGAGCACATTCTTTGGGTCTATGATTAATCTTATTTGATATAGCTTCTGTCTCTCTGAGCAAGGTCATTTGGTGGCATCTGCATGTATGAGTTAATATGGCAGTGTTTACATATCTTTTTGTACACTGATTTGGTGGAGTCTCCATGTTCATGCGGAAACTGATATGTCTCTATGTGATCTGGTTTGGACATTTTCCATGCCTCTTTATACGTTGCTTTGTCAGTGCCCTCAGGTTTCTGTGAACACTGATTTGTCAGTGCATCCATGTCTATGTGTAGGGCGTATGTCGGTGCCTCCACATCTCTCTGTATGCTGATTTGTCAGTGCCTCGATATCTATGTGTAAGCTGATTTATCAGCGCCTCCATGACTCTGTGATTTGTCAGTGCCTTCACATTTCTGCGTAAGACAAATTGACAGTGCCTACTTGTCCCTGAGTAAGCTGATTTGTCAGTGCCTCCATATCTCTGTGTAAGCTGATTTGCCATTGCCTCCATGTCTCTGTGTAAGCTGATTTGACAGTGCCTCCATGTCTCTGTGTAAGCTGATTTGTCAGTGCCTCCATGTCTCTGTGAAGAGCTGATTTGTCATGTGTCTGTGTAAGCTGATTTGCCAGTGCCTCCATGTCTCTGTGTAAGCTGATTTGCCAGTGCCTCCATGTCTCTGTGTAAGCTGAGTTGTCATGTGTCTGTGTAAGCTGATTTGCCAGTGCCTCCATGTCTCTGTGTAAGCTGATTTGTCAGTGCCTCCATGTCCCTGTGTAAGCTGATTTGCCAGTGCCTCCATGTCTCTGTGTACGCTGAGTTGTCATGTGTCTGTGTAAGCTGATTTGTCAGTGCCTCCATGTCCCTGTGTAAGCTGATTTGTCAGTGCTCCCGTGTTTCTATGTAAGCTGATTTGTCAGTGCCTCCATGACTCTGTATAAACCTATTCGTCAGTGCCTCCATGTCTATATTTAAGCTGATTTTTCAGTGCCTCCATGTATATATGTAAGCTGATTTGTCAGTGCCTCCATGTTTATATGTAAGCTGAATTGTCAGTGCCTGCATGTCTCTGTGTAAACTGATTATCAGAGTCTCCATGTCTCTGTGTAAGCTGATTTGTCATGTCGCTGTGTAAGCTGATTTGCCAGTGCCTCCATATCTCTGTGTAAGCTGATTTGTCAGTGCCTCCATGTCCCTGTGTAAGCTGATTTGTCAGTGCCTCCATATCTCTGTGTAAGCTGATTTGACAGTGCCTCCATGTCTCTGTGTAAGCTGATTTGACAGTGCCTCCATGTCTCTGTGTAAGCTGATTTGTCAGTGCCTCCATATCTCTGTGTAAGCTGATTTGTCACTGCCTCCATGTCTCTGTGTAAGCTGATTTGTCAGTGCCTCCATATCTCTGTGTAAGCTGATTTGTCAGTGCCTCCATGTCCCTGTGTAAGCTGATTTGTCAGGGCCTCCATATCTCTGTGTAAGCTGATTTGACAGTGCCTCCATGTCTCTGTGTAAGCTGATTTGACAGTGCCTCCATGTCCCCATGTAAGTTGATTTGTCAGTGACTCCATGTCTCTGTGAATGGCTGATTTGTCATGTGTCTGTGTAAGCTGATTTGTCAGTGCCTCCATATCTCTGTGTAAGCTGATTTGACAGTGCCTCCATGTCTCTGTGTAAGCTGATTTGACAGTGCCTCCATGTCCCCATGTAAGTTGATTTGTCAGTGACTCCATGTCTCTGTGAATAGCTGATTTGTCATGTGTCTGTGTAAGCTGATTTGCCAGTGCCTCCATGTCTCTGTGTAAGCTGAGTTGTCATGTGTCTGTGTAAGCTGATTTGCCAGTGCCTCCATGTCTCTGTGTAAGCTGATTTGACAGTGCCTCCATGTCCCTGTGTAAGCTGATTTGTCAGTGCCCCCGTGTTTCTATGTAAGCTGAGTTGCCAGTGCCTCCATGTCTATGTGTAAGCTGATTTGTCAGTGCCTCCATGTATCTGTATAAACTTGTCAGTGCCTCCATGTCTATATTTAAGCTGATTTGTCAGTGCCTCCATGTTTATATGTAAACTGAATTGTCAGTGCCTCCATGTCTCTGTGTAAACTGATTATCACAGTCTCCATGTCTCTGTGTAAGCTGATTTGTCATGTATGTGTAAGCTGATTTGCCAATGCTTCCATGCCTCTGTGTAAGCTGATTTGTCAGTGCCTCCATGTTTCTGTCCAGCCTGATTTGTCCGAGCCCCATGTCACTATGTAAGTTGATTTGCCAGTGTCACCATGTCTGGATGTAAACTGATTTGGCTCGGTCTTTGTGTGAGTTGTGCAACTTTGACACTGATTCCATCTTTCTTTGCACACTGATTTGGCAGCTTTTCTATGCAGTGGCGGCTTGTGCCCTTTGAACGTGGTGGGACGAGTAAAGTGCCCACCACTTTGCAGAAAAAAAAATCATACCCTCCCTCCAAACCCCCAAAGTAAACCACCCCTCCCTTCAAAAGCCCAAATAATACTATAAAATAAACACAACTACTACATTTACATGCATTAAACACTTACATGCATTACACACACATGGATTACACATTAAAAAAGGCACTTACCCATGGGCTGTGTGTTCTCCTCCGCATTCATCTGCTCTCCGATAGAGGAAGAGCTCCCCTAACAAATCCAGATGCTGCTCTTACGCTGCTAACCAGCATGAGAGCAGCGCCTGGATTTGATGGAGTGGCCTGGCTGGGCGCTCCTTCAGGCCCTAGAGGCCTGTGCTTTGCCTCCACCCAGTTGTCTTAAGACAGCTGGGTGGAGAGCTTCAAAGTGCGCATGTCACTTTGGCCGGCGCAAATCAGCTGGCCAAAGTGACATGTGCACTTTGGAGCATCCAGTCCAGGCACTGCTCCAGTCCTCTGCTGCCGGCAGCAGAGGCAGCGATCTGCTGCCGGCAGCAGAGGATACGCCCAGCTTGTCTCTGGACTGGTGCATGCTGCGCTGAAAAAAACAAAACAGCAATTAAATCTTTTCATCGCCATTCTATTTTTAACTCCGGGGCTGGCAGCAGATGGGGGTTGGGGGGACATTTCCCTGCCCTAAAGAAGAAACCGCCGCTGTTTCCATGTCATGTAGAAACTGATTTGGCTGTGTCCCCACACCCCTACGTAAAGTAATTTACAGTACTTCCTTGCCTCTGTGTACAGTGTGCATCCTGTACCCCTGCATCTAGCCTGTAGCGTTGTTACTCCCTAACCACACCAGGTTTCCATCTTGAATATAATTGTGTCCTTCCTTTAGATGGCTGCTCTCTAAGGGGCAGATTTAAGAGGCCCTAGTGCCTCCTTGCGCCACATTAGCGCAATTTTTGTATGCTAATGTGGCCCAACGAGGCCATAATCGCAGCACCAAATTTACAAAGTGGCGCAATGCATGCATTGCGCCACTTTGTAACTTTGTGCTACATTATGCCTGCGCCACACATAAGGTATCTAAAGGGGGCATTCCCCCGTTAGAGGGGGGGCTGAAAAAATGGCTCCAAGAAATCAAAGAGATTTCTTTGCGTCATTCTTTTCGGCACTTTTAACACCTGCTCAGAGCAGGCATTAAAAGGAGCCACACCATTGTTTACAATGGGCCTCAATGGGCTTTGCAGGATTAGTATCAACATTTTTTACGCTTATCCTGCAAAGCGCTGAACTAGCATCAAAAATGTTGACACTAGTTCCCTATCTACCGCCATGGTGCGCTGTATCCTAGATATGGGGCACACATGGTGGTGTTTGGGGGGCGCTAAGGGGCGCAAGAAAAAAGGTGGTGCACTGGGTGCAGCACCACTTTTCATAAATCTGTCCCTAACTGTTTTAAGCCCCTCGTCCGTCCCAAGAGCCCTGTTTTCATGGCAACGTGTTGGTTTGGGTGAATATAACAAATCGGTGCTTTAATGTACCTCAGTTAGGGTTCTTTTACGCTGCACATTTTTTGAAACTTCGCAAAGATCCAAAGAAAACTTTGTTACTTTATGTGGTTTTCAAACTTTTTTTAAATTCGGGACATTTGTAAGAAAATCATAACTTTGCAGCAAATTGTGGCATATATATCACAATGTGAAATAAGCAAAGATATATATTTCAGAAAACAGTTTATGTTCTTCCCCTTCACAGAACGTCATGTATACAAACGAGGTTATGTTTGCCTTGGCTCGCTTTTTATGAAAATTATCTTTCAATGTGGCGAAAATGCTTTGCATTTGTGAATGAGGAGGAAAAGTGGGAAATTTTTGCAGAATTCATGAGGGCTCAAATTTGGGAACTTCGCAAAAACTTTGCAGGTGGAAATAAACTTTGGACACCCCTCCGTGCGTTACATTTTTTTTAAATGAATTGCACAGGTGGGAGTAATCCTACATCTTTTATTTAACTGAAACAAGAGCTTTGCATTTTATCAGGCTACCAATCGGAGCAAGCCCTCATTCACCAGCACCCCAGCCTTTCTTGGAAAAGAGGCAGATCACAGCGTTTTTTTGAGCCTGGACCAATCCTGGGCATTGTTTTTAGGTTTCGCCTGCATGGCGCTTGTGTTGTGCTTGCGAAATCTCATGTAAACAAAAAAAAAATCTTAAAACAGGCTTGGAGCCCGACCACTATTTACCATTACATGGCTGCAACTGTACTCTTGTTTCCATGCTTCTTATTGGTGAGAGCCTATTCCTCGCCTCAGCTTCCTCTTTGAGCTTTTCTGAGTGTCCGTGCCGTGGAGCATGGACCAAGTAAAGCTTCCTATCTGCATCCAGATCCTTCCACTGGCCACAGGCTTCTGCAGATACCCTTTTTTACTTTTGCACATGCACTCCAAAAGAGTGCATGTGTCTGTAGTGCCACCCCTTACTCCGCCTTACTCCCGCTGTCTCTTCTGTTTCCCCACCCCCGCCATCCGCCTGCTGTCACTTCTGTTTAACTTACCCCCACCCTCCTTCACTATCCATTCTGTTTAACCCACACCTGCCACTCTCCGCTGTCTATTCTTTGTAAACCACTTGCACCTTCCTCCTGCTGTCCCGTCTTCTTAGAATCCTGACACTGTCTGTTTTTTTTAAGACACGCTTTCCACCCTCCTCCTACTGTCTGTTCTTTATGACCCACCTTGTTCCCTCCTCCTGCTGTCCATTCTTTTTTAAGCACCCCCACCCTCCTCCAGCTGTCCGTTCTATCCTCCCCATCGTGTTGCTTGTCCCTTCAAACCGCTGCGCTGATTTGATATATTGCACAAAAGGCGTATTGTAATTGTATTTATATGGTGCTTACTACCCCTGAAGAGAAGTCAAATCGCTTTTTGACGAGTAGCACGCTACTCTGGAACCCAAGAGGAATTAGTGGTGGATTAGTATAGGGAAATATGAGTACAGTATTAGTATTATTATGAGATAATTTTAGCAGAGGATATGTGAGTTTGTTAGTTGGATTGACTAGAGTAATGGAGGGATAGAGGAGGGAAGAATCCAGAAGTGTAATTAGGAGTTTATAATAATAGGATGAGGCTTGGGATGAGTAAAGGAGAGATGGAGGAGGGAAGAGTCTGTATAAAGGGGTTAGGGAGATCATAGTAGCAGGAGGGGTTTTGGATGAGTCAAGGTGAGATAAATGAGGGAGAATTTAGTAGGGTTGTGTGGGAGATCATGGTAGTAAACAGGTTTGGGGTGAGCCAGATGCGGTAGCGGAGGAAATCGCTTAGGCAGGGTTATTTTGGAGATGAAAGTAGTAGAATGGGCTTGGGATGAGTCGGAGCGGGGATGGAGGATAGGTTGATAAAGACATAGGGTGATGGGGAGACAGAGTAAAGCTTACACAACAGTAAAATTTATATATATTTTTATTTATTTTTTATTATTTTATTTATATATCATTTGTATTTATTTATTTATATATTTTTAATTTAATTATTTATATTTTGAAATGTATTTATAGATTTAATTGTATTTATTGTTCTCTAGTACAGTAGGACTAGAGTAATAAAAATAGATATGTAAATACACAGTAAGGGAATATATGTGCAAGGAATACAATAATGGGAATACAAATATGAGAAGAAAAGTAGTATTGTATAAACACAGACTTTCAAGATTTTTAATATTTCAATGTAATTAATAAGTGTACTTTTCGAACATTCATTTATCTTTCCACAATTTTTGAACAGCAAAATGCTTGCTGCTAAATAGTTAAGATAACATTTACTCATTGTGATATAAAAAGGAAAGCAGGGGTTCGTAAGTATTTAATATAACAACTTATCTTGGAGCTATGCAATTGACCTATGAACATGTTAAGCATGGAATAATATACCCATATATATGTATACACACACACACATGTATATATATATATATATATATATATATAGTCCAAACACAAGTCCCGGAATACAGGAGCTCATACAGCGGTCCTGGATGGGCTCCGAGAAGCCCTAATATATCTTCAAACACTCCCTTGAAATAACAGGAGAACCAGGACACCTCCAAAATACAGTATTCCTTGAATTAATTTCTTCCAGCATGAAACATCCAACGCGTTTCGGCATCCGCCTTACTCATGGATAAATTTTTTCTAAAGTGCTCACCTTAAAAACCAAATTGATCACAAACATAGATGACGGACAATTCTTAAATACATCAACCATAAAACACATAGTGTGGCGGCCATCTTAAAGTGTCCAAAGAATTGATTCACACATTAATTTGTACCCCATTTTTTACAAAATTGCTCCAGTTTGTTCTAATATCCATTGCCATCCTTTCGTAAAATGTATCATGATGTTATTGCTCAACATATAAAATCTAAAAGGAAGAATACAATATTAAATGATGTTAATAGATTCTAAAATTCATTAATCCAACATTAAAGTATACAAGATATAAATATTCCATAAAGTTAATCATCCTCTTAAAAAACTATAAATATTCTCAGATATTGTAACTATATCCTCTATTGGCACCCAAATCGGAATTAATACCATTATTACCATTTAATCCTACAGCGCCCAAGTCAAATCCAACATTAAAGTATACAAGATATAAATATTCCATAAAGTTAATCATCCTCTTAAAAAACTATAAATATTCTCAGATATTGTAACTATATCCTCTATTGGCACCCAAATCGGAATTAATACCATTATTACCATTTAATCCTACAGCGCCCAAGTGGGTATAAATACATTTAAGTATTACTATATTCCTTATAGGTCTTCGGTAATTTAAATATATTAAATATTTGTACCAAATTTAGAATGAATACCATTGATTGACATACCATCTTGATAGACATATATACTTTAAAAAGATTTCTTTGGACGATATCTTGCTGCCCTAGATGTTATATCAGCAGATCTAACTCATATAGTGGACCTTTTCAAATTACATAGTCAGATATACATGTTCTTTTACTGTGGCAATTGATAAGAAAAACCACTGAATATTTTTCAAAAAAATATTATATTGTTTTTATCTTCCCATACATGTCACCATTAATCAAAGTGTTATTCTAAAGAATGCCGCCTCACTTCCTCACCTTGTATCAAAAATTCTATGCCAAATAACTACCCTAAATGGATACTCAACTCCTCACTTGAATTCAGCCCGATAGGTTCCAACGTCTCAAAGTCTATTATATATCTAGACTCTAAAATACGTAGCAGTTTTTCTCTGTTGCCACCCCTTTTGCTGATCTTCACTTGATCAATAACTACAAACTTAAGTAAATTCTCGTTGCCAAAGTGTTGGTTAAAGAAATGCCTAGCTACTGGATAATTCTTATCATAGTTTTTAATAGCTCGTCTATGTTCCAGAACTCTCTTCTTCGCATTGTGAATTGTACTGCCCACATATAGCTTATTGCACGGGCATATCAGGCAATACACACAGTAAGATGTATTACAATTGTAACTTCCCCTGATTGCAAAGGTGTCTGATCTACCTGGAACAGTCAATGTCTTGCAGCTATTACTGGTTTTACACGCTTTGCATTTCATACAACAAACAAAACCATCCACTATGGTATTCTGTAGGCAACCTCCCAATGTCACATTGAGATTTGAGATTTACTGAGCATCTAAACCCGAGGTGTATTGAATTCCTCGATGTTGAAATCGCTGTAAGAGACAACAAATTGGTATCTAAATTGTATAGGAAAACAACAGCTGGTAATAACTTGCTATGTGCTCATAGTGCTCATCCGGGGACTTTGATACGCAGTATACCGTTCGGGGAGCTACTGAGAGCTCGGAGAAACTGTAGTGAGACAGATGATTTCCAACTAGAATGTGAAGTCATGTGTGAGAGGTTTAGGAAGAGAGGTTATGGGGCGAAGGTTATTGATCAAGCTAGACGGAAAGTTGAATCTTTGAATAGAGCTGATGTCCTGTATGGGACTAAAAGGGGTCGTGTAAAGGAGAATGACTCCATTAGATTCATTACAACTTATAACAATTAGTCATATAAAATACGCACCATTCTAAATAAGAGTTGGCATATTTTACAGACGGACCCCCATCTGACAAGTTGGATTGAAGATAATCCTCAAATAACTTTTAGGAAAAGTAGATCTCTCAAGGACAATCTGTGTCGCAACGATGTGACATTGGGAGGTTGCCTACAAAATACCATAGTGGATGGTTTTGTTTGTTGTATGAAATGCAAAGCGTGTAAAACCAGTAATAGCTGCAAGACATTGACTGTTCCAGGTAGATCAGACACCTTTGCAATCAGGGGAAGTTACAATTGTAATACATCTTACTGTGTGTATTGCCTGATATGCCCGTGCAATAAGCTATATGTGGGCAGTACAATTCACAATGCGAAGAAGAGAGTTCTGGAACATAGACGAGCTATTAAAAACTATGATAAGAATTATCCAGTAGCTAGGCATTTCTTTAACCAACACTTTGGCAACGAGAATTTACTTAAGTTTGTAGTTATTGATCAAGTGAAGATCAGCAAAAGGGCTGGCAACAGAGAAAAACTGCTACGTATTTTAGAGTCTAGATATATAATAGACTTTGAGACGTTGGAACCTATCGGGCTGAATTCAAGTGAGGAGTTGAGTATCCATTTAGGGTAGTTATTTGGCATAGAATTTTTGATACAAGGTGAGGAAGTGAGGCGGCATTCTTTAGAATAACACTTTGATTAATGGTGACATGTATGGGAAGATAAAAACAATATAATATTTTTTTGAAAAATATTCAGTGGTTTTTCTTATCAATTGCCACAGTAAAAGAACATGTATATCTGACTATGTAATTTGAAAAGGTCCACTATATGAGTTAGATCTGCTGATATAACATCTAGGGCAGCAAGATATCGTCCAAAGAAATCTTTTTAAAGTATATATGTCTATCAAGATGGTATGTCAATCAATGGTATTCATTCTAAATTTGGTACAAATATTTAATATATTTAAATTACCGAAGACCTATAAGGAATATAGTAATACTTAAATGTATTTATACCCACTTGGGCGCTGTAGGATTAAATGGTAATAATGGTATTAATTCCGATTTGGGTGCCAATAAAGGATATAGTTACAATATCTGAGAATATTTATAATTTTTTAAGAGGATGATTAACTTTATGGAATATTTATATCTTGTATACTTTAATGTTGGATTTGACTTGGGCGCTGTAGGATTAAATGGTAATAATGGTATTAATTCATATTTGGGTGCCAATAGAGGATATAGTTACAATATCTGAGAATATTTATAGTTTTTTAAGAGGATGATTAACTTTATGGAATATTTATATCTTGTATACTTTAATGTTGGATTAATGAATTTTAGAATCTATTAACATCATTTAATATTGTATTCTTCCTTTTAGATTTTATATGTTGAGCAATAACATCATGATACATTTTACGAAAGGATGGCAATGGATATTAGAACAAACTGGAGCAATTTTGTAAAAAATGGGGTACAAATTAATGTGTGAATCAATTCTTTGGACACTTTAAGATGGCCGCCACACTATGTGTTTTATGGTTGATGTATTTAAGAATTGTCCGTCATCTATGTTTGTGATCAATTTGGTTTTTAAGGTGAGCACTTTAGAAAAAATGTATCCATGAGTAAGGCGGATGCCGAAACGCGTTGGATGTTTCATGCTGGAATAAATTAATTCAAGGAATACTGTATTTTGGAGGTGTCCTGGTTCTCCTGTTATTTCAAGGGAGTGTTTGAAGATATATATATATATATATATATATATATATATATATATATTGGTATATATATATATATATATATATACACACACATACACACATCTATATATATATATTTAACCATGAGTGAATATACATTTGTTAAACAGGCTTAAAGAGTAAGTGTATAATTTATTATTATGAACTAGTAATGATACATATTTCTTAAAGAACTATACATATCTAGAATATACACATAATCCGATTATAAATATTTATCAGCACAGGCATATGCAGTCCATTGCTGTTTGAATATGGTGGTTATCAAAGAGACAACTCATGAGTAGTCTTCTAAAGGCAAGATAATTATCTGTGGATCTTATATTTGGGGGTAATGAATTCCATAGTTTGGCTGCTTAAACAGAGAAGGATGTACTACTTATTGTCTTTTTCTTGTATGGTGGTGTTTTAAGGCGGGGTGCCAATCTTGAGCGGAGGTTTCTTTGTTGAATGTATTTGGTTATTTTGTTTCTGATGAAAAGCGGTCCTGTTCCATATAGCTTAAAGGTGGATCTTATGGCAATGGGTAACTATTGTAGTGCTCTCAAGGCAGGGGAGATGTGGCATGTGGTTTTACATGTAATAGTAGCATGGCAGCTGAGTTCGGAATACGTTGTAGTTTTTCATAATAGATAGAGATGATACACGGTAGATGCCATTGGCATAATCCAGTTTGGATAGTATGAGAGAGATAGTAGGCTGCACCTTGTGTGGTAATCCGAGGTAGGGGAAGATGCGTCGCAGAGTCTTCAAGGTGATGAAGCTTGATCGTGCTAATTTGTCCACTTGGCTACCCATTTTTCCACTAGCGAGCAGGATGGGGAACCGTTGGATGAGGGGGCCCATAGATCTACTCTTGCCTTGTTTAAAACGTGTCCCTCATTTACAGGGTCTCTAATTCCCTTGCAAGGAGTGAGGAAGTCCTTTCAAATACACCTCCCCCACATCATCTCAAGGGCTAAGCAATTTGGAGCCCCGGGTCCCAATGGACTTCCACAGGCATTATTCAAACAGGATCCTCTCCTTTGGGCCAACAATTTTGCACATTTGTTCGAACACTGCCTCTTCACCTCAATAATACCTGAGTCCTGGCGTGGTGCCATCCTTCATCCTTTATATAAAAATGGCTCAAGGTCAGACCCCGCCAATTTTAGGATGATAGCCCTGCTGGACAATGAGGCTAAGTTCTATGCAAGCCTTTTTCTGCAAGATCTCCGTGCTTGGGCCGAATCGAAGGCCTTAATTCCCATAGTCCAAACGGGGTTCTCTGCTGGCTCAGGCACTTCAACTAATTTATTAGCACTTTCTCTTTTGATTGATAGGGCGATCTCATCAGGCTTGATGTTGAATTGCTGTTTTGTGGACTTCAAGGCGGCATTTGATCGGATCCCCCGGAGTGCCCTATGGGCCATATTACAAAGCTGGGGCATCCATCCTGTACTCTTGGGTGCCATTATAGAACTCCCTACTAACACCTGGGTCCGTATTAAGCTCGGTGATGGGTGCTCTCTATCTAGGAAAATTCCTACCGCCTGTGGTGTGAAACAGGGTTGTGTACTTGCTCCTCTTCTTTTCAATCTGTTTATTGCAGATGTCAACATCTCTTGATGCCGTCAACTCTCATGCCCCCCAAGATTGGTGGCTTCAGGCTTAGTCATCTGCTTTATGCCGATGATCTTGCTTTACTTAGCTGCACTAAGATCGGCCTTCAACGGTTGCTTAATCAACTTGTGTCGTATACTTCAGCAAATCAATTGGAAGTTAACTTGCTTAAAACAAAATTGGTCCCCTTTGGGAGGAAAAAACATTCGGGCTTCAGCTGGTATTATAAAAGCCGTAAACTTGTTTCTGACCAGTCCTACAAATACCTAGGAGTTCATTTTGACTCCAGGGGCAGTTTTGTTAAACATAAGAAGGAAACTGAACTTAAGGATGTGGCTTTGCAGGTGGCTTTCTCCAAATTAGCTAAAGTTTTAAAGGGGCTGACCCTTCTTCCCCTAATGGAAGTCATGAGAGCAAAGATTACCTCTTCGTTGGCCTATGGTCAAGAAATGTTGTTGGGCAAAGGCTCTTGCCTATTAAATAGGTTGATCAATAAAATCTATAAGAGAGTCTTTCATGTTCCGCGCCTGGCTTCACCCGCGCAGGTACGGTTGGAGTTTGGGTTTCTGGATTTGGTGGCAGTTGACGCTGGTGCTATTCTGAAGTTGTGTTATAAACTGTGTCAGGCCTCGGACGACCACCTGGAGGCAGTCCTGTGGCAAGAAATTAGTGAGCTGAAATCGAAGTGCACTTATTCCCAATTCTTGGTTGAATGTAAATGGCTATTGGATGCCGGTGATCTTTGGGCAAGTAATCTCCCCTATTCTTTGTTTAAATTAGAGATTACAAGGCTTATTCAACTGTTTTCTTATCACTCAGACTGTTCTCTCCTTGTTCATCGGAAGCATGCCTGGGCAGTAACTGGCTCCTTTAAGCCAGGTATGTCTTCTAGTTTTTTCTCTTGCCCTTATGGATTTTGGTTGAAAAAGGCCTGTTTGCCCTTAAGGATGGGTGATTGGTTTTTTTTAAATACACCTGCCCCAATGGCAGCTACCCCCCCCCGGGGACAGTGTGACATGTAGAGACTGCAGTAATGCGGACGAAACCATTGACCATGTGGTTTGCCTGTGCCCAGCTTTACTGAAGGAGCATAGACTCTTGCTCCGGAGCAAATGGAATGAATTGGGAATCCACTCCTGTTGACAGGCTATCATCTAGTCTATGGATCCAGGCAATCCAATGTTAAATGTGTTACTGACAAAATTTATTAAAATTGCACGATCTAAATGTAATGGCACTGCAAGCAATGAACAGGTTTAGTTGGAATTATTCCACGCTCTTGCCATATTGCCCGCTATTGGTTAAGACGAGGAGCTCTAACGGTATATGTTGATGCTTAGTGCAATTATTATTTAATGCACCATGCACTTTAGGGCCATGCTTATGCATATTGCCCAGTGTATTATGTGGGTTCCGGGTCGGGTGGTTTGTTTTATTTCTTTTTTATCTCATGATTGTTTCATACTTTAGGCAGAAATGTCTTTTTAATATGTCATATGTTCAATTACGGTGTGCTTTTAGTTTGAACTCAGTCTCTGAGGGTATTTATTTTTTATTGTTTTTTTTGCTCTTTGCTTATTTGTATTGGATTTTATTATCTGTACAATAAATTACTACTACTACTACCACTTGGCATTCATTGTTAACTTGGACTCCATGGTAATTCCAAGATTTTTAACTTCCTTGATACTTGAAGAAGGTGGTCCGAGATCGTCAGGCCAGGCGCACAGTGGGTCATCATTTTTCCAGTCGCCACATGTGAGTATTTCCGTTTTGAAGCATTCAGTTTGGGATGGCTCCAAGTCATCCACTGATCAATATATCTGGGGCAAGTGAAGATTTGTGAGATTTCAATGTCTTTGGAGCATTCCAATTTAAGTAGTATTTGTGTGTCATCTGCATAGTTGTAGCATGTGAGCTGAAAATCATTGATCAATTCTGGTAATGACATCATGCAGATGTTGAAAAGCATAGGTAAAATGATTGGTCCTTGGGGTTCCCCTGGTTTTGTGAGGTAGGCTTTGGAAGAGAAGGGGGGAGAATAGATGATATTAGTTCTGTTTTGAAGGTAGGATGTAATCCAGTCGGGAGCAGTCCCTTCTGGCTTCGTGGAGTCTGTGAATTAGGGTGTCATGGTCAACAGTATCAAAGGCAGCTGAGAGGTCCAAGAGAAGTAGTGCAGCAACTCCATTGTGGTCAACTGTGTTTTTAAGATCATACCAGATTGCTATGAGTGCCGATTCAGTGCCTCTTCGTGGGCGGAATCCAGTTTGGTAGTCTGAAAGTATGGAATTGCCTTCAATGAATTGTGACATCTGTGCGAATGCTGCTCTTTCTATCAGTTTGCCCAGGAAATGTCCATTTGTGATTGGTCTGTAGTTGTTGGGGTTCTGTTGGTCTAGGTTTGTTTTCTTTAATAGTGGAAGTATGTATTCCTTTTTCAGGTCTTCAGGAAAAGTTCCTGTAGTTAAAGAGTTATTGATGATTCTTCTTACAGGTGTGGCCGCAGAAGTAGATAAAAGAATGTTCCTGAAAATGTGTGGTGGACAAGGGTCAGAAGGGCAACGGGAAGGCCTGCTTGTTTTGGCCAAATCCATAAATTCACCTTGTGATATTTGTTTGAAGGAGTGCAGAGGCTGGGTTGGTTTACTCTTGGGGGGAATTTTAGGAAATGGGTTGGGTGCTGATGGTTTTCTTCTGTTTTAAATATGAGTCTAATGTGTCTGCCTTGTAATGAATTGCCAAGTTGTTTGTGAAATCTTGAGTAGTGGGATGACTTCCTTCCATGCATTTAAGTTTTTGAAATTAATTGAGAATTTTATAAAATTCTTTAGTTGCAGGTTTAGCATTTAGAATTCTGTCTGAGTAGTACCTTTTTTTATGGGCGAACGCAAAGCACTCTGTCCCATTCTGTAATCTTTCTTTGGGCTTCAAACCACGCCCGTGTCACGTCAGTCACTTACATTGGTTTGCGGGCTTGCCTTTTAAAATCCGCTTGCTTTCATTTGTGAAAGGCATGCATACGTCATGCCTTTTCCGGTGTTTAGCCCACCTACACAGCACCGGTAAACTACTAAAAACATACGAGGCTCGATGTTTTCAGTATGGTGTCCGGATTACTTTATCTGTTTATTTTCCACGCAGCGCGATCACGCTGCATTTTACATAGTGCGATTGTGCTGCATTTTTTTTTCTTAACAACGCTAATAGCTCTAACTCGAGCAAATGCGAGACCTGTTGCATTGAAAATGCTTGTTTAGTTTTTTTGATTGATGATTTGTATATTCTGTTAAGTTTGTGTAGCTGAAGTTTGTCTTGAATGTAGTTTGTTTTGAGCCAGGACTTTTGCAACCTTATGATTTGTTGCTTTATCTTTTTAAGTTCTGTGTTTCTCCAAGGTGTTGGTTTTCTTTTGTACTGTTTAGTTTTTCTGAGTGGTATTAGGATATCAAAAGCTTCCTGTAGCCACTATTAAAGTTTTGGATCAGAATTAATTGCGTCTAGATCTGTGTTGGCTGTTAGTTGTGTTTCTAAGTCTTCAGAATTGAGTTTGCTCCATGGTCTGAAGATGCATGTACGTAAGTTGCTATGGAGTGTGTTGATTTGTGGTGTGTTATTTTGGAAAGTTATCAAATGGTGGTCTGACCATGTGATTGGTGTGATGCTTTGAACAGTAACTAGTTCCGGATTTGCAAAAATGACATCTAGGATATGTCCGGCGATGTGTGTGGGATTGTGTACAATCTGATGTAGGTTCAATGTGTAGGTTCAATGTCCAGTGGTAATAGCTTTTGGATGTGACAAATTGGGTTTGTCAAACCAAATGTTTAGGTCCCCAAGAATGCATAGGTTTTAGTATAATTTTATAATGTTATAAGGTTTGAGACTGTATCTAAAAAAATGTCGGGGAATGTTGAGTTGTTAGGTGGAGGTCTGTAAAGGAGGAGAAAGTTACAAGAAGAAGTTGGTGTAGGGTTGCATCTGGTGAGGAGGACCTCACAACTTTGTATGGATATGTTGTCTGTTTTACTGAGATTTATTGCTTGTTTGAATATAATAGCTAGTCCACCTCCTCTCTTGCCTATTCTGTTTTGTGTGATGGTTTGATAGCCTGGAGGAACGGCTTCATGAAGCACTGGGACCATGTCATCTCCCAACCATGATTTCGTTATGAATAGTAAGTCAGGTTGTGTGTCCGTGAGCAGGAGTGATCGAGCATTTATGAGCAGGCAGTTTAGAAAATGTGTGTTTGTGGTGGTGTTGTTTTGTTTTGGAGAAGGGTGAGCAGTATATTTTGAGCTTGTAGCAGGTGTGTTGTTAGTTGTGATAACTGTGCGAGGGTCACAATAGCCCTGTTTTTCAATATAGTGTTTCTCGTCCAGCAGGCTTAGGAGGCATTTTGTTGGGTCTGTGTGTGTTGGTGGTGGACTTGGTGGCTGCGAGTGACATGATGAGTATAGTTTTTTTTTGTAGAGTAGCCTTATTGTGTAATAGACAAGAGGATGCGAAGTTGTTAAGAGTGACATGTTGTTTATTTTGTTTGCCTCTGTTTAGTGTGGAAGGAGTATGGATTAGGGGTGGTGGAGGAGCATGTGGATCATAATGTAAGGCTCTAAATTGTGCAATGGATGAGAGGTGGATGAATGAATGTTGCTGTGTTGGGGTGCTTGTGGTAGTTGTTTGTGAAGAGTGAGAATTTAGGAGTAAAGATTGGGCAGGATTTCTATTATTTGTGTAATGATGAGGGTGGGAGTGGGTGTGATGGAAAGTATTATGAAAGTTTGTGTTATTTTGATGTGCTGATGTGTGTGGTCTGTTTTGTTTTTGTGGAATAGTGAGTGGAGATATTGATGTAGTTTTCTGTGAAGGATTTGTATGTGAGTTAGTGCTGGTGGGTGGTGTTAGAATATTACAGGAGGTGTTGATGTATTTTGGAGAAGAATGTATGAGGTGTGTAAGAGAGGATGGATGTGGGTTAGGGGAGTTTGTGTTAGTTTTGATTACAGTAAAAGGTAATATGTGTGGTGGAGGAGAGTGTAAGGATTGTATGATTGTGTGTAATTGGTGAAGAAAGGGGGAGGGTGTTTATAGATGGTGTGTTGGAAGGCTGGGTCTAGGTATTGTCATTATAAAAGGGGGTCTGGCAGGAGCAAATAGAGGATAGTGTGGTTGTTTGTATGAACAGGGAGTGTGTATCTGGATGGCTGAAAGTAATGTATAGTGTGGTTTTGGGTTGGGTGGGCGATGGCAGGGTGTGTTAGTGGAAATGGACAGAGCAGTGTTTGGTGTGAGAATGAAGGTGTCTTACTGTTGTAGCTGTGGTAGAAATGTGTATAGGTTTGGTATGTGGGGTTTTGTGTTGGTTGATGAGGCGTTGCAATCTGTATAAGGCCAGTTTGTGGTGGAAGAGTTGAATGTCTTTGCTGATATTGTGTTTGCATGTTGAAGGATATGTAGGGAATAAGGTCCTTTCTGGTAAAAGATAAATTGGGCAGCATTTCTGGCCCTAGGCCAGTCCCAAACAGACCCAAACAAGCAACTGCCCTTGTCCTCTCCACCCTTAGCCTCAACTCCCGGGCTGAGATGCCCGGTGCCCTAGGCTTAAATAGCCCTACTGGCTAATAGAAACCTAGTCCTAACCCTACCAAATCAGATTTGTAACCCTAAACCCCACAGCCAATGGGAAATCTAGCCCTATTAACCAATCACACCCCTAGTCCTGACAACCAATCACAACACCAACCCTAAAACTAGGAACCAATAAGAATCCCAACCCTAATACCAATCACAACATCAACCCTAAAATCATGAACCAATAGGAATCCCAACCCTAAATCAAATCACAACACCAGCCCTCAAACCATGAACCAATAGGAACCTCAACCCCAGTACCAATCACAATACCAACCCTAAAACTATGAAACCATAAACAAATTGGAGTCCCAACCCCAGTACCAATCACAACACCAAACCTAAAATAATGAACCAATAGGAATCCCAACCCTAGTACCAATCACAACACCAACCCTAAAACCATGAACCAATCACAACACCAACCCTAAAACCATGAACCAATAGGAATTTCAGCACCACCCCTAAAACCATGACCCAATAGGAATCTCAACCCCAGTACCAATCACAACATCAACCCTAATCTTTAAGCCAATAGAAATACTAATCCCAGCAACTAATCACAACAACATATGCAACAACCAATAGAAACTTATATAAGGGACAAGTTAACTGAAGCCCAAGCCCCTGTGGAAGGGAGGAGGGAGCTGCCGCTTTACTCAGAATCTCCTTGGATACAGACAGGCTGAATCCACACTTCTAAGCTAGCAGAGTCTACTTTCCAGGTAAAGGAGAGATTGAAAAACACCGAAATACTGCTAGTCGCGCACTCAGATATTTGGCTTTTTTAAGGCAAAAACAAGTGATGCCAACACTTTCTAAACACAATTTAAATCACAGAAACATATTAAGCAGTCTCCTAAACACACTCTGGTTAGCCAATGAGGTCATGTAGCCTTTTTTCTTAAAAAAGAGGGGGGTGTTGGCTTTATGCAGTCTTTTGTCACAAACTAGGAGGGAAATTCCAAAAAGTCACGGCTAAAAAACTGCAGTTTCAAAAGGCCAAGCTGGCTGAAACACAGAAAGCCTACAGTAAGCAGGCTTGGGTAGCAGTACAAACACTTTTAAACAAATAACATGATTTCCCAGAATGTCTAGGGCTCTTACCAGACTCCTAGGATTTCTTGATCACTGGCCTGTATTAGGGTGCAGGGAAAAAGCTGGGCTCACAAAATTGAGTTGGCTGTTTTAGGGTTCCCTCCACAAACGTAAAGGCCCAGTGCAGGTGTTAGAGGAGGGCTCAGGTTGCCTGGGAGTTAGAGAGCCAATCGGCAAGCCGAAGCCCTTGTGGAAGGGAAGAGGAAGCTGCTGCTCTATTCAGAATTTCCTTGTATACAGGCAGGGTGAATCCACACTCCAAAGCTAGCAGAGTCTACTTCCCAGGTAAGGGAGAGATTAAAAAACACTGAACTACTGCTTGTCGTGCGCTCAGATATTTGGCTTTTTCAAGACAAAAACAAGTGATGCAGATACTTTCTAAACACAAGTTAAATCACAGAAACAAATTAAGCAGTTTCCTAAACACCTATATACTGCTAGTCGCGCACTCAGATATTTGGCTTTTTTAAGGCAAAAACAAGTGATGCAGACACTTTCTAAACACAATTTAAATCACAGAAACATATTAAGCAGTCTCCTAAACACACTCTGGTTAGCCAATGAGGTCATGTAGCCTTTTTTCTTAAAAAAGAGGGGGGTGTTGGCTTTATGCAGTCTTTTGTCACAAACTAGGAGGGAAATTCCAAAAAGTCACGGCTAAAAAACTGCAGTTTCAAAAGGCCAAGCTGGCTGAAACACAGAAAGCCTACAGTAAGCAGGCATGGGTAGCAGTACAAACACGTTTTAACAAATAACATGATTTCCGAGAATGTCTAGGGCTCTTACCAGACTCCTAGGATTTCTTGATCACTGGCCTGTATTAGGGTGCAGGGAAAAAGCTGGGCTCACAAAATTGAGGTGGCTGTTTTAGGGTTCCCTCCACAAACTTAAAGGCCCAGTGCAGGTGTTAGAGGAGGGCTCAGGTTGCCTGGGAGTTAGAGAGCCAATCGGCAAGCCGAAGCCCTTGTGGGAGGGAGGAGGAAGCTGCTGCTCTATTCAGAATCTTCTTGTATACAGGCAGGGTGAATCCACACTCCAAAGCTAGCAGAGTCTACTTCCCAGGTAAGGGAGAGATTAAAAAACACTGAACTACTGCTTGTCGTGCGCTCAGATATTTGGCTTTTTCAAGACAAAAACAAGTGATGCAGATACTTTCTAAACACAAGTTAAATCACAGAAACAGATTAAGCAGTTTCCTAAACACCCTCTGGTTAGTCACTGAGGTGTATGTAGCCTTTTTTCTTTAAAAAAGAGGGGGGGGTTGGCTTTATGCAGTCTTTTGCCACAAACTAGGAGGGAAATTTCAAACAGTCATGGCTAAAAAAACAGCAGTTAAAAAAATGTCAAGTTGGCTGACACACAGGGAGCATATAGTAAACAGGCACGGGTAGAAGTACAAACACTTTTTAACAAATAACATGTGCAACATGTAAAGAAAAACTGACAGAGCCAACAGAACTAGCATAGGTGAGTTCTGTGGCCTTTGCCAATGCTTGTTAGCTTTTTCAAATGTTAAACAAAATGTAAAACGATTGTCAGTCCCAGAATATGAACTACTGATATTATCAGACATTTTCGGAACGTTTTCTATCTGTTACTTTGGAAGCAGACAATAAAGTGAAAAACTAATAAGACATCCTCAGCATCAAATAAAACATTAATTGACACATCAAATGAAACATTAATTGACACATCAAATGAAGCCATTAACTAGACAACCAATGTGCAAAAAACAAGAGCAGAATAGCAGCCAAAATGCATGAGTATGCTCAAGCAAGACCTCAAACAAGTGAATTTATCATTAAAAACAACTAATACACTGGCCCCCACATCCTCATCAAGCGTATGTAAATGTGTGTATTTGTATGTTGTGACTATGCGGTATTTGTGTGGATCAAACCTTACCAAAAGGCAGTGGAATCTATTTAAGGTAAAGGGCAGAGGTACTGTCAGTGAAAGATTTTCAGAGTTGCTGGGATATGTGAGTCGAGGCGAACTGTCACTTTATTTGGTGTTAATTACTTAAGAGACATTTTAAACTACTTTAATACTCCAAGTTTATGACCAGTAGTGGTGGCACCAATAGCTGTAATAATAGTCATAATGGTCGGTGGGACTAGTTGTTGTACTTGCAGGACAGGTATTGGTGTTAGCTCTATGTGAAATTTTCCACTACACTTGAATACCTTGCACAATTTTGCAACACCAAACGGCAGAAACTCCACGTGTGAAATGTCACACAATTTTTCACTGCAGAGGACTGGTTCAAGCAGAAAATGTTTTGCAGGGGATAGGTGCAGGCAACAAAATGTATTGCAAGAAACATTGGGCCTCATTTACAAGAATCTGATGCATCGGATCTGATGCGTCAGATTTTTTTCGCTGCCCTACGAAACCCTAATGGCACCATGGAGGCGTTGTATTTATGATACAGAGCTCCATGGTGCATATTTTCACAGATGCAACATAAATTCGGACACATCTGTATCGCTAAACTCACGCATTGCTGGACTGGCATCAAAAAAATTATGCTAATCCAGCAATGCAAGGAGGCCCCCACTGAGAAAAGACCTGCCTCAATTTTACGCCTGCTCTAAGCAGGCGGTAAAATTCTGACACAGTGAAGTCTCAGAATGACGCAGTGAAATGTAAATTTCACTGCATCCATTCTGCGTGGCTTTCCTGTTGGAACGCTTACCTTGCATATACTATACCTGGTGCAGGTATAACTGGCGTAGATATAATGTGACGCAAAGCTTTACAAACTGACGCATTGGGTCCAATGCGTCAGTTTGTAAACGTGAGCATTGTTGAGCACTGCTTGCACCACCGCTGTGTAAACAAAAATGATGCAACGGTGACGCAAAGACCTTGTAAATGAGGTTCATTGTTCTCTATGAATCAGACTCCTTGCCGGTGACTTTTCAACATGAAGTATGTCCTCATGTTCAGTTTTCAATCAATATACCCCAATGTGCGTTTCCTGTAATCCACGCTTAATCTAGCGTACTTTACAGATGTTTCACCTAATTTAGGGGGGTTCCACAATTTCACCCAACCCTTAGTATTAGTAAAATCTGTGTGAGTAGTGACTCATGTTCGCCTAGTACATATATAGGGAGTAGAGGCAGAGTGGTCAAGTACACGTGCGAAAAGAGGGGAGTAATCATAAGACATGTAGGTTTGTGTTAATATAAGAGGAAGGATCACAAAGATTCGTAATCCATGGGGTGGTCAGGGCTGTGCGTGACAGGTAACAGAAGATGCAACCCTTTTCAGTTGCACATTTGTGGATCATTAGGTTGCGCGGCATTCCTCGCTGATGTCATTTCCTGTTTCAGGGGCTGAGATGAGCTGAAACAGTACTGAAGTGCCCCAAAAAGAATACTCGCAGTAATATTTATGGGTAAATTAAAAAGAATCACTAAAGAATATCTAGAGCCCACCCATATCCAGGCTCCTCTTTCAGATTGTGTGATAGCAAAATAATCTTCCCATCTTTCTGATTTTCCTCTCAATGGACGTTTTAATGGAAAACACAAAACGTACAACTCAGTACTTTACTATAACTTTTGTTATTAGCCTCATAAATGCTTTAAATTGCAGTTGGTAATTAATCAATGTGCATCCATCCGGATCCAAGACAAATTAAAAGCTTTATGAGGGAAATGCTCGCTTTCCACCAGGCAGCACAGAGACTGAGACAGGAGCAATTTTAATTCAATTTACTTTTTAGAAATACATTGATGGCAATGGAGCAGGCCTGACTAGCAGAGGAAATGTGTCCCTTTAACCGTGAGGACAGACATACGAGTTTCGACAATATGCTAAATCTTAAATATTTTTGCATAGTAATATTTAAAAATTAAACTGTGTGTCTAAAGGACGCTGGGGAGTTGGGGATGTGATGCACTTTACTAATACGACGATAGTGTGGACCTGTTTGGGCAAGCTGGGAGGGCAATGGAGGGGAAGGGTGCCTGACAGAGAGCACAGAGGGAAGGGATGTGAAAGGAGAAGCAGAACTTGGAGAGAGAGAGCAAGAAAACACACGCACTCCCATTGAGTGCTCAAAGAAAAAGAAAAAATAGTTCTCTGATGTAGAACGATACAGATCATTCAGTCAAAAAAGATTGTAAAGCACGAGTAGAGGGACAAACAATAGAAGAGGAAGGAAAACAATCAAATAAGAAGAAAGCCAAGCAGATATACAAGAGAGCTAACAAATGATAAGCAATGGGCCAAAGGTCCACAATAAGTATTGGTATTGTACACAATTGGTCTTCAGTAACAGACAGCGTAGAGGCGTGGCCAAGATGGTGGCCTTGGTGGGCACTCAGCACGACACTCAGATTCCCGGGCTGCCTGAGCACTATCTAACATGGCGAGGCAGTGCACAGCCGACACGGGGGAAAAGCCAGGAGGCAGCCCTGACGGCCAAGGAGAACGTCATGCAGCACGGTGGCATGTGTTTCTCCTGTAACCGGTGGCACCTACAGATGGAGCACCCAAGATAGCAGGAGTGTCCCAGTGGGTGATGCGGCCTATAGCCGTCTCTGCTGGCCGTTCGCCTGCTGCCGAATATAGCACAGCAGTGTTCATGGTGCTCCCACCGGTCACCCTTGGGGGCCTGGGAGGCCCAGCCACTCATAAGCAGTGGCTAGCTGGAAGGCTGATGTGCCTAGGATGCGGTGGTGGGCAAGGAAAAGTCCCTCCCCCTGAGGAGTTCCTGTTCCCTGGTTAACGTCCCTGCAGGGTGCATGAGCTCCTGGTTTGCAGGCAGGTGGCATGATACCACCGGGGGGGCACCTGCGGTGGGAACTGGGAATAAGGTAGTGCCTAATTTTATGCCTGGCACACTAGTTACTCTTTTGGACCTTATCTGCCTGTCCACTATCCTATGACATTGTGGAAGGGCAGAGGGCTGCACTAGCCTGAAAGAACAGCACAGGAGCTAACAGGACATTCCTGGTGTGCATTAGGTAGTGCCTCCTGGGCACCCATCTCAATCACCGGAGTCGCTTCTGCTGTAGGGACATCTGAGGCCTATCCAGACAGTCCACACAGGTGCCGCCCCCGCAAGCACACAGGGAATGTTTGTGCCTCACCTCTGAGTCTTTGCCTGGTCTGAGTGCCCCCCCTTGCCTTGGAAATGCTGAAGAGGTGCGGAATTCACTAGTGCGCTGGTCCGCTATGCCTTTAACTGGGCGCTCCACCCTGCCACCTACATGGCTTCTTCCAAAGGCAAGAAGGTTCACACCCTGAGAGACATGCTCACCCACTCCACCAACTTTCAAGCAAAGACCCTGCTTTTTCTCAGCATTCTTCCTCATCTGATGACCTTGGAAGTGAGGTGGCCCCAATCAAAAATGCTTTCCTAGAGTTCCTCTTCAACACTACAGTCAGTTAAAAAGTAACAGCAAACGAAATGCGACTTGGGCTCACTTTGGGACAGAGTGTCCTCCCTGGAGGATGACAAGATCGTCTGGGGAAAGGACATCAAGTTTTTCCGCCACAAAGTTCTATAAGGCTACAGAAGCAACAGGTGGAAATACAAGCTCACACAGAAGATCTCGAGAACAGGGTACTTCGAAACTCAGGGGGATACCGCCAGAGCGGAAGGATCTCACATTTGCATCTTTGTGCAGTCCCTATTTCTGTATGTCCTGGGCCAAAAGGAGGAAGACCACCTTCAGCTGGATCGGGTTCACTAGGTGGGCCACAGGGGGCTAACGGGCACAGACCCTCCAGATATTGTGGCATATGTGCATGATTTCCAACTAAAGGAAGAAATCATCAAGAAAGCTATAGACTTGCAACAACCCTATTCCAGGGGCATAAACTCTCTCTTTCCCAAGATCTTTCGATTATCGCCCTCCAACGACGATCCCGCAATTTGACCCAGGTCATCATGCTGGGCCCTCCTTGCCACCTCCGAGTGGTCTTGTCCGGGTGCAGAGGCAGCATAGCTCGGTCTCTCCCACCTGCAGATGAATGCTTGCTGCGAGACTCCTCCTTCAACACAACTCGCTGGAGCCAGCCAATGGACTTCCATGTTTCATGACCTACAGTTTGGTAATTTTGCTCTGGTTTATAATAGGGTTTGTTTTGTTGTCACTCTGCACACATACCCTGTCACTCCCATCTCACCCATGGCCCACTGATTACACACTGAGAGCCACGCCAGACACCTTAGGAGTATACGGCTCCCCACAGACTGAAGACTTAATCACTACCCCGGCCAACAGCAAGGGACTCAAAATCTTCAACCTCAATGTTAGGGGCTTAAATCTACAGGTCAAAAGAGCAGTGCTTTTCTACCTCTTAGAGCACTGCAAGAGTGATGTATTCTTGCTACAAGAGATGCAATAAGGGTGATTTCCCCAGCAGTTTTGGTCTTCATGGGCCGCTGAAAGAGGGGGAGTGGCCATATTCCTATCCCGGACCTTTAAGGGGGAGGTGGTTGTCAAGAGTGCCAAAATCAAAGGTAGGCTCCTAGCATACCTCTTCCGGTTCGCCTCCTTCCTGGATACTATTGCCACTGTCTATGCCCCAAATGAGGGTCAGGAACACTTCATTCAAGAGACCCTGTTGAAAACCCTCCGGTCCCAGACTACAGTGGTCTTAGTGGGTGGGTACTTGAACTTAGAAATGGATAATGGCCTAGACCATTCTGGACTAAGAATTGGTCAGACAGGCTCATTTACCGTGAACAGTCTGACCTGGTTGTGAAAGTGCGGCCTGACAGACCAGTGGTGGTGTGCCCACCCAAACAAGCAAAACTACACCTTCTATTCTGCAGCCTACCACACCCATACCCTCTTAGATTACTTCTTGGGGACCACCCACAATCTCAGCACAAGTTGAAGAGGTGAACATAGATCCTATGTCCCTGTCTGACCATGCCCCCATCACGATGACCTTGCAGCTCTCCTCCACCCCTCCACCATTTAACAGCTAACAGCTGGAGGGTGTGGGATAGCCTCATCCAAAACCCAAGCAACTTTGTCTCCATAGAAAGGTCCTCTCAGCATACTTACAGGATAATGACAACAACGAGGTGACAATTTCCACACTCAGGGATGCTCTAAAAGTGGTGGTCAGGGCAGAACTCATAACTGGCCGCTCAAACCAACTGTCTACATAGGAAGAAACAGACAAGGCCAAGGGGGTATGTAGCGGGGAGTTCTGATGGATACAACTACATGTGGATTCCTCACCTTATGAATTCTCCAAATACCCCAGCATTCAATGGAAATTTACTTCCTAGCTCCCACGTCAACAAAGATGTCACAATTGTACGGTTCTGCACGCAACTCCGTCTGATGTCATCATGGCAATAAGAAGTCCTCGCCGGCATGCTGACGTCAGTTCCCTTTTTTCCGCGCCTTCAACGCTAACGGTTTTTCCTACATCTTGAACAGTTACTGTTTTGAGGATTTTTTTGTTGTTACAATTTCACCACCGAAAAAAATCGGGCTTTAAGCCTTGTTATGAGTGCGGGGGCCGCATATCCGTTACGGATCCTCATGTGAACTCCTTGTGGTGCCTGAGTTCAGACCACGACATGGAGGGGTGCGTGTCCTGCCAGCGGATGAACCCAAAGGCCTTGAAGCCAAGAAAGGCTAAGCTCTTCTTGGCAAAAGCTAAGAATTAGCATAAGGGTCATCGAAGATCTAAGGCGAGGGATTCATCTTCGCATAAGTCCTCGAGGTCGCATAAGAAGCGGTGCCAGCACGATTCTCTATGCCATTCTTTTAGAGATCGGTCTCGGTCCCCTCCGAGACGGCACCGTATGGCGTGGGAGGTCAGTCCAATGGTGACTCCTCAGCCTTAGAGTCCACAGGCTTCTCCGGCGCCGACGTTGATAGAGATCTTTGAGTCCCCGGCGAGCCCTCCGGCTCACTTTTCTCCTGTGTCCACTTATGGTCAGGAGTCTGGTGTGCAGGCTTCGGATTCGGTTCAAGCACCTCAGCAGGAGCAGAGGTTTCCTGCCTTCCCGACTCCAGCAGCAGATCCATCAGCGTTCCTCAGTGCTATGTTTAGCATTTTCAACCGAGCCATGGCCCCTGCTGGTTCACCGGCTGGTCCCACGGTCCATTAGCTTTCACGCTGGGTTCGCCAGTGATAGAGCGTTCCGTCCTAATAAATTACCTGTATTTGGACGCTCTTGGGTCGATGAATCTTTTGACCAAGTGGGGCTCTCTTCACCCGAGATTAGTCAATTTAATCAAATCAATAATCAATAACGAACATAAGCAATGCCCTGATCAACATAACACTTCACAATTAATCCAGAAAACATTTCGGCGAACCATGACCTTCCGGCCATGAATAACCACACCATTTTATTCAAAGTTAATGAATTTATTTCCCTATATTAACAAAGCTAGCACGATATAAATGTGTCTCAACACCAAATGATATATGTAAATGAACATTAATAGCTGTCCATAACGGCGAAAAAGATGCAATCTATGCAGCATTTGAATAACAATGCATTCGATGATAGCAACGCAAACCACTAAAACTATAATCTGTAATGGGCTAATTGCATACATTAGTCAGCATAACAAGGTCTCAAATTGCATCGTGCAACAAATGAATCCTCATCTAACCTCAAATTAACATCTGCATGTGGGACTTCATGCAAAAACAATTTAGCAACATTAATTTGGAAAACTCCTAACTAGGGCTCTTATCAAAAATCAGCAGTTGGTTACCTAAAAGAAACACAATGCAATTGTACATTTTCCTTTCATATTTACCAAATTCAATCAGCATTCAAGGAAGTCTTCGTCTCACAGGTACCGGTTTCGATCAGCATGGGACGGGGGCAAAGGGGCAGGGTGGACGGGGCAATTGCCTCACAGCGGCAAGATAAAAGGACAAAACTATTACTTTATGCAAAGTGGCAAATCGAAGTTAAAGTCTCTAGGGCGAGAATTACTTAAAGTCTCTTTCTCTCGATTAGAGAAAGCATCAAAGTCTCATTCAAAATGGCGTCGAACATCAATTGGCATCGTAGAAGATGGCAAAATGACGAGGTCGGCAAGATGGGCCATAATGTCTGCAATGACCTGCAATGGCGGGTAATGGCTGCTTTCTTCTTGTGCACCAGGTTTAAATAAACAACAGTTCAAATCCAGTAGGTCTTCCATTGGAGGGTTCATAGGTTGGCTTCAAATTGTCCAATCAAAAACAACAATTCACAAGCTTCTACCTAGGCATACATTATCCTTGGAGTCGGGAACGTAAGTTGCAACATATTTTACCAATTAACTCACTTTCAGAGCGTCCATTGTCTGCACCTGCAGATTGACCTTGGAGCAAAGAAGAAGATGCCAGGCTGGCACGAAACCTTAAAGATAAGCATGTGAACCGATCTCACTGGAAAAGTACAGCTTCAAGCAAGAATACACGTTTTATTAGCACATTAGAAAAACACGAGCATCTAAATCGTGAGACAAGGCAACTAGCCCGAAGCCTCCACTAAAGTCATGCTAAGTTAAAACATTTCAAACAAGCAAATCATGGCACACGTTTACGGTTATGTCAGATTAGTACAATTCTAATACATCACGTTATATAAAGCACGCTTATAAATGTTGGCGAACTACTCTGAGGGCACATTTGTCCCCGTACAATCTTTATTAGTTCGGTTAAAGTCACACTTGATTATCGCGGCACTACGTTTATACGCTAATAAATGTAAAACCTTCGTTTCTGCGTCATCAATCCCTCCTCTGATGACTATTTGTCATCACACAAAACCATTCCCACAAATTTTATTCCATTAAAATTCTGTCAGTTCTCTTTGCCTTTTAGTTCCCCTTGTTCTTGCCTTGTATTCTTCTGCCATTCTTTTCATTATTTTCTCCTCCTTCCTTCTTTTAATCCTTGCCATGATCATTAGTATTCCCCTCTTTATTCCCCAAATCCCAAAGATGCAAATTAGTACTATTAGTATTCCCTGTATTATTTTTAGTAATATTCCATTCCAAATGCCACCAAGCCAAGTTCCCACTGAAGCAACTCCCTTTCCAACCTTCTCCCAAACTCCTGGTTCTTTCAATTCCTTCAAGTCTGCACTCTCTTTTGTTAGATTTGCAAGCATTGTTTTAATTTTCACACTGTTGTCTGGTATATACGTGCAACAGTGACGCGCACCAAGCATTTTGCAAACGCCGCCATCCTTTGCTAAAAGAATGTCTAGGGCAAGCCTGTTTTGAAGAGTCATAGCTCTTTCTGCTGCAAGTTCAGCATCCATCAGGATTATAGCACCTGAAAACTTTGTCAACATGTTATCCACTATAGTAGACAACTTTCTTATTTTGATGGAATTCAACACAACTCCCAATGAAGGAATCATGGCTCCAAATATATCTCCTACCACAGCAGCTGCGGTCTCTCTTTTCTGGATACGATGAGATCCAGGCGTCTTTGGAATCACCGATAGGTCATCCAGTTGATAAACCTTTGGAAACACTATACCCAAATAACATCTCCCCCACCATCCCTTTGGAAGACGATAATAGGCATTATGCCCACAAATGTAATATACACCAGGTATGAAAGGGTCAAGTCCGTTCAGCATGAATGTCCATTTGGCCTTAAAGATAAACGTATGTTTACATTCACTCGCTCCCACGAAAATGTTATCATAATAAGATTCACCACGATATATACAAAATTTCCCTACATGCCAAGCGTCTAAAGCTATTTTTCCTTGTGTTTTTATTGCGGCAAAAGCATAATTATCTACTGAAGTCCTCTTACTTAGCTCTTTTTCTAATTTCGCATCTATTTGTGCCCTTCTATCATCTGTGCGATCTAAGAAGCTTATTTCTACTGCAGAGAGCGAGCAGGTAAGGTTTTCCCTATGAGCGTGAGCTGTTTCAAAAGGTTGCATTGGCTCGAAAAATTCCCTCATTATTTTAGCATCCCAATCTTTAGCAATCTGGCTTAGTTGCGTTATTATAGGAACATATGCAAAGGTAACATCATAATTTGAGTAAAAATACTGTATGTTAGTTTGACCATAAAATCTAGAAGTCACTAAACTACATGTAATCCCATATGTAAGAGGCATGTGGTGATAAGTCACCCCTTCCGTTACCGATGTCGGTATCTGTGTACACAGATAACAATCTTTCGCATCCATAGTCTCAACATATTCTGTTAGCAGGCGATAGAAAACATTATACGAAAGTTCCTTCTTATCATGCAAGTGTCTCTCATCTAATTCTAGTCTTTTCAATGCGGTTAGTTCAGTGACAGTAACAGGAGCAGAAGTAGAAGCATCAATTTTCTCATCCTCACCCTTACCATGCGTTGCAAGCACTATTGCCATTATTATTAGTACACATGCAGTTATCAAGCCTATACACGCATATTTACAATATTTCACTCTACTGTTTTGGTGTAGCGTACTTAGTCATGATCTGTATAGAATCAGAGAGCTAGAAGCACCTATAAAAGAAACGATTTAGCAATTAGTTACAAAGCTGAACGAGCGCAATGTTCACACAGTTTTCTTCAGGAGCCCAGTCACTTATCGGTTAGCAGCATTTGTCTCAATTCGGCAATAACTCAGTCTTTTATCAGTTAGCAACGTTGTCTCAAATCGGGTTTAAGAGTCAATCAGGTTATCAAAGTCTTATCAAGTTAGCAAATGTCTCATCCGGTTTAGCAATGTCTCAGCTGGTTGTATCACGTTAGATTATAGCAAGCAATGTCATTTATCTTTTTTTTTTTTTTTTTTTTTTCTCAGTCAATAGTGTCCATAAAACTTTTCTTTTCTATTGGTATCTCTTCTTCTTCGTTCTCGAGGCTAAGAGATACAAATTCGTCGGTCCAATCGTCATTGACTACATATGCCCATTCTGGACCGGAATATCTCCTGTTTGGTATCCTTTTCCTTTTTAATTTTGCATCTCTCTTTGATTCTGCCTCACTGGTACTTTCCTCTTTGGCCAAGTCTTTTTCCTCACTTGCTGTTGGTATCACGACAGACACTTCCTTTCTTTTCTCTTTCACTCTTGGCCCTTCACCGTCGTTCAACGTTTCTCTAGTCCTTACTTTTACTGGTGATATACTTGGTCTTCTCTTTGCACTGTGTCCACTTGATGGACCTTCGATCTCTTCTGAAGAAGTTTGAACAGTTTCGTTCTGTTCTGCCTTGTCCCCTCCTTCTGGGGAGTCAATCAGGTTTTCCTTTTCTTTTTCTGTACCGTCTGCTTCTGGGAAAGCCCTCCTCTGATCAGGCTCTCCTGCTTCTTCACCTCTTTCGAGCCCTTTGTCACCGTTACTTTCTTCAGGCTCTTTGTCACTTTCAGCTGCTTCGTCGCTGTCTGAGATTTCTCCTTGGTCTTCCCCAAGTGAATCGGTTGTTTCGTCCTCAGAGAATATTTCTCTCTCCTCTATTTCTGCCTGTTCGCTTCTAGTTCTGTTTTGCTCTGTCTCAGCGCTTGGCACTTTGTTATCAGGTACTGGCAGTTTCAGCGCTTCAACTTCCTCATCTGTGGGACACAACACTTTCTTTGTATGACTGGCGTGGATCCAGTTGGGAACTCCCGCACACTTCACAGCGGTAGTGGTCGTCAGGATCACTTGGAAAGGGCCTTTCCAACGGGGTTCCAGACATGACTTCCTCACGTGCTTCTTTATCACGACCCAGTCACCTGCTTTCAGTGTGTGTCCTGGACCTTGGATCGGTGACAAGGTGGTTGCTTCCACCTGGTGAGAGAAAGAGCGAACCACGTCAGCCAGACCTTTGCAGTAGTCTAACACCATATCATCTGTAATATTCAAAAGCGCGTTCACGGGAACTGCAGGAAGTCTCATGGCCCTGCCCATGAGAATTTCGTGCGGGGACAATCCAGTCTTTCTGTCAGGGGTGTTTCTCATTGACATTAACACCAAAGGCAATGCGTCAGGCCATTTCAAATTTGTCGATGCACATATTTTCGCCATTCTTGATTTCAGTGTACCATTCATTTGTTCCACCAGTCTTGAGGCTTCAGGGCGATAGCTACAATGCAGTTTTTGCTCAATGTTCAGCGCTGCGCAAAGTAACTTTATCACCTCGTTATTGAAGTGACTTCCTCTATCTGATTCTAAAGAGATCGGGAATCCGAAACGTGGTATCAACTCCCTCAACAATAGTTTTGCAACTGTAAGGCTGTCATTTCTACGTGTGGGGTATGCTTCAATCCAGTGACTAAAAATGCACACAATCACCAACACATACTTCAGACCTCCATGCACAGGCATCTCAATAAAGTCCATCTGCATTCTGCTGAACGGGCCACCCGCCCTGCCAATGTGGCTCACGTTCACAACCGTTCCCTTTCCTGGGTTCATCTGTTGACAAATGACACAACGATGGCAAACTGCTTCTGCAACTTGACGGAATCTGGGGTTAAACCAATCAGTTTTGAACAATCTTATCATGGCATCTCTCCCTAGGTAAGCCTGCCCATGATAGAACCGCGCTAGCTGCGATAAGAGACTATTTGGTAAAACAAATTTTCCCTCATTTGAAACCCATAACTCATCTGGTCTCCTTGTACATTGTGACTTAATCCAGGAAGCCCTTTCATCCTCCCTGACGCTATTCTGTAATGCTTTTAGTTCCTCCATTGTATCCACGACCTTCACGGCAAATGCTTCAGCTGGTTCGAGCTCTGGCTCATTTATCAAATTCCATTCATCCCTGAGCAATATACAGTTCAAGGCACAAAATCTTGCGACCTGATCCGCATATGCATTTCCCAGGGAAACATAGTCCTGTCCTTTTGTATGAGCACTACACTTTACCACTGCAATTTCGGCTGGCATCTGAATGGCGTGTAACAATTCCCTTATTCTCTCCCCGTTTTTCACTGGGGACCCTGAAGAGGTCAGGAAACCTCTCTGTGACCATAGTTGCCCAAAGTCGTGCACAATTCCAAACCCGTACTGACTGTCAGTGTAAATGGTAACCTTCATCAATGTAGACAGTTGGCATGCTCTTGTAAGGGCTACAAGCTCTGCTACTTGTGCGGAATAGACTCCTTGAAGCCAGGACGCTTCCAAGACACCTGTTACAGTACATACAGCATATCCTGCTTTCAATATTCCCAATGCATCTCTTAAACATGACCCATCAACAAAAACAATTTGGTCATTTTCATCAAGCTTAGTATCCTTAATGTCAGGTCGGGGTTTTGTGCAAAATTCAGTCACCTGAAGGCAGTCGTGCTCGACGTCTTCAGCGTTCTCAATTTCAGCATTTTCACCGGGAAGCAAGGTTGCTGGATTCAACGTAGTGCACCTTTTCAGCTGCACATTCGGTGAGCCCAGAATTATTGTTTCATACCTTGTGAGTCTTGCTCCAGTCATGTGTTGCGTTCGGGAGCTCGGTCAAAAGTATCTCAACTGAGTGAGGGACCATGACTGTTAATGGGTGTCCCATCACTATTCCTTCACTCTGAGTGAGGCTGATACCAACTGCTGCTCCGGCGCGCAAACACCCTGGCAGTGCTGCTGCGACCAGATCCAGAGTAGCTGAAAAATACGCTACTGGTCTGTTTATGCCACCATGGGCTTGGGTCAAGACAGACAAAGAACATGCATCACGTTCATGACAAAACAATGTGAAAGGCTTTGTGTAATCAGGCATACCTAAAGCTGGAGCCCTGCACATGCATTCTTTCAATTCAATAAAAGCATCCATCTCATCTCCTTTCAGCTCAATTTCATCCAAGGCATCCTTCTGGGTCAGTTTCAGTAAAGGCTTTGCTAGAGTTGAGAAGTTGGAAATCCACTGGCGACAGTAGCTCACCATCCCCAAAAACTTCCTCACCTCCCTCCTCGTCTTTGGTGGACTCATTTGAAGTACACTTGTTATTCTTTCCTTCATTATTCTCCGTGACCCTTTCTCTATTTGATGACCCAAATATTTCACTTTCTTCTGACAGAACTGCAACTTTGAAGGAGACACCTTGTGTCCATTCCTTCCCAAATGGTTCAGCAGAGCAATGGTGTCGGCTGTGCAGCCACTTTCTGTCTTAGATGCAATCAGTAAGTCATCAATGTACTGTACTAGGGTTGACTCGAATGGCAATTCTAACGCTTCCAAGTCTTTCTTTAGAATCTGATTGAAAATTGACGGTGACTCAGAAAACCCTTGAGGAATTCGACACCAACTGTAAACTCTGTCTAAGAATTTGAAACAAAAGAGAAATTGGCTGTCCTCACGAAGAGGCACCGAAAAGAATGCTTGTGACAAGTCGATGACTGAGAACCACTCGGCATCGCAAGGGACTTGAAACATTATCACAGCTGGATTCGGTACTACAGGGCAGCATTTAATTATGATGTCATTTATTTTCCTCAAGTCCTGCACAATTCGGACCTTTCCACTTGGCTTTATTAGTCCCATGATTGGTGAATTACATGGACTGCTTAACACTTCTTTCAATACTCCCTGTTTTACAAGCTCGTCAATGAGTTGGGCGACTTTCATGAGGGTGTCTTGTGCCATGTGGTATTGTGGGGTCTGGGGAAAGGTTACATTGAGTTTTACGGTCACTTTCACTGGTTCCACTCCTTTCACCAATCCCACCTCTTTTCCTGTCATATCCCACACTTCCTTTCCGACTGTTTCCCGTAATTCAGCTGGAATATCTGCTTCAGTTATCATCGGAAAAAGGTTAATCAGAGGATATTCTTCATCGACAGTTTCCATCTCATCCCCTTCTTCACTGTCCTCTTCTTCCCCATCACTGCTCGTCTGAATTCTAATTCCATCGTCCGAACACATAATCGAACATCCCAATTTGCACAATAGGTCTCTCCCTAACAATGCTATCGGGCTTGAGTCACATACCACAAAATTATGTAACCCTTGATAGTTACCAATTCTGACTTGTACTGGATCTGTGATTGGGTTTGTCAGGTGCCTGTTTGCTACTCCCACTACTTGAACTGTTCTCCCTGAGAGTGGCAAATTTGGTACCTCAATGCTCCTAACAGTTGAACGTGTGGCTCCTGTGTCAACCAAGAATGAAACACGATGACCCATAACTCTTCCCTCCACATATGGACCCTTTTGATCCACTTCCAAGGATGCTGCAAGCACACAATTTCCCTCCTCATCTGAACTTTCACTCTCCCATACATTGTTTATTCCATTTTCACTGTGTAGTGGGAACTGTTGTATTGTGCCATTTGTACTCATCACCTGACCCGAGACCTGTGGAGGAACCATCACTTGCTGCTGACTCACTGGTGCCAAGGGTATTTGCATTTGCTGATTAGGTACCATAGGAAACTGCTGTTGCATTGGCTGCATTTGCGTCATCTGCATACGGGGCATCTGCATCTGCTGCGGCTGCATGGGCTGCAATCCCTGCAGCTGATTTATGGTCTGAAAATTTGGGTTTGGACCTCTCATTTTCGGTCCCCTCATTGTCTGGAATGCATTGACATCATTGTTTTGCTGACCAACACCTGCACCTTCCTGCACCACCATCGGGCACTCGCGTTTCCAATGCCCGACGATTCCGCACACGTGACACGGCATCACCCTTTTCATTGCCTGCACACCATTCGGAATCGCAACAGTATTCAAATCCGGACCATTACTCCCAAAGCCTCCTCTGCCTCTGCCTCTCGCCTGTGGCTGAAACACCATATTTCCCTGCGGCTGCGGCTGCGGTATCTGCTGTGGGAACCCTTGCAACCCTGTCTGAGCTGCTTTAAGTTGCATCACCATCACTTTCTCTTTCAACCTTTTCTGTTTCACTTCAATTTCGTCGCTACAGTATTTCGCATAATTCAACACCTCATCAATGGGTTTCGACTGCCAACAAATCAAATGCGTCTTTATCATCTGACTTATCTCTGGTCTCAGCCCTTCCACGAATCTAAACACAAAATGAAGCATGTCCTTCGCCTCTATTGTTTCCGTGCCACTGTAGTTCTTGAACGCCTTCAACAACCTCTCATAGTAACCATGAATCGACTCTTTAGCCTCTTGGGCAGTTCGATCAATCTTCTGCCAATCCACATTTTTCGCGGCAACCTTCGTCTTCAAATGCTCAATCACCTTATAGTACAAGCTCATTACCATAGGTGATGGTGCACCCGTATCCCTGTCTCTCTCTGGTTCACTTGTCGGCCAACCTACAGCCCTTTTGCAGTCTTCCCACAAATCTGCCGGAACCACAATCTCAAAGAGGGTGTTCAGGTCTTCCCAAAGACATTTTGCAAGCTTCCCAAACCTATCAGTCTGTTGATACCATTCAATCGGTTTCTCTCTCAGTTTGGGAAAATCATCCGTAAAAGACTGAATGTCGCTTCTGTGCCACGGTACATGTATTAATTGTCCCCCTGCTGTCTCCCTCATTGGTAACATGGATATTGCATCACTACTCTGTGATCTTTTCTCGTTGTGCTCTGGGACACTGTCTTTCCTCTTTTCCTTTTTCTTTGCCCATCTGCTTTCCCATTTGTCTAAGCACCTCCACACTTGTGCACTCTGCAGCAATTCTCTAAGGTGTGTTTTCATGCCTGCTGACCTCATGTGTTCAAAGTCTGTGGTCCCGAAATCCAATCTATAGCTCCTGCTCAAGTGTTTTGTCTTGTCTATCTCAACCCCGTTTTTGTCAGCTATTTCTTGCAACCTTCTATGTACCTTGTTCACTTCTCTCGTAATCCTGGGACATAGATACCTCAGCTCTTCTTCCGAGTAGGACTCTAACCTATTCAAACCCATAGTCCCTTCCACCAATTCTTCTGCTTCCATGTTCAACCTTACCCTATTCAGATAGTCTTCTCCCTTCCCACTGGCTGAGCTTTGTGTGGAATTCAGACTGTTGAACCACTGTGTTAGCTGTTGCGCATTCAACCCTATCAGTGTAGCATTCACATCGACTGCCATTGATGGTTGCGGCAACTTTTCAGTGTTTGATGATAGCGGTATCATCAGTGGGGAACTCGACCTCACCACTGTTGGCTGAGCACATATGGGACTAAACTCCATCAAGGACCCAGATCCAGTTGGCTGAGCCGCTATCGGAGTTGTCTCTGGAGTGTTTTCTATGCACCTCCTTTCCGTCCCATTCTGTACCACTGATCCTTGACCGCTCATACCTGAGTTAGGCTGAATGTACAAAGGTACCGGTGGACCTACAGTAATGGGTAGGGATATCGCATCTGGGTTCTGTCCATTCCCCAGGTTCTGAGGCATGTTCATTCCCACACTATGGGTCATCATTGCCGGCATGCCCGTCTGACTCCCCGTCATCTGAGCATGTGCGAAGTTTCCCCCCTGCATCTGCTTTTGAGGCATCAAAAACTGGGTTGATTCAGCTTGTGCCAATGTTGGGTTGCGACCATTCTGTACTCCCATTACGGTTGGATCTAGAATCATTCCCGTACTGTTGTCACTGCTGTAGTACCTTGGGACCTGCGGCTGATAATTCTCTGCTGTTTTCAATATAGGCACATCTGGATATATTCTCCTAACCTGCGGTATCTGCGGGGTGAACAGTAAACTCGGGTCCTTAGATCCCGATGGCGTTTCTGAATTCGGAGTTTCATTATTCTGTACCGGTGCCGGAGGGGCAGAACTGGTACTTGGACCTTGTTCGCTCTCTACATAAGGTGGTGGACGGTCGTTCAGCAATTGCATGATGAACTCCTCATCCTCTAACTCGTCTTCTCTATCTTTGGAACACCTCCTGTTTGTCTTACAGGTAGCTTTCTTGCCTGTCGCCTCTTCTTCCTCAGCAATTGCGGGAAACAATTTTATCCCCTGCAATATATCTGACCTCCACACCTTCTGTGCATTATCCCACCTAGCGTCCGCTAGGGTCTTTTCTACCTTTCTTATCCTGGTCTCGAACTTCTTTTGCTGTTGCTGTCTAGCCATTAGTTCCCAAACCGCTAGAGCCTCAAACTGTGCTGGCCTTGGAGGTACCTTCATGTCGTACATCGCGAATCTCAAATTCTCTAGGATCCTTATATTGAATGTCCCATGGATCGGGAACGCTACGCTCCCATGTCTCTCTGTCAGCTTGAGCCATTGCTTTAGCCAAAGGCACGGAGCTACCCCCCTTTCCTCCATTACAATGTAAGCTGGTGTACCTTCGGGTGGCGTCTCCTCTCCTACGCTCGCTTTAATGTAAGACTCCCCCTTCATCGCACTCTTTAATGCTTTCAAAAATTTCATTTTCTCGTCTTTTATTTCACAAAATTTGTAATCAATAAGTGACTTTAATTCCCGGAATACTCTTCGCTTGCCTTTCCCCTTCCAATCGAGCCCCACGGACTGCGTCCAATCCGTGCGCGACCCTTCTCTGCAACCAACCTATCCCAGCGCGGCTCCTAGTGACGTCACACTCACACACTCTGCGGCTGACAAAGCCTCGCGGCTAGTCCTCCTTCACTCAGCTCCTCTCGTAACAACTTCTGGCATGTATCGCGAGCAACCAAATAATAATAAAACAGATCTGTCGGTTTACTACAGGAAGGGTAACACAATCGCTTCAGGACCTTAGGGATTTTTCACTAGCCTCGGCAGTTATTCCATCTTTCTCGGTCCCCACTTTCGCAAGCAAATCTGACCCGCAGACTCTGCTCTCAACTTGTCAGTGATCTATTCTAGTGCACTTAGAATTTGTCAAAGCCCGAAGTCGAAGTTTTCTTTCACTCCCTTAACACACGTACCGACTCGTTGACCACGCCCGGTCAACCTATTAAACGACCAGACCACAACATAAAACAAGTGTCTCATACACTTTTCAACATACTCCGGAGTCTCTTGACCTCGCAGGGCCCGTCTCAACAACAACAACCACGTGGACCTTTTTCTGCACAAAGCGCCACATGCACATGAAGTTCGACGACTTCCCTACTCTCACACTCGGAGTCGCACCTCCGCTATTCTCTAAAATCCTCGCAACCTTTTCAAACAATCTGCGGCAATAAGCTGTGCAAGCGCAAAACCCTGACTTCACTCATACCGTCACTAGTACCGCCAACGCCGATTTCACACCTCCATTCTCTCCATTCGCAAGCTCCGAGATCCCGGGAAAGTCGCGGGGGACTTAGGGCATCATCATTCTCTCAATCTGTTTTACCCAAGAAAAATCGAATTCAACACCATATACCTCTCGAGTGGGGTCCCAAAGGGCGTAACCGTCAATTCAACACCATATACCTCTCGAGTGGGGTCCCAAAGGGCGAAACCGTTACCTCTCGAGTGGGGTCCCAAAGGGCGAAACCGTTACCTCTCGAGTGGGGTCCCAAAGGGCGAAACCATCCTCTGCTACCATCTACTGATAGAGCGTTCCGTCCTAATAAATTACCTGTATTTGGACGCTCTTGGGTCGATGAATCTTTTGACCAAGTGGGGCTCTCTTCACCCGAGATTAGTCAATTTAATCAAATCAATAATCAATAACGAACATAAGCAATGCCCTGATCAACATAACACTTCACAATTAATCCAGAAAACATTTCGGCGAACCATGACCTTCCGGCCATGAATAACCACACCAGTTTATTCAAAGTTAATGAATTTATTTCCCTATATTAACAAAGCTAGCACGATATAAATGTGTCTCAACACCAAATGATATATGTAAATGAACATTAATAGCTGTCCATAACGGCGAAAAAGATGCAATCTATGCAGCATTTGAATAACAATGCATTCGATGATAGCAACGCAAACCACTAAAACTATAATCTGTAATGGGCTAATTGCATACATTAGTCAGCATAACAAGGTCTCAAATTGCATCGTGCAACAAATGAATCCTCATCTAACCTCAAATTAACATCTGCATGTGGGACTTCATGCAAAAACAATTTAGCAACATTAATTTGGAAAACTCCTAACTAGGGCTCTTATAAAAAATCAGCAGTTGGTTACCTAAAAGAAACACAATACAATTGTACATTTTCCTTTCATATTTACCAAATTCAATCAGCATTCAAGGAAGTCTTCGTCTCACAGGTACCGGTTTCGATCAGCATGGGACGGGGGCAAAGGGGCAGGGTGGACGGGGCAATTGCCTCACAGCGGCAAGATAAAAGGACAAAACTATTACTTTATGCAAAGGGGCAAATCGAAGTTAAAGTCTCTAGGGCGAGAATTACTTAAAGTCTCTTTCTCTCGATTAGAGAAAGCATCAAAGTCTCATTCAAAATGGCGTCGAACATCAATTGGCATCGTAGAAGATGGCAAAATGACGAGGTCGGCAAGATGGGCCATAATGTCTGCAATGACCTGCAATGGCGGGTAATGGCTGCTTTCTTCTTGTGCACCAGGTTTAAATAAACAACAGTTCAAATCCAGTAGGTCTTCCATTGGAGGGTTCATAGGTTGGCTTCAAATTGTCCAATCAAAAACAACAATTCACAAGCTTCTACCTAGGCATACATTATCCTTGGAGTCAGGAACGTGAGTTGCAACATATTTTACCAATTAACTCACTTTCAGAGCGTCCATTGTCTGCACCTGCAGATTGACCTTGGAGCAAAGAAGAAGATGCCAGGCTGGCACGAAACCTTAAAGATAAGCATGTGAACCGATCTCACTGGAAAAGTACAGCTTCAAGCAAGAATACACGTTTTATTAGCACATTAGAAAAACACGAGCATCTAAATCGTGAGACAAGGCAACTAGGCCGAAGCCTCCACTAAAGTCATGCTAAGTTAAAACATTTCAAACAAGCAAATCATGGCACACGTTTACGGTTATGTCAGATTAGTACAATTCTAATACATCACGTTATATAAAGCACGCTTATAAATGTTGGCGAACTACTCTGAGGGCACATTTGTCCCCGTACAATCTTTATTAGTTTGGTTAAAGTCACACTTGATTATCGCGGCACTACGTTTATGCGCTAATAAATGTAAAACCTTCGTTTCTGCGTCATCACCAGCGCCGTACAAACAGGCCCCCTTTGTACCCTTCAATTCAGGTGAAGGTGCTGGTTCGATGCCGATGACGTCGTCACCCTGGATGATGTTGCTGATGGAGTCGATGCCGGCGCCGGATGGATCCCGATTGGGCCGCAGTGTCTCTCCTCCCTCTCCTCCGCCAGAGTGTCCATCTGCTTTGGAACTGGCATCATCAGCGTCGCCTAATTCTTTGTCGACGCTGCGTTTGGAGGCCAGACTAAGGTCGAGAAGGAGGGCCTTGTGGCTCTTGGAGGAGCAGATGTATCGGCAACAGCTGTTGGAGGAAGGGGAGATTCCTAAGCCCATGGGTGAATTTCAGGGCCTGGACGCTGCAAGTGGCCTGGATACATCCCCTGAGTGGGATTTTTTATCCCCTGGTGAGCTCACAACAGAGGCAGCATCTTACCACAGCGTGATAAGAAAGGCTGCTGAGTTTTTGGACCCTCCTTTGCCAGCATTGGAGGTGAACACAAACATTCTGACTGAGATGTTGCATCCTTCCACTACGTCTTCTGAGCCCCTCCTCCCTTTTAATGATGCCCTTACTGAGCCAATTCTAGACATTTGGAGGAAGCCAGTCATGACTCTAGCGGTTTCCAGGACTGTGGCTAGGAGGTACAGAGTTGCTCCAGGGGATCCACAGTTTCTATCTCAGCATCCAACACCTGAGAGCTTGGTAGTGCAAGCCTCTTGTTCTGCCCGGTCTGCACCGGATTTATTCCCTGCTACTCCATCAGATAGAGAGTCTAAGCGAATGGAGCAAACAGAAAAGAAGGTCTTCTCCTCATGCAATATGGCATTGAAGTCTGTCAATGCTACCTGTGTGCTGGGGAGGTATATTCATGCCCTGATGGACGCGGCAAGAACTGTTGTGCCAAGCTTGCCTCAGAATGTGCAGGGACAATTTGATGAGCTCCTGTTGGACAGTCAAGCGGCAGCCAAGCAAGTTATTCAATCTGGCTTGAACACTGCAGATTCGGTTGCAAGGGCAATGGCAATTTCAGTGGCAACCAGGAGGCATACCTGGCTCAGGGCTTCTGGTTTCTCCATGGATGTTCAGACCACTCTTATAGACCTTCCTTTTGATGGAGAGAAGTTGTTTGGGTCCAAAGCAGACTCAGCTTTAAAACGATTTAAAGACAGCAGGGCTACTGCGAGGTCTTTAGGACTCCAAACTTCATCCTCTACACCCCTCAGGTCTTTTTAAAGGTTCAGGGGTTTTGACTGGGGGACCTCTTTCCATAGAAGACCACAATCCAGCATTCAGCAGCCTGCCAACCCTCTCTACAGATCTTATAGAGGTCGGGGAGGGTTAGGATGCGAGGAGCCACTCAGCAGCCTTCCAATTTATCCTCTTCCTCTGGGGGAGCCCTTCAAAGAAAGCAGCCTTTGTTTTCTCTCCATTTTACATCATGTTTCTCCCATAGGGGGAAGGTTATCTCGTTTTCTCCACGAGTGGGAGTTAATCACATCGGACTCTTAGGTGCTGAATATTGTGGGGAAAGGTTATGCCCTTCCTTTTCTGGAGTTTCCCCCTCCTACCCCTCCCCGTCATTCGTTTTGCATGGAAGATCATCCCATGTTGCTTCAAGAGGAGGTGCAGGTCCTTTTGTTAAAAGGTGCAATGATGTTGGTTCCGGAACAGGAGAAGGGTCAAGGATGTTATTCAAGGTATTTCCTGATTCCCGAGAAGGATGGTCGATTGAGACCTATCCTGGATCTGAGGATTTTGAATTGGTTCCTCAAACAGGAGAAGTTCAAAATGCTGACCCTAGGACAGGCGCTCCTTGCGTTGAACAAGGAAGACTGGATGGTGACTGTCGAATTGTAGGGTGCTTATTTTCATATCCCCATTCTGAAGTCGCACAGGAAGTATCTCCGGTTTGTGGTAGGGTCACAACACTACCAGTTTGCGGTCCTTCCTTTTGGTCTTACTCCCGCACCTCGAGTCCTCACCAAGGTGATGGCAGTGGTTGCAGCAGACCTCAGAAGGAAGAGAGTATCTGTATTCACTTACCTGCACGATTGGCTGATCAAAGCCTAGTCCCCAGAGCTTGTGCTCCATCACTTGCAAGTGACAACCCAGTTGTTGTTCAACATGGGCTTTACAGTAAATGTGCCCAAATCTCACCTGGAGCCCTCTCAGCCCCTCCTGTTCACAGGGGCAGTACTGGACACAATATTGAATCGGGCCTACCCTCCTCCTCAGAGGATTCAGAACATTCAGGCATTGATTCCAATGTTTAAGAATTGAGCGGCTGTTCCCGTCCGTTGGTCACTCATGCACGTTGGCACATGAAGGCTCTCCAGTAGTGCCTCCGCAGGCAGTGGTTTCAAAACAAAGGGGATCTCGAGGAATCGATAACGATCTCCAGAGACGCTGCAGTGGATCTACGGTGGTGGGCTGTGGACGGCATACTTTCCCAAGGAAGGTTGTTTTGTCTACCATCTCCGGTGGCCACGGTCATAACAGATGCTTCCACTCTAGGGTGGGGAGTTCATCTGGGGGACCTGGAGATCAAAGGTCATTGGTCTCCAGTAGAACAGATGTTTCACAACAATCTGTTAGAATTCCAGGCAATACATCTGGCTCTCAAGGCCTTCCTCCCGTCCCTTTGTGGTCAGTCAGTTCAAGTCTTGACGGACAACACTACCGCGATGTGGTACATCAACAAGCAGGGGGGAGTAGGGTCGTACCTTCTCTGCAGCGAGGCTGTGCGGCTCTGGTACTGGGCACAGGACCATCGGGTTTGCATAATAGCAAACCATCTAACTGGCATTCTCAATGTACGTGCGGACGGTCTCAGTCGGAATTTCTCGGCCGATCACGAGTGGCGTCTCCGTCCAGACCTGGTTCTTCACATCTTCCGGATGTGGGGGTTTCCACATATAGACCTGTTTGCCACTCAGGAGAACGCACACTGCCCGTCGTTCTGCAGCCTCCAGTATCCAGTGCAGGGGGTGTTGGGGGATTGCTTTACGCATTTCCCCCCATACATTTGATTCCACGAGTTCTGAGGAAGATTCGCCAAAATCGGGCTAATGTCATTTTAATAGCCCCAGATTGGCCAAGGGTGTGGTACACAGACCTTCTCCATATCTCACTGTGCTTGCCGCTCCGTCTTCCTTACAGGGTAGACCGCCTCTCGCAGTCACCGGGGCAGGTTCTACTCCCCCACCTCCAGAGCCTGCACCTACATGCCTGGAGATTGAACGGGGCAATCTGAGCTCCTTTTCTCTCCCTCCAGAACTGGTGGATGTTATCTTATCGGGCAGGCGACACTCCACCAAGACTGTCTATGCCGGCAGATGGGCAAAATTTGTTGCTTGGTGTGGAGAGAGATAAATTGATCCTTTGAAGGCCCATTTGTCTGATATTTTGCTTTATGCTCTTTCCTTGGCACAGAAGGGTAGTGCAACGTCGACAGTGATGGGCTATTTGTCAGCGCTGTCGGCCTTTCTTGGCCTTCCTGCTCAGCCTTCCTTATTTAAGACCCTTATAGCTATTAGGTTCCTGAAAGGTTTGACTAAGACTTTCCTCCCTCTCCGTTTGTCATGCCTCAGTGGGATTTGAATTTGGTTCTGACTTTTTTAATGGGTTCACCTTTTGAGCCTATGCATTCTTGCCCGTTGAGGCTTTTAGTTTTAAAAACAGTTTTCTTAACGGCTATCACGTCAGCTAGGCGTGTGAGTGAGCTTCAGGCTCTCAGTGTGAAACCTTCTTTTACAACCTTTCATGCTGACAAGGTGGTGCTGAGAACCAGGGCGGCTTTCCTTCCTGAAGTTGTCACTCCCTTTCATGTGGGCCAGTCTATAACACCGTCATCCTTTTACCCTCCTCCTCATCCATCAAAGGAGGAGGAAAGAGTTCATCACTTGGATCCAAGAAGGGCTCTGAGTTTCTACATTGAGGGGACAAGAGACTTTCGAGTTGATATGTGGGCAAGATGAACGGCAAGGCCGTCCACAAGAGAACCCTTTCTAGGTGGGTCATTCTTTGTATAAAGATTTGTTATTCACTAGAAAAGAAGGTTCCTCCTGAAGGTATTAGGGCCCATTCCACCAGGGCTAAGTCTGCCACTTCGGCCTTGGCTAGAGGTGTCCCAGTTGATGAAATTTGTAATGCCGCAACTTGGGCTTCCCTCCACACTTTTGCAAAACATTATTGCTTAGACTCGGAAGTTAGGAGGGACGGACATTTTGCGCATTCTGTTTTGCAGGATTTCTTGGTTTGACCGGTCAGGCACCCACTTCCGAGTGTGGGACTGCTTTGGGATTCTATTCATAAGGTGAGGAATCCACAGGTAGTTGTATTCATCAGAAGAACAAGTTACTTACCTTTAGTAACGCTTTTTCTGGTGGATACAGTAGCTACCTGTGGATTCCTCATAGTCCGAACCGCCTCCCTGTTGCCTGTCTGGTCATACCAAGACTTCTTTTTATATGGATTGTATATATGTTTTGGTGTTTTTATATAAACTGTTATTGCTGTTTATATTTGTATTTGCATTGATATGTATTTTGCATGTGAGGTCAGTATTCACCTGTTCACCTCGAAGGCATGTAAAAAAATTGTGAAACTGACGTCAGCAAGCCGGCGAGGACTTCTTATTGCCACAATGATGTCAGACGGAGTCGCGTGCGAAGCCGTGCAATTGTGACGTCCCCGTCGACGTGGGAGCTAGGAAGAAAGTTTTCGTCTAATGCTGGCACATTGGGAGAATTCATAAGGTGGGGAATCCACAGGTAGCTACTGTATCCACCAGAAAAAGCATTACCCAAAGTAAGTAACTTGTTTTTCGGGGTGGGAACTTAAGATAGTAGCAGGCGTACACCCAGTCTGTCTTCTTAACTCTGTCTTCTTAACTCCTTTTTTATTATGTCCCGAAATTCATTACAGATACATATATATGATAGAGTGGCACTGTTCTGGTAGTGAGTCTTTTTGACCGGGTTGTTCTCTTCTGTTCGTAAGGATACTCTTTCTCTTCTCTCTGTTCGGCTCTAGGTTCGGCCAGAGTTTCTCTGAGTGCTTCGGTGTCCACAGAACCTCATGGAGAGTAGAAGAGGGTGCCAGATAAGTAATAAGTCTCTTTTTTCTTCTACTCCTAATACTGTGGAGGGTGTGTGTGTGTGTTGATGGGTGGGGTTCTCACATTGGTCATGAGTTGTACAGTTTTGTGCAAGAACCCTTCTCACACCTCTGTTGTGCCTGAGTCAGGAATAAACAACCAAATAGAAAAGAAAAAAAAATTGAATCCAAGCCATGCACTTTTAGTGGTTCCTCCCAGCACCAACCCGCTCTCCCCTTCCTTCCTTAAACCAGCCGCTATGACCGGGTACACATTCCTGTGTTAGCCACGTCCTTCCAGGGATGTGGTGAAATATCGCGCCTTCCTTCTTCCAAGCTGTCTGGGTGGTTGTCTCTTGTCTTTCCCAGCCTCGCACTCCTCTCCAGTGGCTCTGGCAGGTCTGTTGTTGTCCCGACTTCTTCTGTCAACTCCATGCCTCTCTCTCCTGATTCCGTCAGCTGAGATAGGGAGTTCTCCGGGCACAGCGTCTTCACTGAGGATCCTACGTTGTGTTCTCCCTCTTCTGGATGTCGCGAGCAATCCTGCCCAGGAGAGTTGGCGTTTTGGGCGTCCGTATGCAGATGCTCAAGATGTACTTGCTCTTTAGTCCCCCAGGGGTATGATGTGGCGCAGTCCCGGAAGGGAAGATCGGATATGTGATCATCGGGGCTGTTGGAGCCCTGTCACAGGGTTGTGAAAGAGCTGTAAAATATACATAAGCATACCGGCGCCCGTAAAGTATGGCAAGAACTCTAAAAGGTGCGTGTGGAGCTTAAATATCTAGACCTTGATAGGGCAGAATATGCCCTGCTGTGCCTTAAACACAAACTAAATGGATGGCAACAAATACGGTTGACTCCTATCAAGCTGCCTCTGTCTTAAAATACCCACCAAACAAGTAATTGCTACACCGAGGGCGACAGTTGTATCCGGGGACACACAAATCGTAGCTGCACTTCAGGATTTCTATCAAACCCTAAACACCAATCAACACCTACCCAATAACGCCATACCCCATATCTGGAGCAGGCCCACGTGTCGAAATTAACTGAAAGGGATGCAGCTAAACTAGAGGAGCCAATTTTCATTGCTTAAGTGATTGCTGCCATAGCCTGATTGAAACCCTTGAAATTCCTGGCCCTGAATGGCTTTAACCCCTCCCCCTCTTTTATAAAACTTTTGGTCATACACTGGACCCATCCTAACGCAGCTGTTTAACACCTTTACAAAACCCGACCCCTGCCAGCGACCATGCTTGAGGCCAACATTACAGTAATTTCCAAACCCAGGAAAGACATGATGTGGTGTAGCTCTTATAGAAAGAGCCCCTTCCTCAATGTCGACGTTAAACTATTCTCAGGCTTATTATCTTCTACACTCAACACATAAATGCCAGGATTGATCAAAAAGACAGTGTGGGGACAATACTAAGTGCATTGTTCATCTTATTGATAAGGTTCAGCGCTCCAAACGGGAGGCACTTTTTCAAATGGTTGATGCTGAAAAGGCATTCAACAAGGGCAACTGGCCTTACCTCATTGCAACTCTGCAACATTTTGGCTTTAGAGACAAGTTCTGTATCTGGATTTATATCCTACATACTGACCCCAAGGTATGCTTGGAATGGCACACGTCCACGTATGCAGAAGCACCTCGCCTATAGACCACTGAGCAAACAAGGCTTGAGTATTCCTCACATCCATCAATTCTTTCAAGCCACGTAACTTCGCTTCATGGTGGAATGGGGCCACATGCTACAGAAAAGCACTGGTGCTTCATGGACCAGGCCATTTGAAGGACCCCATGGTTGCCCAGAAGCCTAGTGCTACATACGGCATAGGGCTACACTCCTTCCCATCACAAAAAAAGATCATGATAGTGTGGGATAAAGTTGTTAAAAGCTCGAGCCTGACCACGTTCCACCCCCCGCCGACCCTCATTTTAGCTAACCCGGAGTGTACATTGAGCCTGAAACCCGAACAGTAGCACCAGTGGCAGGAGGGTAGTTGCAAAAGTACAGGTTGTTTTATTTGATGTGGCTTGGACTATTCCCTTCGATTGCATGAAGAGGGATTACAACCTCTTAGAAACAGACCATATGCAATACTTGCAGATCCAGCATTGGGTACTCCAACCTCACGCACAGAGACCACTTTTACCTTTTGAGAAATCGGTCTACCTCAAAATGATAAAAAATGCCTTATTACCAAACTAAGGCCCTCATTCTGACCTTGGCGGGCGGCGGAGGCCGCCCGCCAAAGTCCCGCCGTCAGGTTACCGTTCCGCGGTCGAAAGACCGCGGCGGTAATTCTGACTTTCCCGCTGGGCTGGCGGGCGGTCGCCTTCAGACCGCCCGCCAGCCCAGCGGGAAAGAGGCTTCCACGATGAAGCCGGCTCGGAATCGAGCCGGCGGAGTGGAAGCTGTGCGACGGGTGCAGTTGCACCCGTCGCATATTTCACTGTCTGCGCAGCAGACAGTGAAATACTTTTAGGGGCCCTCTTACGGGGGCCCCTGCAATGCCCATGCCAGTGGCATGGGCACTGCAGGGGCCCCCAGGGGCCCCGCGACCCCCCCTACCGCCATCCGGATCCCGGCGGTCGGACCGCCGGGATCTGGATGGCGGTAGGGGGGGTCGGAATCCCCTCGGCGGCGCAGCAAGCTGCGCCGCCTTGGAGGATTCAATGGGGCGGCGGTACACTGGCGGGAGCCCGCCAGTGGTGCCGGTCCGACCGCAGCTTTACCGCCGCGGTCGGAATCCCCATTGGAGCACCGCCGGCCTGTCGGCGGTGCTCCCGCGGTCCTCCGCCCTGGCGGTCTTTGACCGCCAGGGTCAGAATGACTGCCTAAATGCCTTCCTAACCCCGAACCACATCCACGAAAACTCCACTGGGCAGAAAAGATGGAAATTGGAACTAGACGCACTCTCACCCACAAAGAGTGAAAGGAGGTTTATTATCGGGCAAAGCACTCAACACACAGCTCATCTAACGTAGAGACCGCTTTTAAGATTGGCTCATATGCAACTTGGATCATTCCCTTTAAATGCATGAAGACCAATTACAACCTCTTAGAAATGGACCATATGCATTACCTGCAGATCCGGCATTGGGTACTCATCCCTCCACTAAACCCAATGCACAGAGACCACTTTTACCTTTTCAGAAATGGGTGTACCTAAAATGTGATGACAAACACCTTATTACTGAACTATGGCCCTCATTACAACCCTGGCGGTCGGTGTTAAAGTAATACCGCCAACAGGCCAGCGGTAAAAAAAATGGGATCATGACCACGGCGGACACCGCCAACACAAACAGCCACTTTAACACTCCGATCGCCATGGCGATAGCAACAAACACCGCGGCGGTCACTGCCAACAGACAGGCAGAAGACAATGTACCGCCCACAGTAACAATTACAAGGAACCAATCCACCAGCTTTTCCGGGGCGGTACCAACGCCATCAAAAGCATGGCGGAAACAGTACTCTGAAGGGAAACCACTCACCTTTCAACACTCAACAAAGAACCAGGACACCATGGAGCCCGAACTACAGGTCCTGCCGATGCTGGTGTATTTGCTAATACACCAGAAACATCAAAGAAGGCGGTGGAGACGACCACGGTGAGTACTGCACCTAGCACACAGGGGAGGGGGGAGGAAAAAGAGAGTGACACACACATGCAACACGCAACACCCCCACCCTCACCCGCAACACCATATACACAAACATATGCAGCAAAATTACATATACACCCCGTAACTCCCTGGAAGAACGCAAGGACAAAAGGAATCGATTCAAATCAGTGATATTCAGAATATGCAGATAAAGTTAACAATTGCAATCAACAGTATATACAAATATTTACAATATGTACAGAGGGCCGTACACTGTCCTTTGCAAATGTACGTGGACCAGTGAGCCAAAAAAAAGGGGCGAAGCCCACACTTGACTCCTGCCTCAAAACGGAGAGAACACTGCAGGGGTATCAGGTCGAAAACACACAGGCACCTCAGGGGGAAGGGGAGGGGGACCTCAGCCGGAAGATGGTACTACGCCACTGCTCCTCGAGGGGGCAACATGCCCACTGCTTGGTCCTGGGGAGTGCAAAGCGATAGTCTCTCAAGTCTCTCAAGTAGGTGGTTTGCCCATTGCTTGGTCCTGGGGAGTGCAAAGCCACAGTCTCAAGTCTCTCAAGTGGGTGGTTTGCCCACTGCTTGGTCCTGGGGAGTGCAAAGCCACAGTCTCTCAAGTCTCTCAAGTGGGTGGTTTGCCCACTGCTTGGTCCTGGGGGGAGCAAGCCCACAGTCTCTCAAGTCTCTCAAGTGGGTGGTTTGCCCACTACTTGGTCCTGGGGAGTGCAAAGCCACAGTCTCTCAAGTGGGTGGTTTGCCCACTGGTTGGTCCTGGGGAGTGCAAGGCCACAGTCTCTCAAGTGGGTGACATGTTCCAATGGTGCTGGAGGGGGCTTAGTGCCCAGTGTGCCTCATCCTGCCAAGGGAAGTGATAATGGATGCATATCTCCACTGGTTCTGGAGGGGGCCTTGTGCCCAGTGATGCTGTACCTGGGATGTGGCACTTCCCATTCCCTCACCTGGGTGTCTGAGCCACGAGATGTGCAGGGAACAGGTAACATGGTACTCCATGGATGCAGAGCTGCACTCCATCCTGCGGCGACTTAGGCTGCAAACTGCTGGTAGTGCCAGTGCTAGTGGTGGTGCTTCAAGTGGTGGGTGGAGGGCCTGGCCGCCTCCTGCATCCTCGGACGCCTGCCCATTGGGGATGATGCTGCTGACTGTTGTTGTGGCAACGGAGGTGCAGGGGGTGGTGCATGTGGCGGGCAGATGGCAGTGCAGGTGGCGGTGCAGGTGGTGATACAGGTGGCGGTACCTTCTGCGGTACAGGTTGCTGGGCTGTCTGTACTTATGCTGGGCACCAGTGCCTCACCTGGAGGGTCCGAGGCCTGAAGTGCCTTGCCTGTGGTTTTCTTGCCCTTCCCCACCTTGCCAGATGATGCAGGAACCTTAGCACTGGCAGATGCATCCTTGGAGGAGGCCTTGCTGGTTGTGTCCTGCTTTTTGGCTGTGCTGCTTTCTGGCACCCTCTTCACCTTGGCGGGTGACGGAATGTGTTGGTCCTTTGCAGGAGTCGCTGGCACACTGGCAGCCCTGACGGGTGCCCCCTTTGATCCCCTGGGGCTTTCAGGTACCACCGCGGATGCCGACTTGGTGGCTGAGGTGCTGGCCTGGGATCTTGACACCCTGGCCCGAGGGGAAGGACGGGGGGGCGTAGGGAAGAGGTCAAGGTTTGCCAGGAAAAGTGTTTTAGACACACTGGGACGGGAAGATGGAGAGGGTTTGGGAGTGGAGGAAGTGGGAGTGGTTGTAGGAGGTGTCTGCTGAGTTTGGGTGAAGGTGCATGGGATGGATGTTGTTCTGAGGTGGATGGCTGTTGGGTGTGTAGGTGGGTGCCTGCATTTGTGTACTTTGGGAGGGCGGCTCACAGACACACTGGGAGAGGACACAGGGGATGTGTGCATGATTGTGGGGGTGGTGACTGCTCCTGAGGGGTCTGCAGTGATGGGCGTGCTGGTGATGGAGGTAGTGGATGAGGATGTAGTGCATGGAGGTGTGAGTGGGGATGAGAGTGGGAGGGGTGTGAACGAAGAGGAGGAGGGGGACACATGGAGGCAGTGGATTTTGCTGTGTCTACATGGGCATGGTGCTTGCGTGAGTGCCTGTGAGATGAGGTGTGGTGCTTATGTTTACCTGAGCCACTTCTGTGTGTTGATTTGGGTGAATGCTGGTCTGAAGGTGTGCTAGGGATAGATTGGGGTTGAGGGGATTGGGACTGGGTAGAGGAAGTTGGAGGGGGGAGGCTAGACACAGGGACAATGGCTGCCATCAGTGCTGGGGCCAGAGCCTGAAATGCTCTCTGTTGGGCTGCCACGCCAGAGTGAATGCCCTCCAGGTATGCATTTGTTTGTTGCAAATACCGCTCAACACCCTGGATGGCATTCAGAATGGTTGACTGCCCAACAGTGAGGGATCCCAGGAGGTCAATAGCCTCCTCACTGAGAGCAGCAGGGCGGACAGGGGCAGGTCCTGAGGTGCCTGGGGCAAAGGAGATGCCCACCCACCTGGGTGAGCGGGCATGGGAAACACGCTGAGGGGCTGCTGGGAGGGCAGTGCTGGTAGGGGGGTGGCGGCTGTACCTGTTGTTGGGGTGGGCACAGAGGTGTCCGCCACCGCCTGGGAGCTTCCATCGGAGGAGGAGTTGCTGTCACTGTTCTCCCCTCCTGTCCCCGTCGTGGAGCTCCCCTCGCCCTCCGTCCCACTGGTGCCTTCACCCTCAGTGGATTCGCCCTCATGGGCCATGTGGAATGCAGCTCACTCCGTCGCCTGTGCCTCTGCTCCTCCGCCAGATGACGCTAATGTACACAAGGACAGGGTGACAAAACAAAAAGGGGGGGCGGGGGGGAGACAGAGGAAACACTTGGTCAATGCCAGCAACACCACTACCGTTGGTGTACACAACACACAGGGAGCAGCCCTACGCACTAGGCCATGCCCAACCAGTCACTAAGGTAGTCCCAAGCCCATGGGGTACAATGGCTAACCCCAGCATCTGCACACCTGACACCCACAGGACCCTGCCCAGTAGTATATGCCCACTTACACCATTGGGTTTGGAGTGCTTCAGAGCCTGCACACAAGGGACCTACCCTGCCATGATCGCCCTGGCCTAGGGTCACCCACAGCCCACATACCCAACCCTGCTACCTCCTAAAGCGCGCAAAGTCAGGAATCAGAATCTGTACCCACCCCCTTGTGGCTGCTGTGATGCCCTCAAGCGCCCATCCAACTCCGGATAGGCCACCGCCAGGATGAGGAACATCAGGAGGGTCATGGTGCAACGGGCACCCCTTCCACGTTGGGAGGCCAGCCCCAGCTGGGCCTCCACCGTTTTCTTGGTCCAGCGGTGCAGGTCCTCCCATCTCTTGTGGCAGTGGGCGCTCTGCCTGTGATAGACCCCCAGGGTCTGCACCTCCTTGGCGATGGCACGCCAAATACCCTTCTTCTGGTGGGCGCTGACCTAGAGGGAAAAGACAGGAGCAAAGGAAATTACTTACCCGTCCGGACCGCCATACTCATTGCCCCCCAGTTCCCACCCATGCCCTGACGCACAGACACTGACCACCTCTCATGCAGCACTCAGGCCAGGACGCCTCAGCACCCCTCAACATGTGACCTACATCCACACCACTCAAAACATGCATTGCCCACACATCATGCTCTCAGTGTATTCACCTGTTTGTCTGAAGAACCATAGAGTGACGTGTACTGAGGTAGAACACCATCCACCAGTTTATTCAACTCCTCCGCAGTGAAGGCAGGGGCCCTTTCCCCAGACACTGTAGCCATTGTTGCTTCCAGACACAGGTCACAGCAGCACTTGCAGTGTATGTCCTCTCCTGTTGACGGTCAGGTAGCAAGTGAGTGAGTTGGTAGAAAATGGCGGTGACGTCCGCGGCGGTGCGTACCGTCACCGCCGGTGTACATGGCAGTTGGCTCATGGAACCCATAGGGCCCAATGTTAACCAATGCAAAGTTGCGGGCGGGCATCGACCGTCTACCGCGACGGCGCACAACGCCAGCGCACTTACCTCATTCCGACTTGTCTTTCCTCACAGGTCAGGCAGCCGCCATTTCAGGGGGGCACATGGCACCTAACTGCGTCACAGCAGACATTGGCCCATCAACTGACTCTTGACTTCACATACTGCTTCTGTGACCTAACTTCAGCAACAGTTGTGCATTCTATGTGGAAATATGACCCTCTGCTCAACGTTCTTCTCCATAGGCTCAAACCGCTGAGGCAGATGATGAGATGGCGGCATCCTCCGGTGTACAGACCCCCGGTGGACCTGTCGAAAATGGAGGACAGACACATTATCATCACATACAGACTTGATCGTGCCACAATTCAAGAGCTGTGTGCCCAATTGGAGCCAGACCTGATGTCAGCTATCCGCCAGCCCACAGGAGTCCCCCCTCTAGTGCAGGTTCTGTCAGTGCTTCATTTCCTGGCAAGTGGTTCATTTCAAACTACAGTCGCCATGGCATCAGGAATGTCTCAGCCAATGTTCTCCAACATGTTGACCAGAGTGCTGCCTGCCCTGCTGAAACACATGCACAGCTACATCGTTTTCCCCCAGGTGGAGGATTCGGCCACAGTGAAAGCTGACTTCTATGCCCTGGGACATATCCCCAACATCATTGGTGCCATTGATGGCACACATGTGGCATGTGTTCCCCCCCCAGCGAAATGAACAGGTTTACAGGAATAGAAAAAGCTATCACTCGATGAATGTGCAGATGTGTGTTTGGCGGACCAGTGCATCTCCCATGTGAATGCCAAGTATCCTGGCTCTGTGCATCTTGAGGAATAAATGAGTACCCAACAATCCAAGCGAAAACCTCAATTTTTCACTGAAAAATAATTTCTTTAATATTGTTAAAGTAATTTAATCATAGTGTCAACGAATTACCTGTGCAAATAAAAGACTAATACAGAGAATAAAATCAAAATATATACAAATCCATTACATAAAGAAAACAACCAACAATTCCATTAGGGCACCGTAATACATAAAGCATGGGCTGCTTAACCATCCAGTGGCGAGCAGTCACAATGTAAGCTAATGACCGAAGTGTGAGGAAAGTATCTGGCCTCAGAGAGAGAAACCAATCACTGAAGAGATGTCCGATACAGTCCGCAAATAATAAGTCCAACAATTCAGGAATTCCAACGGTCACTTCTTCGAAAATAACAGTCGAAGCGTTTCGGCCTTAAAAAATCCGGCCTCCTCAGGACAATGGAAACAGTGCCTTAAAGCAGTAGATGCATGAATGCATCAACTGAGGAAACGGTGAGAAGTAAATCAAAATCCGTGTGCTGCTCTTGGTTAACAGCGTCATGAGAATGTAGTAAGCCGGGACGCTGTTAACCAAGAGCAGCACACGGATTTTGATTATATATCAGCCAGCACTCCTGCAATGGTGACCAGGATGGTGTAGATTTTTGTTAGGTCCTCCTGGATCCCCAGGTACTGTCCCTCCTGCAGCCGCTGGGTCTCCTGCAACTTGGCCAGTACCTGGCCCTTGGTCTCCTGGAAATGGTGGTATGCTCCCAGGATGTTGGAGAGTGCCTCGCGGAGGGTCAGTTCCCTGGGCCTGTCCTCCCCCTGTCGCACAGCAGTCCTCCCAGCTTCCCTGTTGTCCTGTGCCTCTGTCCCCTGAACCGTGTGCCCACTGGCCCCAGGTCCCTGATCATCCTGTGTTAGTGGGGTTGCCTGGGGTCCCTGTAGTGATGGACACACTGCAGATTGACGTGTCCTGTGGACAGTGGCATGGGCCCGATGGGTGGGTGCTGTGGTGGTGTTTCCTGAAGGGGGAGGCTCTGTGGTGGTATGGGACTGTGGCAGGGTAACCGACTGTCCAGAGGTCCCTGATGGGCCAGGTTGGTCATCATGATCCAGGCGTGCAGAGCTGCTGTCATCACTGTGGGCCTCTTCTGGGGGGGGGTGGCTGGATATAGCTGGCACCTCCTCTCCGGTGACGTTGGGTAGGGGTCCTGTTGGGATGCAAATGCATTGTTAATGTATTTGTGTGTGCCATCTTATGCAATGGGTGTGTTTCCCTGTATGATTGTGCTTTCCCTGTCGGCTTGGCCTTGTGTGAGTGGTGATTTTGTGGGCTGGGTGAGTCTCTCTATTGAGCATGCTGTGGTGATGGGTGTCCATGCAGGCCTGTATTGGGCGGGATATTCTGTATGCCATTGACAAGGCCTTTTGCACTCAAAATCCACGTTTCCCTGCCTACACACTACTGGTCTTATTCAACCCATTGACCTATCCTCTGATGTCCTTAAGAGGCCACCAAATGGCCCTCGCTCTCGGTGCAGCCTACCAGGCAATTCTCACACACAGGGGCACAGAAATGGTTCTGAGTCATATAGCACGGTGGTATATGCTGTGGCATATACTAGGCATGGCAAAACTATCACTAACACATTGTGAAATATGGGCTCCCTTTATAAGCATCCAGTCTACAGAGTTCAATGAACTGACATGCTCCAAGTACCTTCACTACTGCACCTGATTCCAGATTTCCCGGATGCTGCCACCAAGGCAACCGGCTGCCTACTGGCAAGGGGGAGACCGTGAACCTGAGGGACCTGCAGGGGTGCTCAGAACGAACTGCACAGTGACCGATGCCTACATCCTAGAGCGACCTGAGGGGGGAGAGATGAGGATTATTGAGGGTGTATTTTGTTTTTTCCTCTTTCTCATCTTAGAGATGTGAAAAGGAGAATACCATAGCATTCAAAACTATGCAAACAGAGACACACGTAGTAAGCACAGGGTCCCAACTTGGGTCCTGCGCTTACTACGTGCATCTTGTCCTTGAGGTGGGAACTTATATCACAAGACCTTTTGGTCTTGTGATATTTGGGACCTCCATGAATCTTTATGGATCTCTATTTGCTAGAACACTAAGGCACTATAGTTGATTCTGTTATGGTTGCAATATAATGAATTACTTCGAAGACATTCTTAGGTATGTTACCTGATTTGAACAAGCGTTAGAGCCCCTAGTAGGGCTCTAATATCCATTATTTATGGACATTATTTACAGACAGCATTACCCTATTATACAGTAACTGGATTTTGGTGATTCCCATTACTGTTTCTGTGACTGCATGCAACGCAGACAAGTTTGCTCCCATGTTGAATGTGTCTGTGGCTCAACTACATTCATCATGACCTATGATTCGATTCAAGACTATTAGCCTTGGAAAATTCATGAGTGTGACGAAATAAGTGTCAGCTGTTGATGTCAAAATACATGTTTTTTGAAGAACAGATGCGTCTGCATGTCAATAAAATAATTGGATTTGAAATGCTTTCTATGAACCCTTATTTTGAGACTTGTAACAATTTTTGACTTAGTTTTGGGTGCTACGGTATTCTTCTATATATATATGTGTGCAGTGGGTCTGTTTAGACAACCATTCTTTATGCCTTGGGCAGTAGGGCATACAATACCAAGTAGCACCACCCAAGCACAATAGTTCGGATATACTTCACTCACTTATACTTGGTGCACATTGGAGGTACTATTAATTATACCACTACTACATCTCATTTATAATTACATCTAAGAGACTGGCTGCCAGACTCTGAGTTGTAGGCGGGTAGCTGTGCACTTTACCTGTGAAGCTATGTTAACAGACTAATAAAAGGAACTGATCCACAATAATAAACACTGGAAAGCTGTTTGGAGACATGACCTAAAAATGGCAAACCCTCTTAGGAGCCACCTTGCCTCCAGGGCTCCTCAAATTAAAAGGGCACACTGTACTGGGGCACTGTGGTGCCCCACAACGTTTCAGAAAAAAAAACCTACACTAGCTTTGGGTGACTCTCCTGATGAACCATAAGCCCAACAAACTCAAAATATCTTCAAGTTTAAAGTAATTCAGTCACCTGGTCTAGGATTAGGAAGAATAGAGCAGTTTAGAGGGTGGGTTATGGTTGGAGGATGAATGAGGCTGGAGGCTGAAGGAGTAAAATCGCAGTATCAGGTGGTTTGGGTAGCCAGGTCAGTGAACCAGAAAGCTGCACAAAAGACTTGCCTGAGTCTGTAGCTGTATGTGGTGAAGCTCTCACTGATCTGTGGTTGATGCCCAAAGCTGGTCTCAGACTTGAAAAACATCAGAATACTATTTGGCAAAAAAAGGTCTTCTAGCAAGAGAGACTCCTACCACCAAGTACTAGTAGGTCAAGGTCTCTCTTCTGCCTACTCAAATGAACTGTTCAATGCCATCCTTTTGGCATGCTCAATGGCAGAAGGACCAAAGAAAAGGAGAAACAGTTGACATAAACATCTCTGAACATGTATTAAAATATAATAGAAGACGTCTGCATGAAAAGGAACCAAGAGTCCTTGTATAACAAGAAATAATAGGCTTGATAGAAGTCAATGAGGAACAAATATGGAACATGGACGCATTGAAGAGAAAGTATGCTGGGGAAGATGACAGTGTACAAGCAACAAGAAGGATGGGATTTTTTTGAGTGGCAAAGACTATCAAATAATGAGGGTATTACTGAAGAGAAAGTGCAACAGAGATCATGAAATCCTGCTAAAGAAAGTGGTAGCAAAGTGTTAGAAATTATCCATGGGAGGCCAGGCCCTGCCCTGCCAAAGGGCATGCGCATTGGGTGGTACAGAAGGTGCGGGGAAGATGGGCGCAGGGCCTCGTCAGAGACTATGCTCCCGGGCCAACTCCCCCGCTGCGCACAGCCAGGTGCTAGCTGCAGGTTTCTCGGAGGAGTTGGGCATATGGTCAACTTGGAAAATGGTTACAAATCCCAGAAATTCACTGAAAATAACAAAGATTAAAATGACATTATATTTAGGTATTGTAATAAGTTCTTAGATAAAGTTTTAAAAAAACAACAAAAAAACACTGAAAAACAATGGTGAAAGAGACATAATAGGTGCTGAAATGAGATAAGGACTAATGTTTAAAAACAAAAAAACACTGAAATTCGTCAGTTATAGTTTAGTGAACTAATTAAAAATTGTGATTCAGCCATGCAGTGCTTATGACCTTACATATTACATCACTCGTGACATTCCTGCCCCTATACACATTTTTGCCCTAGATCATAGCGCTGTATTTGTGACTGAAGGTCGATACAGAACACCATAAAACACTTATGAATAAATAAATGCATTGTTAAAGGTCTTACTTGCACAACATGTCGAGAAAAGGGTAGGAAAAATGCATCTGCATTGTTCACAAACTTATGGGCATATTTATCAAGCGTTCACACAGCACACCTTGCTATGCTGTGCTCTGTGGAAGGGAGAGAGCAGGAATGCGCAGTATTACTGTTCTTTCCTTCCACTGGTGCCTTTTGGGCTTCCTAGCACCAACGCAGGCACCCTTGTGCTATGGTGCAAGGGTGTCTGCATTGCAGGCATGATTGTTTTTGTGCAGGAAGGATACTTTCCTGCACAAAAACAATCCTTAGAGGCATTTTCCTCTTTCTATGTTTGCTGCAGAATGTAGCAAACATAGAAAGAGGGAAAAACATTGAGAAATAAAGATATTTCTCCTTGTTAAGACTCACCTGGGAGGCGTAGCATTTTGACACATTCACAAGCCTTTCACAAACTGGGAATGTGCCAAAAATCTATGGATGGATGCGGGGGAACTCCTCCCTGGGGAAGAGTAAATCAACACAATGATTTGCACTGTGTTGCTTTACTCTAAATGTATCAAGCCACTGAGGGTCATGAAAGGTGGCTTTGCGTGGCTTGATAAATCTAACTTAGTTGCGTCACCCTTGCACCCCTTTGTGTGCTGCAAGGGGAACACAACTCAATGGTAAATATGCCCCTTAGTTTAAGAGTGCTTTGCACACTATCATGTCATCATCTGTACTTCAGAACTCAAGAATATCACTCTATCTTCAGATGAATTGTTTTACTTGGGTTTAGATTCTGAATTCACATTGCACTTTGTTATTTGTGCTTGGTTTGATTTTTGACCCTTGTTCAATATGCTTCCATCCTGGTGTTGTGCATTTGATATTGGTCTCCAGAGGACTACAACCTATCGTTGTCATATCTGCAAGATCTAGAGGTTGTATATTTGTTGTGGTGTGTACTGGACTTATCTTCTGAGCGCTGTGCAGCTCAGTCCCTGGCTGATGGAATGTTTACCAAGTGGAGCGCCTATGACATCATGGTGTTCTTTGGGGTTTCAATGATGCCAAAGCAGTTGTTGACTGAGCCTGGCTTGGGATGCTGTGTAAGGGGTTTTCTACTGAAGGAATTAAAGAACCTGTTGATAACCCTACTAAGGGAACACAAAAGGATGATGAACGGAGTGTTGATACTTTTCAAACACTCACCACCCAGTCACAGATCTGGGTTTAATCCATTGTTCTTTTGCTCACCATGCCACCCCAGTTTGGACCCAGCCATATGCAAATCAGTCTTGACCCTGTTCCCCATGGGAACAGTCCAGCCCGAACTGCCAGGCCAGGTCAGGTCATCCCTGGACCAGAAACAAACATCCTGGGACCAGTTTTCGGATATCAGCCTTCATCAGCCAGGCTAGCTTGAAACCAGTGGCACAGTGAGCAAGGGGCCCATGTCTGGGCATACCCTTCCCACTTAGGGCAACTTTAGCAACACAAAAGGATGATGGATGGAGTGTTGACATTTTTCAAACACTCACCCCCAGTCACAGATCTGGGTTTAATCCATAGTTCTTTTGCTCACCATGCCACCCCAGTTCATACCCAGCCATATGCAAATCAGTCTTGACCCTGTTCCCCATGGGAACAGTCCTGCCCGAACTGCGATAACCTTACTATGTCCAGTGAACTTACTACAATATTGGATTACCAAATTTTTACCACTGCATCTATTAGTACAAGAATTTAAACAGCTTTATTTGCTGAGGAGAATCAAGATCTCCCTTCAACCAGACTTCTTGCAGTTGGTTGTGATGGGGGTGGGTCTCCCTCATTGGACTGGGAAAACGCCCGTCTTCTGGGTTTGCCCAAGATTTCCTTTCTTCCTTTACCAGCAGGTCTTCTGGTAAATGACTGCTTCGCAGTGGGAGAAACAAATGCCAAACATATTTTCCCAATATTATACTGCCTGTATTGGCGTCTCTTAGAGGATTGTGTCATAATTTACATTAATTGTGGTCCATACTGCCCAGAAGTCCACCAACACTGGGATGGTACGCGCCATCCATCTTCTAAGGGCCAAAAGCAAAGTTAGCAAATTCAGGCTATCTGGAGCATCGGCCCATTACTAACTATGGACAGACGATTTGGTGGGGTGCCACGCTTGTATAGGAGCCTACCCGACAGAACTGCGGTCACACCCCAGGCTGGATCAACCTGTACAGGGAGAACAAAAATATATCCAAAATGAAACCAACAATTTAGTGGTCTTTTTGTGGTGCGTACCACAGCTCTTCCTGAAATCTTCATTGTGTTGTAGTGTTTCAGGGACATGTCACTAAGCCCCTCTCCATCCCAGGCACCACACACTGCAGCCCCAGGAGCACTGATAGCTTCTCTGCCACCTTCCCTAGGCGGAGAGGGATTCCCTCACCTCAGCTCTCTTCGCCTGACCACCTGGTGGTACTATCTACTGTATTACTTATAAGCCAGTGAATGTCCTAAGAACCAGTTAAGTTGAAAAGAAGCAGCAAAGTGTAGGAAACGAGGATGTGAAGCTCTCCTAAATAACCCCACGGTTCGCAAATCTAACAACTTGGACACGGAGTTATGCTTCTTTGGCACTCATTTCTGGAACAGCTCGCCTCCTTCGGTTCATCTTGCTTCAGCCCTTCTGTATTTTCAGGAACCAAGGCCACAAGTGTTTCAAATATGGCTGCCATAGTTTAACTTTGTATATGCAAATTGTATTTTCCTTGATTCCTGATGTTTGCAGACAGTTTTGCGGTGCACATGCGCTGTTGAGGTTCTCACCGCTTCTGGGCATCTTGCCTTGAAGAAGCTCCTTGAAAAGGGCGAACATGTGTCTGCCTGTTTAATGAATTTAAAGTAAGATTCCATAAACAACAAACAAACATTTCCAGCGCCTGCCCTATCTTCAACAGTTAGCAAATGTTTTATTTATATATTTGGTCGTACGGTGTGAGTAAACATATTACAAACTTTGTTTTCAAATAATTTTGAATACTGGGTTTTTATTGCTATTGTACACGCGTTTATTTCTGTCGTCTCGAACTGTTAAGCGCTCTTTCATTTTTGAGTCATGCTCGTGCCTTATTAAAAGAAAGGATAACAAATAAATATATTAAGTGATGTCTTTTTTTAAGGCTACTTGCACATCTTCAGTCGGGTGAGTTGATGGCACTCAAACCTCATAAAATAAAATACATTGTGTTCATCGTTGAATCTGCTCCATTCCTTCCATAGCGGCAGACGTTGTGTCTTCAATATTTGTTCCAGGAAGCAAACTGAGTTAAACGTCTCCATTCATGACGTACTTCATCTGTCATAAAAATTTATTTCTCCATCCACGATAGTAGCAAGTTCTGAGTAGCTGAAACGACAGTTACTCCTTCAAGGCTCTTATCATAAATCAGATTATTGGTCAGTACAAGCCCCGCCCCCTGCAACCTCAAACTCACTGTCACCATCAGCAGCGGGGACTCCAGGCCCAACTCTGGTGTCTTTGATGTACACTATTAAGATCCAGGAGGACTTTAGTAAAACCTGAGGGTGCAGAGGGCATGACAAAGTGCTTTAAAGTGCTTCATTCTTCTGGCACAGTACATGGTCTTATGGGTCCCAACACGTAGCTAGGCCACAGTTCTCTTGCGCCTCTGAACACGTACTTAAAGCTTCAGATCTGTCGTCTGTCCTATCTCGCGACAAATCACGCCTTTGATGCTCTACCAACGACTCACTCTCTATCTCCCAAGGCAGCAGGGCCGCCACAGATAACCGAAATGACAGTTTTTTCTTTGGTATGGTCCCTGGCAGTATCCATCTTCTCATCTCCCCTATCACATTTCTGCGCCCTTTTGATAAAACTTTTTTTTTAATAGAGTTCTGTAGTACTCCAGCCGTATGTGTCTTATAAGACCTAGGCAGCCCCGGCCTTTCAGCCTCTGGATACCAAGATCCGCTTCCATCCCCGCCCCATCGCTGCTCCTATTTAGAAGAGTGATTTGCACTGATCAGAATGACGGCTGGGTACGACTGTGATGCTTTAGTGATGTATGTGACGTGCGCTTTGAAGCTTTTTGCCAATGAGACACAATGGGACGCTGAGCATTGCAAAAGTGGTCCCTGATACACTTGAAGTGGCTGACCAATGAAAAGACAGAGAAGAGCTCTCTTTACCCAGTCCTTCGTCACTAACAATACGCTTCTTGGATGTTTCTTTGCTTGATGACATTCGCTGGAATTGACACCTCCTATGATATTATTTACCAGATGGCCTCTATAGTCCATTCTCTGATTTAGTCATTATAAATTGGGAAATTTAGTTTTTTTTTTAAATAATGCGAAATTACATGTTCTTACAGGAAGTGCAAAATCGCAGTTGGCTTTAATTTGTAGCTCGAAATGCGTCCCCGTGTCAATTTTGGGAAATGAGGACGCAGCCAGCAGTCGCTTGTATTCTGGTCATTTGCATTGTTCTCACTCAGTTGTGCTAATTTTTTTCTACAGATACTGTGTAATTACATGACATGGCATGATATAATTTTGAGTAAAAAGCCTAAGTAAACATTACCCAAATTATGCAAAATTACGCCTGGGGAGCAGAAATTTCGCCTAGGCCTACTAATTGCAATTACTCAACGCATACACCTTAGTTGGCAAGAGGTCCCATGTCATGTTAGTTAGTTGTGCCTTTTTTTTCAAAAGAACGTTGCAATTTGGGACTTGTAGTTTGAGTTCTAACATTTGACATACGATATCAGACCTTGTTCGGACAGCAATGAGGCAAGCAGGAACTACTCAGCCTCACCCCTGAGGACTGGGGTTGTTTGCCACTGGTGTCCTATGGTCCGCCCTACAATGGCTCTGCAAGCTGGGCAAAGAACACCCCCTTCAGCACTCCCCAGTGGTAGTAATGAGTAGTCACAGGCTTGTCAAGAAGATAGTGTTGAGGCGCTCGAGCTCAGAACTCAGCGATCTCGCAGAAGACCAAATACCTGATTATCCAATCCAGTGTCTTACTTTTACGAGGAAAAATCGCTTTAATACACATCAAAGCTAAGTACTACACATACAATAATGGTCAGGGTGGGTTAAATTTTTTTAAGTTGGCACTCAGGCTAGCTATACCACAATTGGCTGTCCTTCTCCTCACTTCTGGGTTATCCTCCCTTCTCCTCTAGGCAGTTCCCTTCTTGCAAAATTAGTGGTAATAGTGTGATTATAGGCTTAGGTGCAGAATAACCCACTTGCAATGTTAATGCACTCAGTCTTTCATAGTTCATGTATTCTTTCTCTCATCACTGTAGGCTCTGAAGCAGTTCAGCTGTCGGGCATCAGCTAGATTGCAGCAGTTCACAGCCCCATCCCTGCGTATGCGTGGAAACACATGGTACAGTTCTGATGGAGCCTTCAACACCTGCAGCAAAGTCAAGGATGAAGAGCAGTGGCGGGAGTAGATGACAGCAAGTCCTTGGCATTGACAAAACAAGTAGCTTGGAGTCGTGGTGACCACATCTTGAGGGATCACTTCACAACCACACTCCTGCCAGCTTCTGGGTGATAAACCTATTAAAGGCCCTGCTTCAGGGAACTAGGTTTATCACTGAAAGAAAATGACTCGAGCTGGGCCTTGGTCTTTTTCAGGCACAGGGGAAAAACAGGCAAGCTGCAGTCTTTGGATGAGGTGTAGCAACGCAGGGCAACCACAAGAGGTCTTTGGGTCACAGTGATACAGAAACACCCACAGTTTCTGTTCTTTGGGGTCACAAAGGTACAGGACAGCACACTCACAACCCTCAGGAGATCCAATCTGCTATCAACACCTTCCCCTGACAGACCCCAAAAGCATAATTGTGTCACACACCTGGGTCTTTCTTGACAGTGACTCCTGCAGGGTTGTCAGGTTTCTTCTATTTCTTAGGTGGCAGGTTGGCTTCCAGGTGCTTCAGGTCAGATGAACAGCTTCTTACAGCAACGCAAGACTGAAGTGATGTCCACTCCCCTCTGATAAGCTGCTCTGGTTGCAGAGCCGTTCTCTGGGTACCCTGTAGAGCACTCTCTTTCTTGCTCATTGAGAACTTGGAACTGGACCAACATGTGGGTCAGTAGGTCCTACTTTTATACAGTCAAGGCAGACAGGGGAGGTGGATCCGCTGTTAGCATTTTCAGAACCAGTTAAGGGTGATTCTCATTTCAAGTGTTCTTTTCAGACTGCTTACCTGACACAGTCTTTGTGTACAGTGATGTTCCTCACAGCAAGGTAGCCTCCAGGTGGGAGCACCCACAACAGAGACTCAAAGAAGTGTGAGCCTTCTGAACCTGGCTGTCAGCAGCCATGCTGAAGAGTAATCAAGGCAAAAACAAAAGGATCTCCTCACTTAAAGGGTCTCCTTCACTGTGAAAAGCAGACTCGTAGCATAGCTGTGGGGAAGGGGGGCTTTGGGGTGTTACACCCCCTTAATATATTTTCTGATGAATACTTGGGCAGAGGTGCTTTCAGTCGGGTATGGTGAGGTATCTGCCGGATTTCATCTGGGATTTTTGCATGCACACACTGACAAAAACACAAACACACTCTCTCTCATCTTTGTTTTGAAAGCCCTAAAAATGTTGATTACTTTCCGAAATATTGTGTGTCTCTCACTTAGTACTCCTAACAGTGCACATTATTCTCCCTTTCTACTGCCTTTTAACACCCTCTTATGGATCATGCTTGTTGTATAATACACTTCAACAGTATATGCCAGCATGATTGTCTGGAAATCGTAAGCTCACCTGATCAATCTTACTGCCCAAGATATTCCCCTGCAGAGACTGCAGCACCACCCTCCACCCGACTGGCTACCAAAGGGCAGTGCTACACGTAGACCAGGCTTCTCCAACAAGTAGCCCATGAGCTTCTGGTAGCTCTCTAGGTACCTTTAAGTGGCTTTCCTGTGTGCGACCCAGATTACTAAATTAGAACCTTTTACTCAGTTGAATTAATATCTGTATACCAAAATGTAATGTTTACAGTTGAGACAAAAAAGTGTTTAGTTTCAGAATTCGTTAGCTAGATGTCTGGAGAAAAATGGCTGAATTTGCTAAATATATTTAAAGATGACATTTATGTAAAACATCATGTGGTGTTTTGAAGACTTTTTATAAATGTTATTACCTTGGTGCTAGAAGCTCTTTCACTACTCACCGCGCCTCCACGGCCTGAATTGCTAAGGACCTGTTTCTACGGCTTATCAAGGCCCTGTTTCTACGGCTTATCAAGGCCTTCCATATCATCTTTTACCTACGTACTCAATTACCTAATCACCCTTTTGCTGCTTAGGCAGCCTTACCACTCTGAATTTCCTCAATTTTTAAAGATCTTTATCACCTATTCCAGCCCACAGATCCAATTAACATTGTTTACTCAGGCCGGACGGCCCAGCCTTGATGAAGTCACCTGTGTGACGAAACACGTGTTGGCTGTTTATCCATGACGATTATCATGCTCTACAACACCTACGAATAAAGGCACTTTTTTCTAACAAGACTCTGGACGTTTTCTTCAACCTCGAACTCTCGCTCACCTTCAACATACCATCAGGGTTTCTCATCCCTGCAATGGACACTACATTCTGTGTGCTCTGGCCAATTTATTTTCTCTAGGTACCTTTAAGTGGCTTTCCTGTGTGCGACCCAGATTACTAAATTAGAACCTTTTACTCAGTTGAATTAATATCTGTATACCAAAATGTAATGTTTACAGTTGAGACAAAAAAGTGTTTAGTTTCAGAATTCGTTAGCTAGATGTTTGGAGAAAAATGGCTGAATTTGCAAAATATATTTAAAGATGACATTTATGTAAAACATCATGTGGTGTTTTGAAGACTTTTTATAAATGTTATTACCTTGGTGCTAGAAGCATTGCAGGTATGACTATTGTGTATGACCTATGCAGGGGCATTCCATATTGACAAAGCCTTATATATATCATTGTTTGCAACCATGCCTGATGCACTTGTCTGATGTGGTCACTATTACAATACTAATAACATCAGTAGCTCTCATGCTTAATTGCTTCATGAGCTTCATTGAACATAAGTAGCTCTTATTACAGAAAAGGTTGGAGACCCCTGACAAATCAGCAGCCCCTCTCAGCAAAAGATCTAACTGAGTTACTAAAGGAGCTGTGTCACCTCTCTCCCTACTCAAGTGTCTAGGTCTCTGCTCTATAGCCAGGGCCGCTGGAATTGTGCGATTCTGCAGCCGTGGCTTTTTTGCCGCATGATTATGGTTTTGTTGCGTTTGCCACATAATCCATCATCTGCTGCATAATCTGCAGATTTTAACAAAAAAAGGTTTCTCGCGCCAACATATCTAAAGTTATTTAAAGTATTGTGACATGTTTGAGTGAGCGGAAGGCCCTTCGTATAGGGTAACTAATCATCCTTCAGTTGCTTATTTCTGTATTTGGTGGTTAAACAGTTACTAATGAGATGAAATCTTAGCCCAGACAGAATTACCATGTGTAAAAATTACAAAATAATGAGGTAATACTATCAAAAAATGAGCACATTATGCAGCATAATTTGCTTTTTCGTGTCAAATAATTTAGTCAACCCTGCAACATAATTTTGTGCTCCCCTGCTGCATAATTCCAGTCGCCTTGCATATAGCTTCAGGAATATCACCAATGCACAATTACTGTCCGGGAAAACAACCTCACTTCCACACAAGGCCGTTTCGTGGGTTTCCAAAAGGAATCCCACTGGGATCCATTACGCTGGTTCCCTCATAAACACAAAATTAATTCACCATGCAGCCACCTAGACAAACATGCACAACATGCAAATGCAATATTAACGGCAGGATCTGAGTTTGAACATAGATGCAAAACCACACGAGAGGACCAGTAAGCCTTCACTCCAGTGAGACAGATAAAAATGTCTGGTCGCAACTATGGACTCCCAAAACACTGGAGACTTCCACTATAGCTCTCTTCACTAAACCCATGGCACGGACAGTGGTCTGCAGTTAGTGCAATAAGGGCACGCTTCATGCACCCCTCCAGGTACAGGAGAGGTCCAGGACCTTACTCATATCAAGGGACAGGCTTGGGCCTCTGCGCACAAACTAGATGACTGAGACACTAGAGCCAAAAATCAAACCACAGAATATCAGATGCATGTAGTCAGGCACCCTGGGTAACACGACTGTACACCACGCAGGGGACAGTCACGTCCCAAAACAGGCATTCAAAAATCCCAGCAAATACTCTTGGCAGAAAAGCCAGCACACACTGAACGTGTCACTGAGGATGCGGGGCCACTTGGCAGCCACGTCAGCTTTGTGTTCAACCAACCACAATGCGATTTTCGGATGTAACTTTGTGAAATGCTTCCTGGCTCTGTCTCATCATTAGTAAACAATAGAAGTCTAACCCAAGTACAGCCGCCTAATACCGATAACTGCTGAAGTCTCAGACTTGACATGGGACCAGATGGCAGCTATTCTAACACAGCTCGAAAAGGGTCCTTGAGGAAAACCTCAGAGAACTCAGAAAGTATTTATTTGCAATTAACCCTTGGGGTGCACCCCAACCTCGGATAATTAACGCTCTGCTCCAAGGGGCCTGCGGGCGCCATAAGTGGTTCCAACAGAAATGGGGGCACAGACCCTCCTAGACGGAACCACTGCCCCTCAGATAGAGGTCGGTCCCTGATCGCATCAGTTCCCCCCACAGATAAGATTATTTTCCGCCTTTCATCCTCCTGCCTGAGCTGCCCAGATAACAAGGGGCCCGGGTGAAATCCTGAACCTGAGCTAAACTCTGGAGGTCACCAGCTCTGAAAACACTGGATCTGAAAGCAAAGGCCGCTGAGAAAAGACTGGATCTCTGAGTGCAGAGTAACAGCTGTTCAACAACAAAAAACATATAACGAGAAACACATTCAGGAACCACGCCTGCTCCTGTGCTAAACTTGGAATGCATTAAGTGCAGTGACGCTGTTCACACTCCGTTGTACGGAGTCAGGGCGTGCACAAGACGGGAACACGTTTCAAAAAATGGTAATTGTTCTTAAGTATAGAATGCGGACTATGGGGTTTATTTACAAGCCTTGTGCGCTGCCTGTGCGTCACTTTATGTGACGCACCGGTGGCCCATTGTGCAGGGCAATAATCTACGAGGCCACGAAAAGCCACTTTGTAGATATGGTGTAAGGCAACGCAGCACAAGTCGCTGAGTTGTCTTGCACTGTGACAGGGAGGTGTTCCAAGGGCACTGTGCTGGGTTTTCCCACTAACACCCATGGGTTTTGGCGCATTCCCAGATTTACAAGGCATTGTAAACCTGGTTATGCGTCAAAATCTTACGCCTTCCGGGGGCAGGCAAAACGATGAGAAATATCTTTATTTCTCCTTGTTTTTTCCTCTTTCTATGTGTGCTGCAGCACACATAGAAAGAAGAAAAAGCCTCCATGGATTCTGTTTGCGCAGGAAGAGGTCCCTTCCTGCACAGAAACAATCCTGTCTGCAATGCAGGCATCCTTTCACCATGCATCAGCACTAGGCAGCCCTTTGTGCACTAGCGCAGGGGAAGAGGACAGAAGTGCACCGTATCTTGTAGATACAGCGCATTTCTGCCCATTCCCTGTGGCGCAGGGCAAAGCAGCTAGGTCACTTGCTATGCTGATGCCCTGCGCCTCAGGACTTATAAATAAGCCCGTGTGTGCCTAAAATACTTAGTATGTGTGCATCTGGTTTTTGTACAGCATGGACTTACTGAAAGGGGAAACAGACATCAATGAGTGATTGAAGGGCTGATGCATTCTCAAACTGGAAATGGACTGTTAAATCATCACAATGCAGTGTATTCAGAGAATTGTGTCCTTAACTTTTTCTTACGTTTGCTGGTCCTGAGGGATACAGAGATGTTGTTCCAGATCCAAAAGAATAAAGTCTGTTACCTTTTTTAATTAGTTTTTTGCATTTCTTTGTCTCCAGTCATGGCAGGGTGTGTGCCAAGAGGTTTTGGAGATGGCAAGTTTGTCAGACAGATAACCAGGAGTGTACATTGTAGCTTTGAAGCAGTTAGTTTTGAAGAAGGTGTGCTTCGGAAAGGGCAGTCAGTAGAGTTCCATCAGTCTGGTATTGATGTGGCCATATTTCTTCAGGGCATGGAAGAGACGTGCTCCGGTATGTAGGTTGCCCTTAAGGTGCAATGGGGCACTGGCCAGACAGGAAGGCCTTGGAGCATGACGATGCCACCATCCAGACATGAGAGTAGTAGGGTTGAACTGCAGTATCTGATAGAGACTTCCTTACCTTAGAATTTCCCCCAGGGGTCAGTCTGGACCCAGAGATTTTTCATCAAGCAGTACCCCTGTGTGCCATTAGATGGTGTTGGTCGACTCCGCATCATTCATTGACGTCGTGGTCGACGGATATGATGTTGTTGGTCTCATATAGTCAGTTCTTTTCTTTCCGCACCAGCCTAAGCGCAGATCCGAAGAGAGCTATCCCTGCAGTCACTTTTTCACTGAACTTTCGATTTGGAGTATGAACTTGTGCTCTGACTGCCAGGTTATTAACCCTAAGGCTTTGAGGAAGCAGTCCCTAAAGCTACGGGCGGCCCAGCATTTGGCTCTGCTTCGCTCTCGGTCGAGAGGAAGGCCCCGAGACCGCTCGCGGAGCCATCACCACTCGTTGTCATCCCATTCAAAATCATCGGGACATTCAGGTATGCCCAAGAAGAAGATAGACGGCGAATTATGAGAGAAGGAGTGTCCTCCCTCTAGGCCTCCGACATCGGAGCCTATTTCTGTTTCGGCTCCGCGCCTCCCTGAATTTCAGCCCTGCCCAACTGAAGGAATTTTATGAGCCCATGTACCTCATATTTGGGCAGCCCAGCCCTTTCGGAGAGCCTTCGGGCCCCGCAGGGTTGTTAGGGACCCCTTTGGGTTCCGCACCAGTGGCTTTGGCCTCAACTCTGAGGGGCACCAAGGGATCCGCTCCCAGATCCGAACCGCCGTTGGTTGTACCACTGCAACCTTCCCCGATGATGGGTCTTGCATTGACGCTCCTGATGCCGCCTGGGCCCGCGGGCGGTGTTGAACCTGTACTCATTGCAGACTCCAACACGGAGCTGAAGTGGCATCACTTGATGCTGATTCCGACTTCGACGGGGACCTTGGTCCCCAGGTCGGATTCTGAGCCTTATTCTTATGGGTACGAGTTTGGTGAGAGTATAGAGGGGTCACTGGACCCTTTAGAATACCAGCATGAAGACCCTATGGACTGGGCTAGGAACTGGGTCTGTTCTGGACACAGTGCAGTTTCGGGCCTACCCTCCCAAGCAGCGAGTCAGGATATTCAGGCTATGATACCAACGTTTCAGCCTCTATCCTGGATTTCGGTGAGAATGATTCGGAGGCTGCTGGGCCTCATGGCCTCCTGCATCCTGCTAGTGACACATGCCAGATGGCACATACAGACTCTGCAGTGGGACCTGAAGTTCCAGTGGGGACAGCATCAGGGGAATCTCTTCGACATGGTCAAGATCTCGGAGGGGACTACACAAGATCTGCAGTGGTGGCTTTCGAACAGTGATTGGGTCAGAGGCAGATCCTTCTCTCTTCCCCAACCAGATCTGACCATAGTTACAGATGCGTCACTCCTGGATGGGGTGGCCACATGGGAGGGACGGATATCAAAGGCATCTGGTCTCCGCAGAGTCCGAGCTCCATATCAGTCTTTTGGAGCTCAGGGTGGTCAGACTGGCATTGAAAGCATTCCTTCCCTCTCTCAAAGCAAAAGTGGTGCAGGTGTTCATGGACAACACCACCACCATGTGGTACTGCAATAAGCAGGGCGGGGTCGTAGATCTTTTGTCAGGAGGCTTTGTGCCTCTGGACATGGCTGGAACATCAGGGTATACTCCTGGTGGTTCAACACCTGGCGAGTTCTCTGAATGCCAGAGCGGACAAACTCAGCCGTCAATGCGTGGTCAGTCAAGAATGGTGTCATCCAGAGGTGGCACAAGGTCTCTTCCAGCAGTAGGGAGTGCCTTGGTTCCATCTGTTCCCCTCCACAGATAATGCGCAATGTCAGCTGTTTTGCACCTTGGGCTTTCCAAGGCAGCACTCGCTTGGTGACACTTTTCATCTCAAGTGGAACTCAGGCCTTCTTTACGCCTTCCTGCCAATACCACTTCTGTCCAGCGTTCTCAAGAAGAACGAGAACGACAAGTCATTCTTGTCACTCCAGACTGGATATGAAGAGTATGGTATCCCAAGCTCTTGAGCAAGGCCATCGATCCTCCGATCAGACTGCCCCTTCAGGAGGATTTTCTGTCACAGCAGCAGGGGACAATTCTCCACCAAAACCTGTCAAGTCTCCTCCTTCTTGCATGGAGATTGAGTGGCAGCAGTTGACATCTTGTCGAACTGGATAAAGGTTTCTGGAGAGCAGTACCCTCAAAAGCCCACCTTCCAGCAGCACCGACTCTGCTTTAGAATAATAATCAGAGAATTGGAGTGGCTAGATGAGGGGAAGGGTGTTAGGGAGGGTACTGCAGGGAGGGAGGCCTGCAAAAGATGATGTCAAGAGATTAACAGTGGTTTCAAACTGTTTGCTCATACAATCTAGAAAGGGTTGTGCAGCAAATATTGTAGAACTAGTTCTTACCTGAAATAGAACTCCTGCATTATGATTCTTGTTTCCCTATGATTATTTCTGCAAACAGACTATTATATAGTTCGTCTCTAATTGCACAAGATGTTCATTCCACTCTCTTGGGCTTTTGGTGCTTCTCTTATCATCGTAAAATAACTCAAAGAAAGAGTTCCTCTTTTAATTAGTAATGTTTCCAATCACTGTTCAGTTCCCTTAAAAATTATTGTCTCTTCTGGATCTCTTGATTGTAATTGTACATTTTGTCACACATATTCTTTACGCACTATGACCCAAATTTAAGAAGGGCCTAGCGCCAACTATTGCCACATTAGCATCATTTTTTTTACGCTGATGTGGCAATAGTGTGGCAAAAACACCCACCACATTTACAGAGTGGTGCAATGCATGCTTTGCGCCACTTTGTAAACCCTTGCGCCATATTATGCCTGCAACAGGCATAATGTATGCAAGGGGAGCGTTCCCCCGTAAGAGGGCCTGCAAAAATGGTGCAGTGGAATCTATAAGATTCACTGCGCCATTTTTAGTGGCATTTTTAATGCCTACACAGAGCAGGCATTAAAAAGAGGCACACCAATATTTTTAATGGGCCTCTGTGTACTTTTTTGGTGCTAATCCTGCAAAGTACATTAATAGCATCAAAAAGTATGACCTTACCCTGTGTCATGGTGAGCCGTACGTTAGGGGGGTGCAATGGGCCACAAGAAAAGTGGTGCTTCATCATATGAAGCACCACTTTTCTGAAATCTGGGCCTATGTCTGGTGCCTGATCCTTTATAGATGCACATTCAACTTGTTATCAGTTGTTACCAGCTTTTCTGCAAATGCTTTCTCGTAATACGTTACTTGATATAGATGTTCACATAGTCAATACGTTTTCACGTAATGCCTCTTTCCACAAAATAAAGATCGTATTCTCAAAAATTACTCTCAATGTTCTTGCTTTCTCTCTCACTTGGAAAAAAACATAACCAGCGATCAAAAGCTGGTCGCCACCTGTGAATTAACTATTCCACAAAGTGCATGCTTAGAGTAGCGTTATTATGGACGTTAAAGAACAGTGGGGGCAAGAATCATCATAATGCTTAAAAATAAACAAGACGAGTGTGGAGTAAACATGCCTTAGCGGAGCGCAGATCAACCTCTTCTCTCGATACTGCAGCTTAGGAAGGGAACACTTTACTGCAAGTGCTTGTCTTTGGGTGTGGTTGGCTTTTAAAGGCGTATGCGTTGCTTGGGCAACAGTGACGTCCGTGGCCTGTCGTCATGAGTGCTTGTGCAAGTCGCGATGCGCTCATTTGCCACATGCTAAGAAATAGAAATAGAAGAGTCAGATCGTATAATAAGGTGCCAATGTTTATTGTGGGTGAGATGGGCTGATGTTTCTGTAAAACTAGTGAAAAGGCATGTTAAAAATCTGAATATACCATCAGTAAGCACTTAATATTATTAATTCCTTTATCACTAGTATTTGCCCTTGCAGTTTGCTGCCATAACATTTCCACATAGTTTCAGTCTTATACCCAGCTAGATTATTGTGAGCCTTGGATGCGAGTTACATCTAGGTTCAGTCTTATACCCAGCCATTTAACTGTGAGACCTTGGGTGTGAGGTATGACACATCTTTTGACCTTCTGCCCGAGGTCTGGAACCTTCTCTTTGCAGCTAGGTGTCCCTCCACCAAAACGGTATACGCCTGTCGATGAAACAGAGTTGTGGCATAAAGTACCGACAAGTCTGTCAATCCCCTTTCCGCTCTTTTTTCTGAGGTTCTTTTGTTTGTTTATTCTCTGGCCCAGCAGGGCTCTGCTCTGGGCACCATCAAGGGTTATTTGCTTGCCATCTAAATTTTCCTCTAATCGCCTAACCAACCCTCCTTGTTTAGATCTCCCACTGTTACAACATTTCTTAATGGTCTTACCCATCTCTTTCCTCCTTCTCGTTCATAATGCCCCAATGGGATTTTAACTTAGTTCTTACCTTTCTGATGTGTGCTCCTTTTGAGCCACTTCACAACTGCCCACTTTGCCTGCTTAGTCTGAAAACAGTCTTCCTTGTGGCTATCACCTCTGCCTGCAGAGTGGGTGAGCTGCAGGCTATTTCTTCAAAGCCACCTTTCATCTCCATCCATCCTGACAAGTTGGTGCTTCTTACCAGGGCTTCCTTTCTACTGAAGGAAGTCACGCCCTTTTATGTAGGCCAATCCTTCACTTTCCCTACTTTTTATGCACCCCCACATCCTTCTAAGGAAGAGGAGAGACTCCACAGCCTGGACCCAAAAAGAGTGTTGGCGTTCTATCTTGATCGCTCAAAGAGTGCTTGGATGATCAACTCTTTGTGGGTTTTGTGGGTTCAAAGAAAGGTCGGGCTGTGCAGAAAAGAAACATCTCTAGATGGGTTGCTCTCTGCATTAAAATGTGATACGCATTGGCTGAAAAGCTTGCGCACTCACTCTACTAGAGCAACAGCTGCAACCACTGCATTAGCATGCCAAGTTCCAGTCCTGGACATCTGTGAGTCAGCAACGTGGGCGTCCTTGCACACGTTTAACAAACAACTGCTTGGACAGTCAGGTCTGAAGGGATGGGTACTCTGCCCGTTCGGTCCTGCAGGACTTCCTAGTGCGATCATGTTTTGCAGATCGCCCTCTGGGGATGGTATTGCCTGAGTATCTATTCTAAGGAAAGGAATCTGCAACTAGAAGTCTCTACCAGATGAACAAGTTACTTACCTTGGGTAACGAATTATCCGGTAGAGACATTTTCTAGTTGCAGATTCCTTACTGACCCACCCATCCTCCTCGGTCTAGGAACTGATTTCTAGGAACAGAGACTTCGCTTTCAGGGCCCTAGTTCTAGCGCACCAGGGTCAGTGTTCTTCATGGCTCTGCGCTTCTGGCATGGAAAGTTGTGAAAAGAAATTGATGTCAGCGGCACGGACTGGCACCTGTGCACAACTTGCAATGTCATATCCAGCGAGCACAACGCTAACAACAGGCAAGGAGTCGACCAATGCCACCTAACGGAGTGCAGGGGTACTGCTCAAAGAAAAATCTCTGAATCCAGATTGGCACCTGGGGGAAATTCTAAGGTAGGGAATCTGCAACTAGAATATGTCACTACCAGATAATTAATTACCGACGGTTAGTAACTTGTTCTTCAAAGTCGTTTTCCAGAGCAAGTTCACCATTTTTAGTAGAGAGAGTTGGTACAAGGCCATATTGATTATCTTGGGAATATGTTTTCAAAGGGTGAGGTCGGAGTCCAGGATGAGTGCAAGTGGCTTAACTTTGAGTGAAAACTGAGGGTTGAGTCTTTGGAGGCTCATGTCTTTGAGGCAGGTTTGGACTAGTTGTTGCTTGTGATTCTTGGTGAATAGTTGAAATTCTGTTTTGGTGAGATTGATCTTCAGGTAGGTGCTGGACAACCAGGTCTGGATGAGGTACAGGTTGAGTTTGAGGCCCTGGATGGATAGAGAAGAGGGGGATTTCATGAAGAGTTCGGTGACATCGGCATAATGGTGATTTTTGATGCTGTTATTTTGAGTGGCGTCCCAAGAAACTCCCTGTAAAAGTTGAGGACGACAAAGGACAGGATGGAACCCTGGGTGACTCCGTCGGTTATAGGGATCTTTTGGGACCTAGGGGAGATGCCCACATGAACCAACTGGTGTCTGTAGAAATAACTGTTTTCAGCACCATGCTTAAAATAGAAGTTCCATTCAACTCGTGGTTTGGGCAGTGAATGCTCACAACACAATATGGCAGTTATTTTAGACTTTGCATTATAACTCCTGCAATGTTTTTCCAAACGTAACAGCTGAATGTTAATATTCTGCTACTTTATATAAAACATTCTAAAAAGTCTATATAAAGAAACGAGGCGTCATCTCCATCTTTCTCACTTGTTTACTGCAAGAGAATAGTGATGATGGAGAAATACGGCAGCGCCCAGAGTTCATTTTCAGCTGTTGGAGTTGGAAAAATGTGACAGCAGTTACACTGGAAAAATTAAAACGGGTGTGAGATGCAAGGCGCTAAAAAGGGGTTGGATAGCTCAGCAAGCTAACCACTCACAGCTTAGATCTGTCTGTAAACATCAGCCATAATTAGGAATCCAGGCTAAGGCTTTCATTCTTCCAAGATAAGTATATCGAAAACTGTGGAGGGATTGTAATGTCTGCTATTAATAGCACTGAGAACTGCCAAAACTGTGGTGGGAAAAATGTACTAATATTTGTTTGAAATCACACATGGATGAAGCAGTAATAATGCATGGTGTTTCTTTAAGCGGCCCATCTCTGGCTCATGGGTGCTCTGGGATAACTGTTCTGGCAATGACTCCCATTTATATTCCTTGTATGTTAAAATATGTCATGTGGATGTCCTGAAACTGGGGCATGTACTAACCCTGGTTGGTCAAATCTAGGCCTCTTATCTACACTTGTCAGCGTCTTCAGTGTTCCGAATGTCTCTTTTTTCATTCCAATTAGGAGTTAGCATTCAGTCATTTCAACATTCATTTGTTTCATTCAATCTAAATTATATCCACACCGACGTATCAATGCACATAGGGTGCCACTGCGAATATGAAGCAGACAGAACAGTATTTTATCCAGGAGCACAGTGGGTGCAAAAATATGCAGATGAGATTCAAAGCTACGGAGTGGCCGCTGCCACTCAACTGTGGTGGCAGGGCGGGACCGGGAGGCGGGTGAAAAAATAAAATAAGAAATTTTTAAAAAACAACGCGTTCGTCTCCCCTCCTCCTCTTCTCGGCTGCACACAGGCTCTCAGCCAATCATGACGCTGCTGTCACCAGCATGACAGCAGCGTTGTGACTGGTCTGAGCGGCCTGCTATAAATCTGTCCTTCATGCTTCAGGCCGAACCAGATCTTGAGGATGCAAGTTACTCTCTTGATCACGTCCTGCGTAATCAGTTGTAGTTTCATTGGCAACAAGCCTGAGGTTTGACTACAGGTGTCAGAAGCTATGTCCTGGGGGTGTCCACTGTCAGCTGTGGAGAGGGAATGTTTCAGTTACTAGTGAACAGTGACAGCAGGTTACACACTGTTCATGCCTCACATGAGGCACACATGGAGGTTGCGCTTTGGGGAAAAGGAGATGACAACTGTGGTGGATCAGGGAAAACAAGAGGACAGCAAGATATAGGTGAAGGGAACAAGGGACAGAGGGACTTTGGGGTGCAGTGACATCAGGGCAGTAAATATCCGACCGAAGGCCACAGGTACTATAGGTTCAAGAACAGAAAGAGGATAGGAAGAGGACAGGCCTGTCCCAAATAAAGGAGCGGGGAAACAAACCAGAGCAACAGTGACTTCATTAAAACCTATCTCTGGATAAATACATCACAGCCAAGAAATGCAAATGTCACCGACACTGCAGTATTAACTCTGACATGCAAATTCTTTGATTACCCGACAGGGCACAAGAGCCATTGTTGTAGAGCACTACGTTCAGAGCTACGGGAATTATGTGATTCTGCAGCCGTCATTTTTTCCGCACAATCACAAATGTGTTCATTTTCCACATAATTCAGAATTGCCGCCATAATTTGAGATTTCAACATTTTGTTTGTAGTTCAACTCGAGCAAGAGTTATTAAACAAGAAGCACAAAGCATAGTTCCACACAGTGACAGATCTTTGCCAATGTTGATTGGCCACCTTTCAGTTGCAGACTGCTGTATTCAGGTATTCATCTGCTACTAACACGTGCAACTTGGACTAGATGCAAGTAATATTCGTAAAATGACAAAATAACATGAGACTGCTACATATTATGATGTATAATGCCACATAATTTGCCTTTTATGACACATACTTTTATCAACTATCCTACATCATGTGGTCCAGTACTGCCATATAATTCCAGTGATCCTGACATTAGTTGATATGGGTAAGAAAATGTGCAAAACACATGGCATAAAGCTCATTCACAGAGGTTAGGTTGAACAGAGACAGGTTTCTTCCCACCCACCCATAAAACACCTCCAAAGGAAAAACACTCACCCTTCCACCAAATCAACTACACTTACCCAGACCCGGCCCTTAACCGAATAACCACATACCTCAGCCTGATCAAGAGAACCATTGGCACCAAAAGGCCAAGGATCTGGCAAACACTGCCCTGTAGTTAAACTGTGTAACATAACATACTACGCAGCCCCTTTTTTGCTATGCCGCATAAGTGGTATGTATATCTTTTCTCTTTGTACACTGTTGCTGTAGCCGGCTGTGAGTTAAACACTTTCTGCTGAGAAATGCGGTGATCTGAAGGTCATAGAAATCCAGGGTTGGACTGGCCTATAGGAAATCAGACAGTTCCCGAACGGCTGGTCTAGCAGGTCAGTTTGGGGGCAGTTTTTGGTCTGTTTGTGGGCCTGTTTTATGGTCTGGTTGGCCAGTGTCTTTACAACTTAAACACTAACCTGATTTGCAAATGTGTCCATTTCGTTCCTATTTGATTCACTAATGGGGGTCACTTTTATTTTGATCCTGGGCCTATTTTCTGTCGCAGCCTTACCCTGTAGGAATCCTGGCAAGACCGACTCAACTTTATGCTGTTGTAAGTTGCACTTAAAACCACAAAACAATTTGTAAATGGGGCACTTGACTACCAAAAGGCGGGAACTTCTGCTTGACTAAACCCAGACCCAATCCAGATTCCTGACATGTGGGAACGTGGTATTTTGCTCCAAGATTGAAGTGGGACGAATCACAGTTCACCCTCCTTATTAGAAAAAATCCTGTTTCCAACCCCGCAGCGGTGAGCGCTGGTAAGCCATGCATGTGGAGGAGGCCCCAAAATGGCCGACACCAACATAGATAAGTGCTTGTAAGCATGTTCCCAATAAAGGGAAACATTTCATGGCCATTATGCATACACTTAACTTTAAAAGAACAAAACTGCTGAGAAAGTAATTTCTAATAAAGCTCTCAGATTTCATTACAACGGGTCAAGAGCCTGGGGAGAAACATTTAAGAAAACACGAGTCCATGCACAAATTAATTGAAGATATTTCCACTAATAAATTGGACCCGTGTCCCAAGGCAAGGCCGCCCCTTTTTGCAAAATGTGGTAGTGTTCAGGTTGTGGTTTTTCCACGAGGCGAACAGTTCAAAAGCATTTAAAATCAAATGGATATGGCCCCGCTATTCAAATGTTTCAGCCTGTACAAAATTTCCGGCATTTGAGCAAGTTGCTTTCGAAGGACCTTTCTCCAACAGCCCCTGAGAGAATGAAATGCTCCGACCTCGCCCCCAAATCCCTCTCTCCTTGATATCGCTGATTACTACAAACAAGTCCTCGAGAACGCCTCGGGAATGCGAACGGATACGTTTCCAGTTTGATGCATGGCCGCGCCAAACTCGGTAATTCAAGTCAATGTGCACCACAGGGGAAAGAAACCAGAGCGGTGTCCAGCTGGACCGCGGCTCCTCCAGGAGGCTTGGCCAAGACAAGATGGCGGAGGTTGAGCCTGAAGGCAACTTAACATCCTTGAATGGCAGTGTTTATGTCAGAAGTGTGACTGGGGCTTCGGTAACTCTTCGATGACAGCACTGAACAGGGCGTGAGACCTCGCCAAGGCCACCGGACAGCAGTTAAAGAACCTTTTTACTGTTCTATCACTTCTGAGTGTCCGTAGAAGTCAATTTATAACTTAACTTTAAGAAACAGTACATCTTTCTCGTTCATTTTGTAGTTAACATGCGCTGCTGGAAGTAGGGTGACCACCTGGCATTAAGGCAAATTCTGGACAGGACTATAAAAAATTCAGGACAAAGGGTCAAAATTCAGGACAAAAATTCAGGACAAAGGGTCAAAATTCAGGACAAAAATTCAAGAACAAACGTCAGTTTTACAGACACGCGCAAGAGAGGCCATGCCTCACTATGTTGTCAGTGCATTTATTTACTCTTTTTTAACATAGCACTATTTATTCACTGTGGTCTTTTTGTGATTACCTCCTGGTATGCTACATTCAGGTGTCACATTACGTCCTTGTTCAGTAGTAAATTAATGCCCTTCAGTACTGCGGCAAGGCCATCACCCCTACCCAAATCTACCCGATCTTTCCTGAAGAGAAAGTAACAGCAAAATTTTGATTATGTTTCTGAACATTTTAAAACCCCTGGCAAACAGTTTGGGAAACATTAAGGTAATTAACCTTATTCTAGTTTAAACAAATTGAACAAAAACATCTGGCTTACCCCAACCGCCCATGGACTTCCAACTTCACGAGGCAGGGCAGATGGTGTGGGCGACAGTCTCACACCTAATGTCAGGATGTGATGTACCCATAACTTGTCTGTGGTCTCACAGCACTAGAGTGTATGTCCGGGACTCTACATTTATCTCAGAAATGGGAGCCCGGACTACCAATCAAAGATAATAAAAGAGGAGGATGAAATTGAGAGCAAATGGGAGATCCACGGCAAGTAATTCAAAGGGTTGTTGCCAAGAACTGGGTAAATAAGGAAGAGAAGTACAAGGTGGGACAATTCCTAAAATCAGACAAGATGGGTCCACCAAGACTATTCAAAGGTATTGGGAACCTGGGGAGTTGTCTCTGCACACAGAAGCGAAACAGAAGGGGCACTGTCAAGTGGTTGAACAAGCAACACCCATCCACCTTGGCAAACTCTTCTGGTGCAATGGTCCGCTGTTAGTGCTTTTGAAGGGTGAGCAGGGGCCAGACCCCTTGCAAGGTTGTGCAAGGCAATTGCCCACTTTGTCCATGTCTTTATATGGTTTTGAAATTGAGCAAAAGCCAAACTAGAGATCTGGGTTATCCCTAAGTGTCAAGTACACATAGAATCTTCAAAATATTTGGGATGTAAATTGCACAAACACAATTTACACATTTTAAAATTTAATTACTGTTTCTCTGACATATGACACTGTTTTTGCCTTTATATACATTTAGATTTCAACCTTTTAATACCTAATGATTAATATCTACCATTCTTACACTGATTTCCAGGAAGAAAATCTCGGCAGAGCGAACGGTCCCTCCAAGCCCAGTTTGCTTTTTGGTCTTCTCTTCTGCTTTCTGTAGAGGCCATGTGGCACTAGTGAAGATGGTGCGCTACCCCAATGATAGTATTACTTTGCAAAGCTTCCCCTGCTTGTCCTTCATTCCTTTTTCAGATAGGCCACACATCTGATTTGGTCACTGCGGCACCATCGGGAGCTCTTTCCACTCTAAAGCTAACTGTGACTGCGGGTGGATTAGGTCTTCTGGACTTAGAAGGCTATTATTCAGCTGCACAGGTCCAATGGGTGGCTTGCTGGCTTTCTGCCCACCTCCCTGCATGAGATGGGGTTTACCAGTAATGACTTTTAAGAAAGGCTTAATACACTGCTCATTGTTTCCTACTGACCATTCTACGGATCACCATTCAGGGTTATCATGCACAGCTTTCTCTTGCCTTGCCAGAACCTGTACACCACTGCACTGACACTCTACTCTGCAACTCTGCACTCTACACCACTCTACTCTATGCCACTGCACTCTAGGCACTATACTCTACTCTACACCACTCTACAATACTCCATTCCGCACCACCCTACACCACTGCACTCTATGCCACATGAGTCTACTCTGCACTCTGACACTTCACCACTCTGCATTACTGCACTCTCTGCTACTCTATTGTATGCCACACTACTCCACTGCACTCTATGTAACTCTACCCCATGCCACTGCACTCTGCGCCAATGCACTCTAAACAACTGCACTGTACGCCACTGCCCTCTACTCTGTACCACTGTACTCTACGCCACTGCACTCTGTGCCAATTTACTCCACATCACTGCACTGACACACTACTCTGCAGCGTTCCACTCTCCACCACTGTACTATACACCACTGTACTATGTACTACTGCATTCTATGCCACTCTACATCACTCCACTCTACAGCACTTTTCTCTACTCTGCACCACTCTACACTACGCCACTGCACTCCCTGTAACGTCAGTCTACTCTGCAATCTTTGCCACTGCACCACTCTACACTACTGCTCTCTCTGCTACTCCATTGTATGCCACTCTACTCCACTGCACTCTATGCCACTCTACTCTGTCCCACGCCACTCCATGCCACGGCACTCTACGCTAACACACTCTAAACAACTGCACTGTACCCCACTGCACTGTACTTTGCACCATGGGGCTCTACACCACTGCTCCTATGCCACTCTACTCCACTCCACACAACTATGCCACTAACTTTAAGCCATGCTGAACAGCAGCTACTCTGGTGTACAACATTGCTAATGGCTAAAACACATTAGCAAGGCCAATAACTCTTTCGTAGATGAGACCTATTGGCTTTGCCAATGTTTGTTAGTACTATGAGGTACCGAGGTACCTGAAAGAACTGTGAAAAATACAATTACATCATAATAAAGGCTGCTACAAATGCGCAAATACATTTCGGTTAAATAAAAAAAAAGTGCTTCTCAAATACAGATTTGAATAATATACAGTTTATACCTAGTACTAAAAAATGTTATAACACTCCATTAAAACCACACACCCTACAGCTCACTTTGGAACACCATTACAATACCTCTCTAAAAGAAATATCTTTGCCACCAGAAAACTTCAAGTGACTCCTTTTAGTAAAGTCAATGCAGGTTTTCAAGCCCCTTTGCATTTGCAGATTTACCAGTTGGGCACATTTGCATGTCTTTAGGGAAGGAGACCCCCTGGCAAGAAGGTCTGATTCTTATCTGTCTGCCCTTCCCTCAGAGCGCTGGAGACTCCCAGCCTTCCAGTCCAGCTGGGGAGACTGAGCTGCCCGTAATTTCGCCCTGCCTCCGTTGTCCTTAAGGTGAAAGGCTAAAATTACGGACAAATGCTGTCCGTGAAGACATTCATCACGGACAACGGACGGCAGGGCGAAATTACGGACAGTCCGTGAAATTTACGGACGGGTGGTCACCCTAGCTGGAAGCATTTCTAGGTGGTTCACACCCATCTTAAGCTGGATGGTCAGCAATCACGTTTTATTCAGGATACATAATTTTGGGCCTCAGTATGGACAGTGAACTTAGTGAAACAAACTCTGTTGTTCACCCAGACAGGAAGTGAACATTTTTTGGATGTATTAATTTACGTATTTATTTATACCTCACATTGAAGTGAGTGGACAGTAGCTTGGTACTGGAAACCAGAAGAACCAAGTGTTGATCAATCACTTTTTCATAATGATAGTAGAGGTGGCATAAAAGTAAATAATTCCACGGTCTGGGTCTAAGTACAGAGAGTCTCCAATACCCCAGAACTTTGCATCAGTTCAGAGGACTGTTAGTAGCAGAAGGTCAGCCAATCATAAGGATCAGGAGCACACATATATTGCAGATTGTTTATCCGTGGCAGCCCACGTGGGAAAAAGCTCCAAAAAAATCTTTTATGCCAGTCAGGCTATTCTCTATCTCAAAAGTAAATTTGGGTAAGAATGAATATGAATCCCCAGATGTTTACCTGGCAGTGCTGGTGGACATATATGGTTCTAAAATCTGGAGATACAGTCAGGTCCAATCTCTAGACGTGCTGCCAATAACTGGCCTGGCCGCTTTAAGTCAGTTAATAATGTGAGTCAGGATATGGACCAGCACTGATGTACAAGTCAACAGAGACACCTTGATGCACATACTGCGCTTATAAAAGGCAAGTATAATCCATGGTTCCCTCGTGCTTGAGATCCAGTGATCCCTGATCAAAATAGCTATGATGCTCTAAAATCCTATCATTGGCAGTGGGTCCTTGGAAGAAACTGTGACCAGACCGTGCCACATTAATGACTAGGAGACCAAAGACAGCACCTATCTGGACCCATATATAAACTTTATCATGTTTCCTTCTATCAAGAACCACTGCCTGAAATTTAGGATGAAAAAACCTTTAGCCCCCTCTACCAATCAATCAGTAGATTTGTAGAGCACTACCTGGCACCGGTGAGAGTATCCAGGCACTTACAGGGTCCAGTTGATTAGCTCAACAGCCAGGTCTTTAGGGACTTTCGGAACTCCGGAAAAGATGGGGAGGTCTGTAGGTGAAAAGGTAGCTCAATCCATGTCTTTGCTGCTCAGTAGGAGAAGGGACGACCTCCATATCTGCTATGTCGGAAGCAGGAGGTGAGGGTTAGAGAAAGGGACGTGGAGCAGAGGTTTCTGGTGGGCTGATGGAAGTTCAGGCGGTGGTTCAAGTAGACATTTCCGCATCTGTGTAGGGCCTTGTATGTATAGGCCAGGAGCATGAACTGGCATCTTCCTCTGTACAAGGAGCCAGTGGATTTCCTGAGGTAGGCGGTGACGTGGCTTTATCTAGAGAGACCCAGGGCGAGTCTTGCTGCATCGTTCTGTATGGTCTGTAGTCGTCGGAGGTGGTTAGCTGCGATCCCTGTGTAGAGAGTGTTGCCATAGCCAAGTCTGCTGAAGGTGAGGGCCTGGGTTAGCTTGTTGTCCAACAGGATGCCTAGGTTACTAACTTGGTCAGTGGGGGTAGGAGTAGGTCCAGGTTCAGAGGGCCACTAGGATGCGTCCCAAGGGGAGCTTTTGTTTAAGAAAATCAGTACCTCTGTCTTGTCCGTGCTCAGCTTCAGGCAGGCGTTCTTCATCCAGTTGGCGACATCTGTCATGCAGTTGTAGAAGTTGGTCTTCGTGGTGTCTTTGGAGAGAATGAGTTGTGTGTCGTCGTCATAGGATATGATGTTGTGTCCGTGGGTTTTGGTGATGCTGGCCAAAGGTATCAAATAAGTTTTGAAAAGGTTGGGGCTGAGAGAGGATCTTTGGGGAACTGAACAGATGATTTACTTGGGTTCAGAGGTGAAGGGGGAAGGCTGACTTTTTGCCTTCTTTAAGTGAGGAAAGAAGCAATCCAATTTACCAATCGTGGTCGAGGGATTGTACCAAAGAGAAGGTTCCTGTCTGCACCGCCTGTAATCTGGGAACTGATACACTGGACAGCCTTCTGTTTACTAGTTCAGAAAATAGGAAAAAGTAAGACCATTCGGCTCCTCTGGCAGCTTGAAGAAGCACTTGTAAAGGAACTTATCACCGTCCCAACAGCTGTACGCTTGACAGATAGCATGATGAAGCTATCTATAGCTCAAACAACATCACAAAGGTTTGCGTGATTCCTTTCAAATGCATGACATACTGATGTTTTGATTATGAGAAAGGACTGAAACCTGTGAAGTAGAGTGAAATGCTTGTATTGGCAGGAAGTTTAGAAAAAAGTTTTTTAATTGTTTTGACTATCAAACTTTATAAAAATAATGGATTACACCAGGCTGACATACAATTTGTGTAAATGCAGGTATGATCTGTAATATGCTTAATATGGTAAATATATGCATGCGGCTTATAGATTTGTTTATAAATTCTGAATTAACTATTGATTACACTTCTACATTTGACTTAAAGTTTGCTAGGAATTGTAGGCTGTGTGGGTGGTCCCCAAGATGCCTTATGCAGCTTGACGTCTACCAATCTCCTTGTATCTCATTACGGTCTCCATTATCCTTGTTTGGGATTTTCCATTCTGTTGATTGATAATGGCACCTTTCAGGGTAGGACACTGCGAATAATCCCCTAAATCACAGCATTTTTGGAGGCCCTGATCCGGATCCTGCAACTTTATATAGTCATTTTCATTATAACTTGATTTGAGGATAATTTTGTGATGCATCCCTCTGGTTCCAGGGTACGAAACCGAGAAAAACCTCCCATGATTTATTTTGCTCGTCTGTTACCTAGTCCTTTCTCGTGTATGGATGAAATTTTTGATCTTTGATATTATCCTCATGCTCTTCTCAGATTGCTGTCTCTTTAACTTGGTGAGGTTTCTTCACTCTTTTGCTTCTTGTGACCATAAGTTCTCTTTGTTATACGATTGTTACCGTTTATCAGGGAGTACATTTTTCCACAGTCTTTTCTCCCCTTAATTCTTGATCTTCTGTCAGTTCAGTGATTTATAACAGCAACAACCACCATCTGCAAACAGGAGTGCAATCTAGAGTCAGTCCTTCTTTTGTGGGCACTCCTTCGAGCGAAGTGTTTCTTCACTTTCTATTTGGGGTGCTCAGTGCTTCCTTTGAGCCAGTGGTTGCTGGTGGAGGCCATGGCACTTATTTTTGGGGATCAGCACTTATTTTCCACATCAGAAATTTACTGAGTGCAAGAGAAGTAAAACACACAGATCAGAAAGATAGAAGAAGAGACAGACAGCAAAACCATCACAAAGGGAAAAAGCAGCAACATGCAAGAGTGAGATAAGAGGGCAGGCAGTGTGTGATGGTGAATTAAAGTGGCATGCGGTGGAGTCAAGACTACGCAGCCTTGGTATTATGCACGCTGACATTTAACACCAGATACCGCTGACTTCTAAGCAGGGCTTTGGGCACGAGTACTCATTCTTTTACAAATTAAGATCTTGGGGTACTAAACCTTAACTCAGTTCTCTCCTGTATGCACCTGCAGTTCATTGATCTCTTAGCCTATGATAACCGAGGCCCATATTTAAACTTTTTTAGTGCCGCATTTGCGTCATTTTTTGACACAAAAGCGTCCCAGGCTTACAAAATACGATTATATTTTGCAAGTTTGCACCATTTTATCATCAAAAAATGACGCAAATGAGGCACTAAAAAAGTATAAATATGGACCCTAGTATGGACATAAATTAACTTTTGGATCAATTAAAAATATTCCTGGTATAGGAGCAGTTTTTGTCAAATCATCTCCTTTCATAGATAAAACAACACAACATATTGGGGCCATTTTAAATGTTTCCCTTGGTGGAAAAACGTTGATAGGGCTTGGAGAATGCGCTTCAATATCGTGATGAAAAAATCAACCTTGAAAAATGTTGCATTTACAATCTCGGACTATGCTACATCTTAAGGTGAATGAAAATAGCGCTAAGTATAGTCAGTCTCTGCTTTCCTACATACACTCCCACTGACCATACGCTAGTACATTTTTATATTGAGTTGCGATCTTTGTGTTGCCGATATTTCGATGAGATGTTGTGACATACAACCCAGCTGTCCTTCCATGAATGCAAAGCTCTGTCTTTTTGGGTCATCTCAAGGCCACTGCTGGGATGACTTCAAGAACATGTTCTCATTTCTTAGAAGAATCTGTGATCTTCTGGGATGGTTAGCCTGGTTCCCTATCTGAAAAAGGTCTGATATTTATCTATTTATTTAGTTAGAAACGCTGGCTTTTGGGCAGTTTTGTACTGTAATTAGGGAAACGTTTGTTGCTAATAGCTTTCCCTCTTACAGGAACGGCGCAGTGAAGATCTGAAAAGGACACAGCGCTGTAAATAAATGCGCTGTGAATGTAAATAGCTCTCTGTTTAAAGTTTAAATATTTGTACTGCTGCGGACATTACTTTTTTAGTTATTTTGCAGTGCTAATAATGTTAACGTCTTTGATATTAAGTGCTGCTTAGATCTGTACACGTTAATATAAACATAAATGCTCACTTAGATTATGTAAGCACATACCAATTGGGCCCTCTATTTATTTTGATTTATTTCAGAAAGTTTTATGGCAGACAAACTCACACAAGACACCTCTTCTTACTAAGAAGACTAATGTGGGATTTTTTGTTGGACTATATTCCTGAGACTAGTCATTTTAGAAAATCATTCTGGTATCAGATGAGGGCCCCTCAATACAGCGGAAACATGACATAAAAACTCTTGTAGGAAAAGATGTATAGACTGTGCGAAATCTATGTCCAATCTCTGTTGTGATTGTAGACTCTTGTGCTGAATGCACCACACACACAGCTGAGGTGCAGTGCTCTTGCACGAGTCAGAAAAAGAATACCTGGAAAGTCAGCAAACCAACTTGTCACTCAAGACAACTACTTCTTTTCAATGACTCTTCGAATTCTGACAGATATAACTAAGGAATGGTGGGAATGTGGCACGACTGAGTGCCAGTGGCTCAGATTAAATCAAGCACTCCTTCCATCATTTTGTTGTCTATTACAAAAGAGGAATAGAAGTTGTGCACTTGGGAAGCACATCTCTGTTCTTTCAATGAAATGCAACAGGTGCATGGTGTTGTGTGTGTCTGTACGTGTCTGTGCATGTGTTTGTGTGTTTACATGCATATGCGCATGTGCCTGGGCACATGTGGAGATGTGCATGAGTAAGCGTGTGTGGATTTGTGCATTTGTGGATGTTAAACTACTTCTTCATTTCTATTCCTCGAATTTTGATGAACCCGATTGAGGAATTGTGATGGAAACCAGTGGACTGGGGTGGGGCCAGAGTGATTTCTATCAGCTAAGATTGATGTAAACATTCCTTCCATCACTGTTGCTTGTTACAAGTGAGAAATAAAAGCTCTGCACATGTGAGGCACATTACTTTCATTCAATAAAGCATATCCTATGTGTGAGTGTGTATGAGCTCATGTGTGTGTCTGTGTGTTGGGTGCATGCATGCATGTGTGTGAATGTGTATGTGAAGATGTGCACACGTGTGCCTGTGCATGTGTGTATGGTTGTGTATGTGTCGGTTTGTGCTTGTGTAGTTGTGTTTGTGTGTGGGTGCATGCATGAGTGTGAATGTGAGGATGTGCACGTTTGTGCATTTGTGTGGTCATGTATGTGCTGGTGTGCGTTTGTGCCTGTGTGGCTGAGTGGTTTTGTGTGTGTTGGGTGTTGGCACGCATAAAGTGGGGATGTGCACACGTGTGGGTGTGCATGTGTTTGTGGTCATGTATGTGTTGGTATGCGTTTGTGCTTGTGTGGTTGTGTGTGTACACGTACAAATGCATGTGTAGCAGGAGTGGTCATTGGCTATTGCTGCTGGCCCAGTCTGACAGAGCTTGGCAGGCTGCATTTAGCACTCTGGGCCCTTGAGACAATGTAGGTCGAGGATGGGAGCTGTTCTTGATCCAGTTTCTCTGACAGAATCCCTCAATAGTTGACCCTTGGCCCTGAAATAAAGAGTGAGCCGCCAGGTTGGGCTTTAAGGCAGCTGAACCCCCCATCAGCCTGCTCCTGGCACTGCCTGGGTTCAGGGAGGGGACGAGTGCAGCAGGGACACTGCAGCAAGGTAATGCCATGAAGAGTATTCCTTAGGTATATTGCCCCAGAGCTCCATGAGGCAGGGGAGAGTGCTTTGAGGACATCACGGCCAGGAAGTAAGGAAGAGGAATGTGGAGGGACAGTAAGTCAGAGTAAGAATTTGTATGTGTATCTATATATGTGTCCATGAGTGTGTGCACATTTATGTATGTATATGCGTACAGATATGTGTGTGTGTCAGTGTGTGATAAGGTGCTAATTCCTTGTGTGGTTGTAGCTTGAAATATGATGGTGATGCGTGGCACATAAAGTATGTACCGGGCATGTGCTGGCAATGCCTATTTTGGGAGTGTGCTGGCCCTTCCCATGTACCACTACTGGGGCTCACAGTGACGTTACCTATTCTTAACACTGCTTGTGGGTACCTTTTTGCTTTCTTAGGGAAACATATGAATAGGCCAGTCTTTAATCCCAGCGACACATCAGCTTCTTGAGCCCTTTATGACCTGTAATCCGAGGGTAACATGTGGCCTTCACAGGCCCTGATACCCACAGACACACCTAGCACAATAATCAGCCTTTTCTTTTTTCAGCAATGGCACTTTGAGAAGTCCTGACATTTTAGAGTAACACCACTGCACTTTGAGCAGCCCTGGTTCATTTATGGACCATCACAGAAGGGCTGCAGCTTTGCCATACAGAAGTACTCCAGCATACGTGAGCAGTAACAGGTATAGGCTAGTGCTAATTGCCTTGGCATATAATTTAGGATTGTCAGATTCCTGTGGGTTACTAGCACACTTCTCAGATGATGGTCTTCACATTTCTATAACATGCTCACATGTGAGCTTGACTGAAACTGTCAACTAACTGCAAACTTAAGCTGCTGCCTTTACAAGCTCAGTTGCGGGTCACCAAATGACAAGCACCTGGTGATAATATTTTGTCCTGATGAAGGTGAAGTAAAAAATTAAAGGGCCACTGAAATTTATGTTGCCAAATTTTATGTTGGTTACCAAACTCTGACCACAGTTTTCGAAATTGTACAAAATGTAATCCAGGGTATACCTCCGTAAAAAATTGTTGTCCAGAGATTTTCATTTTTGATATGTGTTTTTGGATCATTAGAGAAGTAATTTAGCTTGGGTAGACATTGCTGATCCGGGCCATAATTTTCTGGACGATATTTTTAAAAATGGCTGACGTGTTGTAGTGATGATGTAAGATTTCAGGAACCATGAGACATATATACTTCATTTTGGTGTAAAAACATACGTTTTGGGGGTCAAGTAGTCTTACAGAGACAGAAAATAACTCCTCAGAGGAACCCTTCTGCCATTTTACAAAATAGCGGCTATAATAGCGGAAGAAGAGACATATATAAAAATGAAACAAATTATAAAGGTTTTTAATCCTTTTATGTATACACTAAACAATGTTTATGATCAGAATATGAAAACAAGCATTTGCAATGCAATAGGTCTTGCATTTGCTTGAATTATAGTTATTAGCGTTGTAAACTCCTAACCGGACTTTTCTTGCTACATAAATAAAAAATGAAAAGTAAAACAGTTCACATAAGCAAGAAGATTCAAAGCGCCACTGCAGCCATAAGCATCAGCGAGAAAAGACACACAATAGGAAAAAGAAGCTTGCTTGCAGTCAAACTTATCGGCAAACGTGCAATTAGCCATGTAACAGGGGCGATGACCAAGGCGGTAACAAAACCTCCACAAGGAGGGACAAACGTAAACCATTTACAAATGTCATCAACGGATTTTTGAAGGGCAAGCCCATTAACGAGTGGTAGTGATGGGCGTGAGGTGGGCGTTGTTAAAAGCCCAAATACATACCAACACGTCAGAAAAGGTTGACCTAAAAATAATGTTTATCACTCCTGAACATTTGAGACAGCATATCGACAGGGACATCTTTTTGTAGCACAGGTTTTGCAAGTACATGTACATGTAAGTTCTGTGGGTAGAGACTTTAGAAATTTTGTAGGTTTTGGCACCCCATTATTATCTTCCCAACCAACTTCACATGGATCTTTCTCTACATATGCATGATCCAAAACATGTACACATCTTCTGATCAAGTAGAACACTCTTTCAATGTGTCCATGCACAGAATATGACGTCCGTGGGTATCCATGTTCCAGAACATGTAGTAGACATGTCTATATATTGTTATCTACATATTGTTTGGTCACAAAGTTGTGTAGTGTCACAGGCTCAGTCATTTCAAAGGGGTTTCCTTGCTGTTGCATGAAATAAAGAAGGCTGTCAACATGTTTATTAAAACATTTCCTTCTCTTTCCCACAAGTTCATGGTGAGGAACAGTTTCACAATGGTCCATTAATTTGTCATCTCTCTGAAAACATTACAAATGACTTCATGGTAAACTATTTGCCATTGAGCAACATATTCACTTTTACGTGTTTGACCAACAATTCCATTGGAGCTTTTCTGTGATCTCTGGATCGTATGTTCCTTTTTCATATCTGGAGCCACAGCATTGAACCTTACCTCTCTGTCTTTCACCACAAAATGTCTTTGGAGGTGCGTTTTTCCACCTCTAGCTTCTTCACTCTTTCTAGGATCCATGTCTCAGGTAGTTTATGCAATCAAATTCATGAAACACAGTAATTATTGACTCCACAGTCTTCACGTGCACCTCCCAATCACCTTCCCGATCAGCATGTGCCAGCTATCATATGTAAAACATTTACCCAGTACTTGCAAAGTTCATATTTTCTTCACATTCTTTGACATACTCTACAAACTTGGTTTTCAGGTTTTGTGATTTTGAACTGAGTGTTTTGAACATTGCCTGGCTTTGCATTATGTCTTTTGAATAAAATGCACCCTGTGCCGTGTTCACTTCTGAGATAAGATATGCAAAACCTAATTTGGCATTCTTGTCCCAGAAAGCATTCCAACGCAATATTTCAAAAGCCTCAGATATGATGAGAATACCTTGTAACGATCAAACATAATGAGTCCTGCTCAATAATGATTGGACTGTTTTGCTTCCAAAGATTTCAGCCTCAATGAGTGCATCGTCTATGCAACATCCACTAAGATAACTTCCTTCAAACTGCAACTCAACTGTTGTCATGTGGAAAATGCCCATCATTGTATAAAGATTATCAAATTCTACTGGATTGCTCATAAAAATGTCAGCTACAATACGGAAAACATCTTAATTGCAGAAAATTGGCAGGATAGGCTGGTCTTCAAGATGAGCATGCACATTTTGGGAATTTCTTTAGAGTTGTGCATAGTGTTGCGTAGTTTCTGACTGGAGATGGTATTACTGGAAAAAACACAACCTTCTTCAGTGGGACAGTATTCTGGGAGATCAGAGCATGAATTCAAACCCACGGAGGAACTGGCTTTTCTTCATCCTTCAGTCCGTACCGAATACTCGATATCATAAATTCAGTTAAATCAGCTTTGTGGACCGCAGCATCAGGTAAAAGAAGATTCATGGCCTCAGCCACTTTGAAACTTTCTGGCAAGACAGTTAGGTTATAAGCTTGCAGCTTTGTTTGTTTATGCCTACAGCTGACACAGCTTGTTTTCCAGCAGCTACTTTATTAACACAGTCTTGGAAAAGCACCATGGCAGTATCATGTGTGGTGGATGTTCCAGACAAAGAAGAGCTGTCTTCAAAATCATAATTATCAAGAACAAGAATTGTAAATCCTTTCCTGGTAAAGTGACTTGGAAGTGATGTGCTGTCGGATTCAAAAGATTTTACAGCATGAGCTGCTAATAAGTTCTTGCTCCATACTATGTCATTTTAACTTGTTGATACACCAATCCTATTCAATGAAGTTATCAGCTCTTTACTTTTGCACTTGCCATAGATTGCATAGGCAGTCATGATGTGTAGCAGAGTTTTCAATTTGCCATGATGTAATTCATAAAACATGGTTTGGAAAAGATAGTACATTTGCACAGCATAAGACTGTCGGTTCATGGGATTATATCTTCAAAGCCATCATCAATGTTGTCGACTTCTGTTCCGAAGTCAAGAACTTTAGTTTGTAACAATTTTGCTTTGCTGATAATAAACAATGATGTAAAAAATGTTAAGAGAACATCGGGAATTCTTGTTGACTCCCATGATTTGTAGAGATCTGGGGCATCACAAAATTTGTCATTAAGTCCAAAATCTAAACCTTTAAGGATATTTCTTAAAATGGTTCCTGTTGATTTTACTGAATCCTGTGATCTTATTTTGGCAGCAAGAACTTTAGGAGTCAAATCAGCTGAGAACACCATAAATGGCTAATTCTTTCTGTTAGACTGACAAAAATAAATTCTGTCACTGTACATTCTCACCAGAAAAATCTTAATTTCATTATTATGGATCAATACAGTTTCATCATTATTTCTCTGATCTCATTGAGAGTGAACCCATAGCCAGCACTCAAGAGTGGCTTTAAAACTTAATTTGCTTTTTCAAAGAGTGCAAACTTAACTGATGGCTACGTTGCTGTTGGGAGCTCATTGTACATTCATATTTTCGAATGTATACACGGATGCAGTTCAGGTGAGCATACAAATCTGCTGCAAATACATTCACCATACTGTTTAGATCAGCTATGTGACTCAAAACGTAATCTTTGAAGAAACTAGCTGCAGATAAAAAGATGTTTGCCCTTTGAGATGCACATATGTACTTTGTTCTTTCGTCAGTCGCTTTGGTCCTTATTCTGGGTAAACCACAGACAACACATTAAAGATCCTCTGCTTTCTGATCAGTTGTTGGAGGTGGACGAGGGGTAGTCATAGATCTTCTAAGTGGATGGGCATGGGTTTGGTTGTCCGTCGCTTTCTCAGAAGACTCAAATTCTTGTTGTGATGCACTGGTTTTTGCTTTTTTTCCAGGCTTTTTTCATTCTATACAACTTGTAGAACTTGTTGTTACAATGATTAAATATTTGATCCTCTTCACCCATCAGTTTTAATCTTTTGTGAACTGCGTCTTGGCGTATTTCTGCAGCATCTCAAACTCTCTTCTGTCCAGCCGCAGTTGATGTTAAATTTTCTTTCTGATTAGTTTGGCATATGACACATTTTTCTTTGTTGAAGGAGTCCCCAGATTTTGTAGTTAGCAAAACTCTGTCAGGAGGTAAAGATCCTCTTCTACCACATGATTCACTCATGTTTACAAATTTGAATCAACTGAAAACCTGAAACAAAACAATATTAAAATAAATTACCAATGATGGCTAAAACACATCAATATAGAGCCATCATTTTGGAAAATGCTCTGAGCAGTTATTTTTGTCTGTATAAGACTACTTGACCCCCAAAAGCCATGTTTTTACACCAAAATGAAGTATGTAGGTCTCATGGTTCCTAAAATATTACATCATCACTACAGCACATCTGCCATTTTTAAAAATGTTGTCCAGAAAAACTCAGCGGAGGTGAGTAATGTCTACCCAAGCTAAGTTAATTCTCTAATAATACAAAAACACAAATCAAAAATGAAAATCTCTGGGCAACACATTTTTTTACAGAGGTATACCAAGGGGCCAGGACTAACTGAACTGTTCACTGTACTGTATGTGTGTTCTCTGGAATAGGACTGGATTGATTTGGCTTCCAGGGCCCATTATTTTAAATGTGTGTGCTAGTGTGTATTTGCAAATATACACTCGGAAATGGTGAAAAGGACCAAACTGTAGATTTACACTTATGTTCCACAGTAGATATGCACATGAGCAAATTTGCATGTTTAACTTTAGCTTTGGGAACAGTCCTTCAGCTGTAAATGTACAGGTGTCGTCCTTGAAAAATGGAACCCTATGTCATGGGGATTTTCCAGCATGCAATATCCACCAGTCAGTGTAAAAGTGCAATTAGCAGTTTACTTATTTTAGTTTTTTCTCATGCAAAATAATTGCCATGTAGAAAATACTTTCCATAAGTCTAGAATAGGTCAGGAGTGATAAGAGCAGCCTTCCTTCACAAAAGCATATTTAGACCTAATATTTGTAAGTCTAAATGTCTGTGTTTATTTTGTGTGAAAAACTAGCAAATATTTTGTGACTAACACCAAAAAGTGATTTGTGAGTTTGCTAAAAACTTTTCCACGTGACACCTTGATTCCACTGCATTCTTTCCCTCTCCTGCACTTACTCAAACAGAAAAGTTTACCAGGTTCAAATTACAGATCTGGCACACTATTCCTATTTGCGCAGCAGCGCACTATTAGCTAGATGTGATGGGCACAAATGTCGACACTGCATTGATCCCAGAGCAGGAAGCAGGCGCAAACCCACCTTTCCACTGAAAGTATTGCATTAGTGAAAGGTGGACCGTCTGTTTCAAGATGTTGGTCTTGTTTTATTGCAGGAGGCGGACCTGACTGCTCTTTCAAAGTGGGGCAGGAATCCACCAGCAGGATGGTGTAGTATGTTACTTTACTGATCTGTTGGAAGATTTCTTGGCGGGATTCATGGGACCACTCTGCCCCTCAGAGGGTGCACTGCCTTGTGGTACCTCATACATTGTGCACAGTCATTGCACCTCGAACAGCTTTCTTATCTTTGTACACACAAATGTAATATGTGCAGTTGTAAAAACAAATGGTTCTCTCAATGCGTGGAGTTAGGCCCCCATGGAATCAAGCACTGGCAAAGCCACTATGTCTCACCAATGAGAGCTATTGACTTTGGCAATGTTTTGTATCCATGCTTTACAGCAGTGTTGATGCTTTGCACTGTGGCTAAAACTAATTTTAAAAAGTGCCATGTCACAGCAAGGGCTAATGCGCCTTTTTCTTAAAAGTGCATTTGCATTGGATGCATCATAGTCCTTTTTTATTATTATTATTTTTAGCCACATTGCACAGCAGCCACACTGCTGTACAGCATAGCCTGGCTACAAATCATTCCCATACTCGGCAATGCCTATGCTGTACAGTATGAACAAAATGCAATGGGAGAGCCAATAGTTTCAAAGGCAGGACGTATTGGCTTTGCGAAAGCTTGTTAAGCCTCTGCACAATGTCCCTGTGATTCTGAGCAAATCAGTTAGTCTCCCCATGCGCGAAAAAGAAAAAAAAATGAAATTTAGCAAAAACTCCTAAAACATAAAGAAAACAATTGCGCCCATGTCCATGTCTTAGTGAATGCATTTGGAAGCTGATAACATCTATTGTCAAAATAAAAGCAGATAACTTCTGCTGTCACAACAAACATTCATTTCAAATGAGAAAAGGGCTTCTTCCAAGTGTATCTGGCATGGTAAAACATAGCTACAAATTGAAAGAGGTGGGGCCCTAGATTAATATCACATTTGTATTGGGCACCAGAGAGGATCTACTGGGGGTCATACCTAAGATGCATAGTAGATGGGAGGAGATGCTAGGAAAGGTCATCCCTGAACGAGACTTGGAAAAAGTACATATAGCGGTGTGTACTGTGAGCTCCAATTCACATTTTAAGCTCATACAATATAACTACACACATCAGGGGTACCTATCCCCCAAGACCCTACACGCCGTTTACCCTGCCCGATCTGACTGGCGCCCACGTTGTGAAGTACCGGAGGCGGACTTTGTGCACTTGGTGTGGAGTTGCTCCCTGATAGGGTCTTACTGAGAAGAAATCTTACGAAGTTTAAATGAGGCAACGGGTTAAGAGGATCCATGTAGCCCACAGGAGGTGTTGCTAGGCCTCATTCTGGCCCTGCCTAAGAAGAAGCTTAGTTGTAAGTTTCTGATGCTATGCCTGGTAGTGGCTAAATGGAGAATCGCTATCAAATGGATGTGTGCACGCTCCCCCGAGTACACTGAGTGGTAGCGGGTTATGTCTGAGTGGCCATGGCAGAGGAAATATGAATGAAATGTGTGGCGTGATGAGCGGTTAGAAGATGATTTGGCATCATGGAGACAGATGCTGATGGAGCTCCAGAGTGGAGGGTGGCCGAATCTGGAGTTGGTGTTGAACCTTAGGAAACTACACTGTGTGGGTATAGTTGACAGTCGGAGTTATATTAGATTGATGTGATTCTGCTCTAAGGGGATAATGAGTCCATAGGTGTGATGTCGGAAGGGCGGACAAATTGACCTACAACACCTGCATAACAACATGGGGTATGATACTTACACATGATTTCTAATTTGTGAATACATGACAGTAATAACATTTACGATATTCGAATATGAGCAGCTAGGGGGGGGGGGGTTGAGGGAGTTTGGGAAATATATCTGTTCATATGATGTTTTATGATGTTTGGATCCGATCCTGGAATTGTACACGTCATAATACCCAAGAGATTTCTGTGATGTATATCACACAATATGCCAGTTAATATTTAGCTATACAATTTCTTTGAAAATCAATAAAATTACATTTTTAAAAAGAGGTTCAGCAAGCACAGTAGGGAAGAAGAAATAGTAAAAGTAGTACTTCAATCACAGCAGGATCAGTGGAAGAACAGTAGTCAGGCTAAAGCAATCAGTACTTGGTCCATGCTCCAGCAGAAAGATGAAGAAGGAAGCCAGCATGCACTGGCCAATCAGATGTCAGCAAATAAGAGTGAGAATGAAGCCAACTAATGTTAAACAATGGGCAGGCTGGAAACCTTTATTGTATGTAATATCTCTCGCTTTCGCAGGTCAAACCTAAAAAAGGAATGCCCCTTTGTTATTGCACTGGCACATTTTTGAGCAACTTCAGTCTGCATTGCAGAACGGGCTGCACAGACAACTGTGGCTGCCTCTGTAATGTTGAAGTGCCCGAGGAAGAATGAAAGAAGATGGTGCAAATGACCGTGGCTCTCTCGCAGCACCTTGTGAACATTACTGATTTAGAGCAGTTCGGCTCAGCTGATGCAGAATCACTGAAACAGGTTTTCAAGCTACAAACATATATGGCGACTTTTATACTTGCGGATGACACCTTTGTGGCTCAGGCAAGTGTGTATAGGCTTGGATCAAGGCTGCTTGTGCACAGGGCTGGCAATGTGTAGGCCTGTGCAAGGGGCATAAGGAGCACAATTCCATTGCAATATTGCCAATAAGCAGAACAAATGAATGTACAGGCATCCCTGTGTTTTATTACATGGGAACATTTTCCTTTTTTATCAGTTGAGTAATAACCTTTTTCGGTGCCACATAGTCTGAGCATGTGGAGATTCACACTGGCATGTGTGGAAGAAGTATAGAATGAGTAGGGTCATTGGCCACCATTTTGCCCAGTCTACGCATGGTATCCCAGCCCAGCCTTGCTAGGTTCTGCACAGTTATTTATGTGGCACGCGATGTGCATCACACAGGTTACTTTTATAACCTATATCACCTGGACTATATTACCTCTGAGTGTCCAGGGGGTCAGTGGTCAACCACCGGAAGAAGTAACCATGATGCAAGAAAGTATCCCGGCTCTAGACATTCTGCAACCCTCCTGACTCCCAAATCTACATCCACCTATACATTCAGCAGCTTACACATGTAAATAGCTTTTTATGAGTGTAAAACCACTTTTTTCACTTTTGACATGGTAAAAACATTTGCTCACATTTACTCACACATAGATTTTCACAGATAGATTTTCTTGTGACTAAAACTGCAAGGGACAGAGTGAGGATTCTACAACAAAAAATTCTTGAAAGTTTAGGAGCACCTACGACTTGTATGCAGCCATTCACAAACTTTGAGGCATACACACAAAGGCATTTTGCAGTATGTAAACAAGTACTCCTGTAGTATTCTTTCACATTCTGTTTCACTACTTTGTGCATTGACCCCAAAATATCTAAAATAGGAATATTAATGGTACACAATTAGTGCGCTTAAAAAGGACTGTGCCATCTTTGCACTTTAACTTATAGGGAGTTTGACATTTCAGGTTGGTTCACAAATGCATGTAGGAGTATTTAAAAGAGTACTCCTTAAATATTACTTCCCATATTCATAAATGCTTCTCTGAATTGGCCATTTGTCTGAATGCTGGGAAAGGATGCATATTTACTCCAGTCAAGCGCAGAAGTAAATCAATTTCCATACTAGGAATGAAAAAGGAACATTTCAAAAATTGGTAATGGTGGTGGTGCGTGGGTCAGTAAGGGGTTATTTTCCCTAGGCAAAAAGTACATTTGCATGTAAACAAAAGCGTTTCCAATACCCAGTTGTACATTGACACTCTCATAATTTCACCATTACATGCAGGTATAAAATCCTTACTCTATGATACATCTGTGAATTATAGAGGTTTGTAAATCTGCACACAACTCTGGGAGTAGGTGTAGATTCACGATTATTATTTTTTTTTAAATCAGGCCCAGAGTGCTTTGAAGCAGCGTCAGGGCAATGCTAGCGCTATATAGTAACACCGAATAACATAAAAGCACAGCCCAAACGCCTTGTCTTCTTTAATGCACTGACCTTTAGTAACATTACTGGCCACCTTTTTTCTGTTTAAAGGGGTCTTTTTCAACATCTAAGTATTTGATATGATTTTAATCAATTTATTTAGTGCAATTAGTTTGTGTGAATGGAATTGGCCCCTTGTTTCTTGCGTTTGCTTAACAACGTCTGCACCAACCAGTTATTGTCCCTGGAACTCTTTGCCCCTAATGTTTCTCATACCCGGAGGACTCAGTTTCTCCAGAATGTCACCAGCAGCTGTTGAAAAATGCTCATTCTTTGTGCTTTATCTGGTACACTGATACCCAAGAAGTTCACCCTTCTCTTAGATTCGTTGAGATTTCGATGGAGATCTCGAGTCTGGGGCACGGATTACTTTACTGTGAGCCGGAGATAACACTCAGGAATCTGATTGATTAGGATCTGCCAATTTAAATGTAATAACCTTGTTGGAATTCCAGCGGAATGTATAATCCTGGTGGGATTACCACTGTTTACGGGAAACCCTTTTAATACTACTGCTCACGGATGGTTATTCATTGAAACAGACAGGAGCTGCAAAAGTGACATCACTAATGCTTTTAAGGATTTTTATACATTCATATTTTAGTGCCTAAAAAGGTGCTGAGTGTACTTTTACACTTGATTACATGTGTATACGCTACTATTGTGATATTATTTTGTAAGCAAGTTTATTATGACGTGTAAAAGTGTATTTTCCAGACCTTACTTAACTAGGCCTCAATTTAGGCCTAGCAGCCATGTTTTCTGTTGATGGTTTCCATCTTCCCCTGGAACATTTCACTGTTCTTTATTTTTGGAGCATACAGTCAAGCAGAGTCGTGTTAGTTAATGTCCACAGGCATTTTTGCTGTTCTTGAAGCAATCTTTCTCCCTTTGTCACAAGAACTGTATCTTGCATTTAAAAAAAAAAAAAAAATATTTCTATTTTAGTATTGAACAAAAGGTTTGACAGGTTTGACCATAATTGTCCCAGTCAGAATAAATAACTTCTGCCCTGAAGAGGCCACACTTTAGTGTACATCAATGACAAAACTGAATCTTTGGTTAAGGTCATTCCATTAGCTCACTGCACCCCATTCATTCATAATAGCTTGCTGTTGTCATGTATCTACTTTGTTCTACCATCTCTGGATGACATTGTATTGTAATCGTATTTATATAGCGCTTACTACCCCTGACGAGGCGTCGAAGCGCTTTTCGATGAGTAGCATGCTACTCCGGAACCCAACAAGAATTAGTGATGGATTAGTATCGTTAAATAATGAGTACAGTTTTAGTATTATTATGAGTTAATTTGAGCCATGGATATGAGAGTTTGTTAGTTAGACTGGAGTAATGGAGGGGTGGAGGAGGAAATAAGTCCAGAAGTGTTAATTGGGAGTATATCCTTCATTTACTCAACCCAAAGGCTTGGGATGAGTAAAGGGGGGTGGAGGGGTAAGAGTATGTGGGAAGGGTTAGTTAGCACAAAGCGGGTAGAATCAATATTCATGTTTTGGGATAGTGCTTAGGTGTTAAAGCAATATGACATTTAATATAACTGTGTTCTGATTTTCTAATAAGATGACACATTTGCTCGCACTATGTTGGATTTGCAGTAATAAAGTCTTATTAGTACAGATAACCCCTAGTACTGTGTTACAATTTATATCCTCACTTTTGGGCACCCAACATATAATGACTACCAGTCAGGCCGTATGTGACTCCTACACCTTGCAATCCTCATTGTCTTATATGACATTTCCTGTACATTGATTTACACACTGTTAGAAGTTGGGTTTCTAGTTGGCAGCGGTACGCACCCTAGCCAAGTAGGGACCACAATCCTAGTGAGGCTAAGTCAAATACACAAAATAAATTAACCTGTGCTCACCCTCTGGTAGCTTGGCACAGAGCAGGCAGGCTTAACTTAGAAGGCAATGTGTCAAGTAATTGTGCAACACACGTAGCAAACACAACAAAGACTTTATTCAGGTGTATGAAAATAGAGACTATTTATCTGAGTAGACCAAAATGACACATATCCGATGAACATTCACTTTAAAAGATTTCAAGAATAAGAGCACTTTATATGGGGCTCGTTTTAGAGCCTTTACAGTATTTTGAAAGTGTACGGGTATCCCTCTCTGATGAGCACAACGAAGACTTGTTGGGGCAGTTCAGGACCGACCCAGGTATTGAATTCAAATTCAAAGTGTGTCAGTCTCTTACTGCAGGGAGCGCAGCGGAAGCTGTAAGACTGCTCGGGTCTGAGTCGTCAGGGAATGCAACACCACAGTCGCGGGTTGAAGGCAAGGTGGTATCGTGGCAGACTGGCACAGTGGCAAAAAGCAGGGTTATACCCAAGCATGGCTCGCCAGCTGGAGAAGTGCAAGCGCATGCAGCTTGTCTCCGTTACTTGGCTGCACAGGTGGCAGTCTGAAATGAAACCACTCTGAAGTACTTGCAAAGTGGGTAGCAGACTGAAAGGAAGCTGCTCTGAAGTCCTGGCAACACGGGCGGCAGGCTAAAATGAAGCTGCTCCGACGTCCTTGGAAAGCGAGCGGTAGGCTGAAATGAAGCCGATCAGAAGTCCTGGCAAAGCATGCAGCAGGCTGAAATGAATCCACTAGGAAGTCCTGGCAACATGAGCGGCAGGCTGAGTTGAAGCTGCTCTGAGGTCTCCGATGTCCTGGAAACTCCTAGTAGAACCGGGGGCAAGTCAGCAAGCCATTGGAGTCACTCTGGGAGGAGTTATTGGGTCTTTGTCTGCAGCGCAGGGGTCAGCAAGCAGCAGGGCAGCTCACCAAAGCAGTCAGCAGGTGTAGGTATGTCACTAAGGGAAGCAATGCTCTCCTCAGTGGACTCAAGGTTGGCCATCGCAGGTGACCCATCCATCTCAATAGAGGTACACTCAGGGTCTAGTTTACCACACCCCTTGCCTTTCTCCTTTTTAGCAGCTGACTGAGCCTTTGTTCCATGCCACAGCCCTTCTTGATTCCCTTTGCGGGCAGCCATGGGTGTTGTGGCAGCACAGATCCAATCAGGTAACCCCAAAATCTCCACATGAGCCTTGAGTTCCACCTCCTTCCAGGCAGAGGGCTCTAGGGCATTATCTAGCAGAGTCCACAGGCATGGCGGGGTTCATAACCTTCAGAAGACGTGACCCCCCAGCCCCCACTCAAATGGAACAAGGGCCATTGGATAGGGACCCCCTCTGTTGTCAGCCACCACAAATTGGTGGAATGCTTTGGGAATCACCTGCTCTGGGGACACCAGCTGACTCCTTGCCATAATCATACTGGCACCTGTGACCCTCACAGCCTCAACACCTTGCCCATTGATGGTGACCCATTGCCTATACATAGTTATATATTATGGCACATGTATCTTAGGAACCATCTCACTGTCACCCAGGGACACTAGGGTAAACCCATTAAACTCCCCCCATTAACTGGGAGATACTCCTCTCCCAGCACTCTGCTTACCTCCAGTGGCAGTGTGTGCTCTTTTTGGACACCTGAGGCTCCCCGTGCAGTGTCCATACTCACTGCACTTATAGCACTTGGGTGTTTTGTGCTGCTAATTTTGTCAGGGTAGTTTTGTTTCTGGTGGCCAAATTAGAAATGAGAACCAGACCTTTTTCCCTGTGAGTTGTTTTGGGGGTCTTTAAAGAACTACTTATTTTTATCTTCCCCCTCTTTCTTCTGGTGGGAACCCTGACTACCCTTTTGGGAGTTCCCCTCAGATACCTTTGTGGACACTCTGGTGCTGACCCAGATGTCCGCCTCCTCAGCAAGCTTCCTAGGATCAGTCAGCTTGCTATCTACCAGGTGTTGGCACAGCTCTATAAAACAACTATCAACCATGTGCTTCTTCAAAAACAAGTTGTACAGCCCATCAAAATCAATAACATTGTTGCCCTTCACCCAGCCCTTCAGTGCCTTACCAGCATGATCTAGAAAAAAAACTACCCATGTTTGTGTGTTCAGTTTTAGACTGGCCCTGATCTTTTGCCTGTACTTTTCAGGTGTCAGACCAAACCTCTTGACTAAAATGGCTATCACAGCAAGGTAGTTGGTCTGGTCTTCCACCTCTAAGGTAAGGAGGGCGTCCCTCCCCACCGGGGGCATGTACTGCTAAAGACTACCTCTCCAGAACTCCTCTGGGACCCTGTGCACTCTTAAAGCCACTTCGTAGGCTGCCAACCACTTATCTGTGTAACCCCCCACATTGAAACTGGGCACCATATATTTTGGAATGTGGACTTTAGACACTGCCAGTATGCTGCCACCATTTCCATTGCTGGATCCTACTTCCAAGACTCGTTTGTCCAGCTCTCTCAAACTGAGCTCATGGGCCAACTTCTTCTCCTCAAGAGCCAGTTTCTGTTCCTCAAGGGCCTGTTCTAATTTAGCAAGCTCCAACCTTAGTTTTCTTTCCTCTTTCCTGTCTGAAAGTTCCTCTGGAGACAGGTTCCTGGAAGAGACACTGTTCCATTGCATGGGCACCACTCCTGCTCCTGGCACGCCATCGTTTTTTTTCACAGGTGGTTCCACCGCCTCATGGGAGTCCAGAATCAGGCCATCCTCCTCCTCTTCCACAAGAATTTCCTGCTCTCCTATGGGGTGTCCTCTCCTGCAACCTGGGCTGCCTCCCATGTCCTTCAAAGCCTTCCGTAGTTCCACCTTTCTGGTGGAACCCCTTGTAGACACGTGAAAATCCTTGCAGAAATCTTTCAGCTGTTGCACAGTGTAAGACTCTAACCTTTCCAGCTCAAATTCAATTACTGCAGATTCAGATGTTGCTGCTCCAGGGCAAAACATAATTTAACAGTAAAATTCAAAAGGCCAATTAGGGAGAATTTAAAAAATGTTTAAATGCCAATTAATACAGGACAGGCAAAATGTTTGCCAATCAGGAGGAATAGGTTTGAGTTGGCCTAAGTATACAGTTGTAGTGAACACTGAGATACTATATGGTATTGCACAAACCTAAGTACTATCCTCAGCGCTGATCAAAAATTTTATAAATTGGGTCTCTAGTTGGTAGCGGTATGCACCCTCGCCAAGTAGAGACCGCAATCCTAGTCAGGGTAAGTCAAATACACAACCCAAATTAAACTGTGCTCACACTGTGGTAGCTTGGCACAGAGCAGGCAGTCTTAAGTATTTGTGTAACACACATGTATAATCCACAATGAAAACACCACAAAAAAGGACATCACTCAGGTGATCTACTCATGTTATTTATCTGAGTAGATCATGGTCAAAATGACAAAAACTCAATGAACATTCACTTTAAAAGATATCAAGAATACAAGCGCTTTATACATGGCTCATTTTAGAGCCTTTTCAGTATTTTGCAAGATTAAGGTGGTCATTACAACCCTGGCGGACGGTGTTAAAGCGGCGGTAAGACCGCCAACAGGCCGGCGGAATTTTTTTTGCAATTATGACCGTGGCGGAAACCGCCAACAAAGACAGCCACTTTAACACTCCGACCGCCACAGCGGTACAAACAAACAGCGCGGCGGTCACCGCCAGCAGGCAGGCGGGAAACAATGTACCGCCCACAGCATCACAACCTACCGATCCGCCACCTTTTCCGGGGCGGATTCACCGTGGATAAAAACACGGCAGAAACAGTCATTTCAAAGGGAAAACGCTCACCTCTACACACTACACGAGGAACGACAACACCATGGAGCCGGAACTACATATTCTTCCTGCTCCTCTACGAGGAGCATCAACGCTGGCGGCGAAGACCACGGTGAGTACTGCACATACGACATAGGGGAGGCAGAAACACAGGGACACACACACTCAACACCCCAACCCGACCCTCACCCACTACAACACACACACCAATGCTTATCTGTACATTACAGTAACACCCCCAATCCCCCCGGAAGAATTCAAAGACAAAAGGAAATGAGTGGAACCATTGTAATATATCAAATATCAAAATACAGTAAGCAAATATATACATATATATAAACACAATAAACAAAATATACACCACGATTAGTAGTTCAGGTATTGCACCATTCATAGTCCGTGGACCACTGGGCCCAAAATGCATGGGCGAGGCCCACACAAGATACCCGATCCAAACGGAGAGAACACTGCAGGGGCATCAGATAGAAATACAACAGACACCTCAGGGAGAAGGGGAGGGGGGGCACCTCAGCCGGATGAGTGCACCACGCCACATCCACGAGGGGGCTCCATGCCCATTGATGTATCCTGGGGAGTGCAAAGCCACAGTCTCTCAAGTCTCTACAGTGGGTGGGTTGCCCACTGTTACATCCTGGGGAGTGCAAAGCCACAATCTCTCAAGTCTATACAGTGGGTGGGTTGCCCACTGTACCATTCTGGGGAGTGCAAAGCCACAGTTTCTCAAGTCTCTACAGTGGGTGGTTTGCCCACTGTACCATCCTGGGGAGTGCAAAGCCACAGTCTCTCAAGTCTCTACAGTGGGTGGTTTGTCCACTGTTCAATCCTGGGGAGTGCAAAGCCACAGTCTCTCAAGTCTCTACAGTGGGTGGTTTGCCCACTGTACCATCCTGGGGAGTGCAAAGCCACAGTCTCTCAAGTGGATAACAGTCTCCACTGGTTCTGGAGGGGGACTGGTGCCCAGAGTGCTTCATCCTGTGCAGGACAGACGGAGTGGATGCAGGTCTCCACTGGTTCTGGAGGGGGACTGGTGCCCAGAGTGCTTCATCCTGTGCAGGACAGACGGAGTGGATGCAGGTCTCCACTGGTTCTGGAGGGGGACTGGTGCCCAGAGTGCAGCACTCACCCCGTGACGGTCCCTGTTGCGTCACTGCCCGTGCCGCAAATGAGCTAGCGGTGCTTTCCATGGCGGTCTTTGCCCTGTTCAGCGGTGCTTGAGTTGCCAGTGTCTGACCTGTTCAGCTGTGCTTTCCATGGCGGTCTTTGCCCTGTTCAGCGGTGCTTGAGTTGCCAGTGTCTGACCTGTTCAGCGGTGCTTTCCATGGTGGTCTTTGCCCTGTTCAGCGGTGCTTGAGTTGCCATTGTCTGACCTGTTCAGCAGTGCTTTCCACGGCGGTCTTTGCCCTGTTCAGCGGTCCTTGACAAGGCGGTCTGTCATTGCCCAGCTGGGCTGTGGCTGGCGGTGGCCTCCTGGGCAGTGACTCTGGCGGTGGCCTCCGGGGCAGTGACTCTGGTGCTGGCGGTGGCCTCCTGGGCAGTGACGATGGGGCTGGCAGTGGCCTCCTGGGCAGTGACTCTGGGGCTGGCGGTGGCCTCCTGGGCAGTGACTCTGGGGCTGGCGGTGGCCTCCTGGGCAGTGACTCTGGCGGTGGCCTCCTGGGCAGTGATTCTGGGGCTGGCGGTGGCCTCCTGGGCAGTGCCTCTGGGGCTGGCGGTGGCCTCCTGGGCAGTGACTCTGGGGCTGGCGGTGGCCTCCTGGGCAGTGATTCTGGCGGTGGCCTCCTGGGCAGTGACTCTGGGGCTGGCGGTGGCCTCCTGGGCAGTGACGATGGGGCTGGCGGTGGCCTCCTGGGCAGTGACGATGGGGCTGGCGGAGGCCTCCTGTGCAGCAGGGATGATGGCGGTCTTCTCCGCCGTGCTGCTCCTCCCAGACTTTGGAGATTTCTTCTGCCTCTTCCCCACCTTGGGAGGAGTCACAGCTGAGTCGACACTCCCCCCGGGACCCCTGTGAGCGGCTTGGCTGGCTGGAGTCTTCCCCCTCTCCCGCCGGGCACTGTCCACCTTCTGGTGCTTCACAGGGAGGGGACTGGCTGTGCTGTGGCTCCGTGCCACACTGGCTGGCCTGGTGGCCGGTGCACTCCACATACCTGTAACAACAGGCACCACTGGTCCCGGAGATTTTTTGGCTGAGGTGCTAGTACGGGACCTATGAGTTGGACGGGGGGGTGGTGGTGGGAAATAGGTTAAGGGGGACAGGAAAAGTTGTTTGGAGACACTGGGACGGGTAGCTGGAGGGGGTTTGGGAGTGGAGGAAGAGATGGTGGTTGTAGGACGTGTAACTTTTGTGGATTTGGGTGCAGGTGCATGCGCTGGAGGCTGTCGTGAGGTGGATGGCTGTTGGGTGGGTGTGTGCCTGCGTTTGTGTATCTTCGGAGGGGGTGTCACAGACACACTGGGAGAGGACACAAGGGACGTGTAAATGGTAGTGGGGGTGGTGAGTGCACGTGAGCGGGGTGTGGTGGTGGGTGTGCTGGTGCGGGACGTAGTGGCTGTAGTGGTAGTGCATGCAGGTGTGAGTGTAGACGAGACTGGGAGGGAGGAGGGAGACGAGGAGGAGGGAGACACAGTAGAGGCAGTGGATGTTGGTGTCTCTGTATGTGTGTGATGCTTGCGTGAGTGCCTGTGGGATGTGTGGTGCTTATGTTTGCCTGAGCTTCCCTTGTGTGTTGAGGTGTGTGCAGGCTGGTCTGATGGTGTGCTTGGGATAGGCAGAGGTACAGGGGATTGGATCTGGGTGGAGGAAGTTGGAGGGGGGAGGCTAGACACAGGGACAATGGCTGCCATCAGTGCTGAGGACAGAGTCTGAACGGTTCAATGAAGGGCAGCCTGACCAGAATGAATGCCCTCCAGGAATGCATTTGTGCGTTGCAACTCCCTTTCTACACCCTGGATGGCATTCAAAATGGTAGACTGCCCAACAGTGAGGGATCTGAGGAGGTCAATGGCCTCCTCACTGAGGGCAGCAGAGGTGACTGGGGCAGGGGCTGAGGTGCCTGGGGCGAAGGTGATGCCCACCCTCCTGGGTGAGCGGGCACGGGGCGAAGGCTGAGGGGCTGCTGGGAGGGCGGTGCTGGTAGGGGGGATGGCGGCTGTACCTGTAGAAGTGGGGGGCACAGATGTTGCCGCCACCACAAGGGAGCTCCCATCGGAGGATGAGTCCGTGTCGCTGGTTGCAGATCCTGTGATGCCCATGGTGCTCCCCTCACCCTCTGTCCCACTGGTGTATTCTGAGTCCGTAGTGTGGACCTCCATGGCCATGTGGGATGCAGCTCCCTTGTGCTCCGGTGCCACTGTACCTCAGCCTGATGATGCTAATGCACACAAGAACAGGGAGACCACAAAAAGGGGGGGGGGGACGACCACAGAAGAAAGACAGGTTGAGTGCAAGGCTTACCGCTACCGTTGGCGGACAATACAGACACAGCAGCCCCCTGCACTACGTTGCGCTGTTGGGCTCTACAGATGCAATTCCTGGGAAATGGCCTACAAGGCTATGGACAACATCTGCACACATAGATGACACAGGGGCATGAATACCTGTACTTGGCACTCTACAGAGGTGGGGTGGGGTGCCAGATGGCCTGCCTTACGGAGGGGCCTTGCCTACGGAACTCGCCCTGGCCTAGGGAAACCCGCAGCCCTCCTCCCCCACCCAGACACCTTCACTGCGCGCAAAGTCCGCTGAATGAGAGTGTACTCACCCCCTTGTGTCTGCTGTGATGCCCTCAAGCGCCCATCCAACTCAGGGTAGGTCACCGCCAGGATCCTGAACATCAGGGGGGTCATGGTTTGACAGGCACACCTCTCACGTTGGGAGGCCATCAACAGCTGAGCCTCCGCCGTCTTCTTGCTCCAGCAGCGAATGTCCTCCCATCTTTTACGGCAGTGGGTGCTCAGTCTGTGGTAGACCCCCAGGGTCCGGACGTCCTTGGCGATGGCACGCCAAATATCCTTCTTCTGGTGGGCGCTGACCTACATGACATGTACAGGGGAAGAAGAGAAGTCATTACCAACTGGACAGTCAAAGTGAGTGGCCCACGTCCCTACCCTTGCCATGTGGCACATGCATTCACAGTCCTTCATGCACGCAGAACTGTGCCCCCTTCCTTCTTAGAAGCAGCCCTCTCCACACAGGCATAGCCCATACAACATGCTCCCTGTGTACTTACCTATTGGTCTGGAGGACCGTAGAGTAGCATGTACTGGGGGAGGACCCCGTCGTCGAGCTTCTCCAACTCCTCTGCTGTGAAGGCAGGGGCCCTTTCCCCAGACGCATGAGCCATTGTCTCTTCCAGACCGAGGTCACAGCAGCACTTGCAGTGTAGGTCCTCTCCTGTCGATGATCAGGTATCGAGTGATTGAACAGATAGAAAATGGCGGTCACGTCCGCGGCGGTGCGTACCGTCACCGCCGGCGTACATCGTCATTGGCTCCTGGGACCCATAGGGTCCAATGTTAACCAATGCAGCATTGCGCCACGGTTTTCAACCGCCTACTGCGACGGTGTACAACGCCAGTGCAGTTACCTCACATCCCATTGTCCCAGTTTAGAGGTCAGGCAGCCGCCATTTCAGGGGCCCACATGGCCTAATTACCAACTGCGTCACACATACATAGGCCTACTCTCAACACAAATACTGGCCACATTTTGTGTATGAATGGTGTTCTGTGTAGACTGTGGGTACATACCTCTGAGTTGTTTGACTCTGTGGTCGCTGTTGTCCTTCATAGGCACCGTCCGCTGGGACATGTGAGGAGATGGCGGCATCCTCCGGTGTACCGACCGCTGGTGGACCTGTCGACAATGGAGGAAAGAAGTTTGATCATCACCTACAGGTTTGACCGTGCCACAATCCAGGAACTGTGTACACAGTTGCAGCCTGACCTGATGTCAGCAATCCGCCATCCCACACGAATCCCCCCTCAAGTGCTATCAGTGCTCCATTTCCTTGCAAGTGGGTCATTTCAAACAATAGTGGCCATGGCATCAGGGATGTCCCAGCCTATGTTTTCCAACGTGTTGTCCAGAGTGTTGTCTGCCCTGCTGAAACACATGCGGAGCTACATCGTTTTCCCTCAGGTGGAGGACTTGCCTACAGTGAAAGGTGACTTCTATGCCATGGGACATATCCCCAACATCATAGGTGCCATTGATGGTACCCATGTAGCTTTGGTCCCCCCCCATAGGAGTGAACAGGTGTACAGGAACCGGAAGAGTTTTTATTCCATGAATGTACAGATGGTATGTTTGGGAGACCAGTACATCTCCCAGGTAAATGCTATGTTCCCTGGCTCTGTGCATGACGCCTACATCCTGCGGAATAGCAGCATCCCTTATGTAATGGGTCAACTCCAGAGGCACCAGCAGTGCATTGAAACTGTCAGGACAATAAAGTGGCAATCCTCCAGCACAGCAGCCTTCACTCCAGCAGGGTTCTGCCTAAGGTCCAGAAGTGTACTAATTTTGGGGGTTAGAGACCCAGTACTTATACCAAAAAGTGCCTTTGATGGGGGGGTAGCTTCAAAAAGTTTCTCTGACGTGCACAGGTCCCCCTTTCAGCCCAATACTATCAGTGGGAGGTAATCAGACCCTCTGTGGGGGCTCAGGCCACTTCCCTTTGAAGTGTAAGTGGGGTCCCTTCCCAATCTCCTTCCTGGAAGACCCATCAGTATGCAGATGAATGCAGATATAGCTGAGTATCCTGTGCTATGGGTGTCTGAAGGGAATGCACAAGTGTGGCTGTCAACAAGCCCAGGCCAGATGTGTATTGGAGGCAGGCTGTGGGCACACAGGGCGGTAAAAACAGAGAAATGTCAACTTTCTTAAAGTGGCAGTTTTAAAATAGTAATAACAAATCCGCCTTTACCAAAAAAGTGGATTTATCATTACAATTGCAATGATACCAAACATGCTCCAACTGCTCCTCTCTGATCAGGAATTACAGCTTTAAAGTATTTTAAGGAATTCCCAATGCTGGCCTATGAGAGGAGCAGGCCTCACAGTAATGAAAAATAACGTTGGTAATTTTTCATTAACAGGACATGTAAAACTTAAAAGTACATGTCCTGCCTTTTACTTCCATGACAATCTGGCCTATGGTCTACCTTAGGGGTGACATATGTAAGGAAAGGGGAGTGTAAGGCTTGGCAAGAAGTTTTAAATGCTATGTCTAAGTGGCAGTGAGACTGCACACACAGGCTCTGCAGTGGCAGGTCTGAGACATGTTCACAGGGCTATTTAAGTGGATGGCACAATCAGTGCTGCGGGCCCACTAGTAGCATTTAATTTACAGGCCCAGAGTATATGATATACCACTTTACAAGGGACTTATGTGTAAATTAAGTATGCCAGTTGTGGATACACCAATGTTACCATGTTTAGGGGAGAAGCACATGCACTTTAGCACTGGTTAGCGGTAGCAAGGTGCTCAAAGTCCTAAGGCCCACAAAAAGAAACAGCAAAAACAGGAGGTAAAAGGCAAAAAGTCAGGGGTAAGACCACACTAAGGATACCAGATCTAACACACACTTGTATGGTATATTGTCTGTGTGATGTAAAGTCTCTGACACCCTACATTATGAATAGTGCTATAAAGGAAAAAAAATGTAAATGCTATTTACATAGTTATTCAGGCACTTTCATTATCAACAATGACTGTAAACATTGTTAAGGTACTCCATGTCAGCAATGCAGTTCTTGTTTACATTTCACGTTTCACTTAATCTTGTATTCTTTAAGTGTTTGCCGGATGTTGTGTTTCAGTAGGTTTCTTTTGTGCATCATATTACTCTGGTATAGTGCGTAATGTGACCCAAATTGCCTCTAGGTATATTGTGTCAAAGTGTGTGAAGGAGTACACTGCTTTTGAAATATTGACTGGTGGGAAGTAAAAGGAAATAAAGCGCATACAGGTGAGTGGGTGTGAAGTACATGAGATGCAAGGAAGTACGGGCCAGATGTAGAAAGGGTTTTGCGCCTCGCAAACAGCGAAAAACGCCGTTTGCGAGGCGCAAAAGCCTCTCCGGTATGCAGAAATGCATTTTGCGAGTTTCTCAAAATGCATTTCCGACTCGCAAATAGGAAGGGGTTTTCCCTTCCTATTTGCGACTCGCAATGCAATTCAATTCCATTTGCGACCGCGAAAGCAGTCGCAAATGGAATCGCAGTTACCATCCACTTGAAGTGGATGGTAACCCAGTCGCAAACGGGAAGGGGTCCTTTGTGACTATTTTTTTTTCAGAGCAGGCAGTGGTCCAATGGACCACTACCTGCCCTGAAAAAATCAGAAACTTTAAGGAAAACGGGCTGCACTTAGAAAAAAAAAATACTGCTTTATTAAAAAGCAGTCACAGACATGGTGGTCTGCTGTCTCCAGCAGGCCACCATCCCCGTGAGTGCCCATACTCGCAATGGGGTCGCAAACTGCGACCCACCTCATTAATATTAATGAGGTGTGTCTTTGCGACCCCATTGCGAGTTGCAGAAGGTGTCTGAGACACCTTTCTGCATACCAAATTGCGACTTGCAATTTGCGAGTCGCAGGGACTCGCAAATTGCAAGTCGCAATTTGGATTTTTGCTACATCTGGCCCTACATGCAGAAGGAGAGAGTGAAAATAGGATGCAGAAGAGGAAAGAGATGATGTGTGAGATACGTAGATCAAGGGTTATGGAAAGATGTGTGGAGAAAAGAGGCATACTTGTCTCACAAAGAGACTGCAGAAGAAAGTGTTGAACTAGGAAGAACAGAAGTGATTAAGACACTCAGGAAACCACTTACTCTTCCACAGACCTTACTAGTGTTTAATTGAAGCAACATAATTGATACTACTCATTTCTCTTATGTTGCTCACAAGCACTGGCAAAGCTAATAGATCAGGGTTGTTTTAGGTGCATGTGATGATGCTAAGTGAGCCACATTCCAACTTTTTGTAGTATAAAAAAGAGAGACACCTTAGCAGTCATTTGCAGCAGCAGGAAACCATTCTCACTATTGCTTATGCTAGCTGGTCTGCTGGCACTGCTTGGTAGCTGTCCACTTTTCTGAGTCCAAGGCAAAATTCAGAATCGCATTACTCCTGCCTCCCACATGCAAGGTTCCACAACCAGCTCTTCCCTGCCCCACATACTCCCCTGGCCCAAGCCCTGCCTACTGCCCCTTCAACTCCTCACACCCCATTCCATGCTGCCTCCATTGCATCTGTACCTGGGTAATTAATCACCATGGCTGCAGGCTCAGTCGTAATTCCCAACTGCAGGATGTCACACCCACTAGAGGCGCTATTGGTCGCCTGAGATAGTTTGCATGAGGGAATGTTATAAAGTAACAGTACACATGTGCACTTTATCATGGTGGGTAAATTGACCTGTGAGATGCTCCTTAAGGCCACGATTGAATCACGACAGTGCATCAGTATTGAGTGAGAAGGATTTCATTTGCCAATCGAAAGCAACTAACAAACATTTTGTATGAAGCCGAGCTGTTGAGAAAGGACAAGGACACTTGCTAAGCCTAGAGTGATGCTGAAGCACACATGAGAGAAACCTCATTGAAAGGCAACAGCAATACATGCAAATATAAATTTAGTAACACAAAAAAACCAAGAAGAAACAGTAGCGAATGAAGGATGAGGCCTACAACATAACAAACCTGCAACAACACAAAACAACAGTCAGCACTGCAGTAAAACACTAATTTAAAATCCTAGCCTACTTTATAGCCCCATCCACCCTTTTATTGAGATCCATCCCCCAGAACTTGTCCACTGCACAACTCTGGCCTCTCTACGCCTGCCCAGTCAACCATTCTAGTTCCAAAATGGCCACCTCCAAGTTACCTCCTACTGCGGCCTTGCTCCCTGCCACCCACAATCACTCCTACACCTGAGAGCAACAGAATGAGTAGCAAACAAATAGGAGGATTACATGAGGCATGCTGCTACATAATGTGACTCTCCTATACCCAGCCGTTAACCAAAATCGCTCTGGAGAGACCAGAACCCAGACGTAGATCTGACAAAAAAGTTGAAAGTATTGCCATGCTGCAGGGGGCCATGACTAGAACGGGTCTTTGTGGGCATTGTTGGTCATGGTCCCTTGTGCTCATAAATCAGCACCCCCAGCCTACTGCGGAATGGCCACCAGGCCTGGACACCTGTAAAGGGAGAGTCAAGTACATGCTGATTATCTAGAACCTAGTAGCACTTTAGGCATCAAGTATCTCTGTGCCTTGGTGACCACCGTTCCATTATAGCCTAGACAATAAAAGCAGTTTACTAACTACAAAGGGACTTGAAACCAGCACCTTTGTAGAGTTACAGTTTAAACAAAATAGAGGCCAACCTGTGTTCCCCAACAAGCAGGGGCTTTAGGTGTCTAGGAGTGTATTACCGGTAGAACAGTTACTTGACCTTAGTAATATCCCAAAAATCTAATTCTTACAAGGGGCTTCCTTTCCAATGTCAGAAAACAGATGTGCTTAATGGATTCTTGGATCCCTCTGCTCTGCTTCCTCCACATGGATAGAAGTGAACACTCCCTGAAATTCAGAGGACTATCACATGCATATGATCGCCTGGACAAGGGGGCCTATTGGGTATCTTGTGTGTAGCAGTACATCACAGGCACAGAAATGACCTTTCATTTCACTGGCTTGAGTGAAATTTAAATTAAGCTGGGGTAATTTATGTAATTTGTGTGTTGCGCTGGTTAAGTGAAATTTCTGAAATTACGCCCCTATGCATATTACGCCCATCGGAGGTAAAAATTTACCACAAAACGCTCCATTTTTGGTACTCACGTGAACGAGAGTGGCTGTTGTTCTTAGTGCTTTGTTTAAATGCATCCTTGCACCAAAAATATAAGCCCTCATTACGAGTTTAGCTGGCGGCAGTGGCCGCCCGCCAAACTCATATCGCCACATGACCTAGTTGGCCAGAACACCACCGGCCTATTACGAGTTCTACGCAGGGCCGGCGAACAGAAACAGTGTTTCCATTTGCCTGCCCTGCGTTGCACAGGGCCTTAACATTGACGCCGGCTCATAATCGAGCCAGCGGCAATGTGGAGGTGGGGCAGCTGCAGCAGCACCCATCGTGCTTTTGACTCCTTGTAATTCAGGCAGTGGAAAGCACAACGGGGCTGTCCATGGGGGCCTCTTCACTGCCCACGCTAAGTGCATGGGAAATGCAGGGGCCCCCATGGGGCCTTCAGCACCCCCTTTCTGCTAGCCTTTGCATGGCGGGGCTACCACCATGCAAAGGCTGGCGAAAAGGGGTATCGTAATCCCCCCGGGCAGCGCTGCCCTGGCGGATTGAGACTACAGAGACCACCAGGCTGGTGGCAAACTGGCAGTGTCTCGGTTCGACCGTGGTGGCTCCACCATAGTCGTGATATGGCAGTCGGACTACCACAACTGCAGCGGTCCGACCGCCACAGCAAGTCTGGCGGTGTTAAAACCGCCAGACTCGTAAGGAGGGCCATAATGTGAAATGGCAGATTTGCATTTTGTGTAACTACTCATAATTCTGCCGAAATGTCACATCCACAGGCAAAAGCAAACCACACACCCCTTTTTTAACTGTGAATGACAATAATACAGATTTGTATGCAGATGTACACACACTAACCAGTAATGCATATAGCTAGCCGCATATTGCCTTTTGGGAGTCAGTGAAGACCAGAGCTCAGACAGGAGAGTTCTGTGCGGCAAGGTGGTTCCAGCAATGAGTTGAATGCCCAAAGGTTGAATCAAAACATTTTGGTGTCAATAAGGAGGCAGAATCCCAACAATTTAAGTGGTACGACTGAGTTTTAGTGGCTCACCTGAACTAACAAAGACTGATGCAGAACTTTGTATCCACCACTGACCCACAGTTTTTCATTGGTTATTAAAGAAAAAAAAGTGCATGGGCCCCAAGAGAATGGAGCTGACTGTGCAGAATGCTGTGAGGGGTAGAGTCATCTCAGTTTCAGAGCACTTTGATTGAGCCATGGGTTCCCAATTCTCGCGCACATCGTCAAGGGACGGTATGGAAACACCCTGGGATGCCGCGCAACCTCCTGAGCGTGAGCACCACACCCCCCGCCGCGGCCTCGGGTTTAGTCCGCGAGCCCCAAGGATGATATTAATGCTCAGCACTGGAGGCCCGAGGGCCCGTGCGTTTCCTTCATTTCCTCCCCATTAAAGTGGAGCAAGGATTTCCCGCGGGGGGGCGGGGTGCAGCAGAACTGCCCCTGACCCCAGAAGGAAAACAGTGGGAGCCGCGGCCTGCGCGCGCCCCGCCTCGCGGCCGACAACTTCCGCCCCAATCACGCGCGTTGCGTCGTCTCCCCGCCTCACTTCCTGTGCACTACTGTGCGGATGTTTAGCCTAACGCGGCGTGGAGACTGAAAAAAGAGTGCTTATTTGTCTTAATGTAAAACATTTCCGTGTGTTTTTTTTGTTGTTGCTGGGCTAACCCGTGTTTAACCCAGTCTACTGAGTAGGCAGGCTTGACAGTACAATGGTTTCAAATCTGATTCAAACCAAATGTTTTTGCTTCCTTCATCCGTCCCTCTTTCTGTATCTGTATTTTTTCCTATTTCTCCTGGTACTGTCGCCACTGTTTACTCCTCTTTGAAAAGAGTGCCTTAACTAGGTTCAGAGGCAGGGCTGGAAGAGTCCATATCAGGCACTGGGCCGGTGCAGGGGTGAAAAGGGTCCTTTGAAGGCTGGGTGGGCTGAGGACTTCCAGAGCACCAGCCCTGAAAGCAGCCATGAAGGTGTAACAGCCGTTTTCTTATAGGCGCATACATGATTTGCTGCTGCGGGGAAATAATGCTCCTGGGTAACGCACTTCACCTTCCCAATCTTTCATGCGTTTCATAAGTGTGCACAAGGGAGTAGCCAGAAAATTGATGGCTGAAAGGCATTATTGATGGATGGGTAGGTCAGATGATGAATGTATGTGTGGATGGATTTATGGGTGGAAGGATGTATGGATGGATGCATGCATAGATGATGATTGTGTGAATGCATGGATAGATGAATGGAACGGCCAATGGATGGATGGAACAGTGAAAGATTGAATGATGGATGAAAGAATGAACGGATGACAGACTGGTGGATATCAGCAGTTAGATGAAGGGTGATGATGATGGATAGATGGTTGGATAGAAGTGACAAGGGAGCTCTTTGATGGATGTTCGGGCTTACTTGCATCACATGCTTGCTGCCATCAGAATTTTGGTTGTAATTGGGGGGTATTTTAATTTTCCCTTTTGTCCATCCTTTCTTCCATCCATCATCCATTCATCCTCTCAGATTTCTATTTACCCTGCCATCCTTTCACCCACCCATCCATCCTCTCAGATTTCCATTTACTCCTCCATCCTACCACCCGCCCACCCATCCTCTCAGAGTTCCATTTAGTTTACCATTCCATCCATTCATCCATCCATCCACTCAGATTTTAATTCACTCTGCCGTCCTTTCATCCACCCATCCATCCTCTGAGATTTACATTTGCTCCTCCATCCTTTCACTCACCAATCAATCCTCTCAGATTTACTTTTAGTTTGTCAATCCACCCATCCATCCATTTATCTCAGATTTCCATTTAATCTGCCATCCTTTCACCCACTCATCCATCCTCTCAGATTTCCATTTACTCCTCCATCATTTCACCCACCCATCCATCCTCTCAGATTTCCATTTAGTTTGTCAATCCACCCTTCCATTCATTTATCTCAGATTTTCATTTACTCTGCCATCCTTTCATCCACCCATTCATCCTCTCAGATTACAATTTTCTGCTCCATCATGTCACCCACTCACCCATCCTCTCAGATTTCCATTTAGTTTGTCAATCTTCCCAGCCATTCAGTCATATCAGATTTCCATTTACTCTTCCGTCCTTTCATCCACCCATCCATCCTCTCAGATTTCCATTTACTGCTCCATCATTTCACCCACCCACCCATCCTCTTAGATTTCCATTTAATTTGTCAATCCATCCATCTCAGATTTCCATTTACTCTGCCATCCTTTCATCCACCCATCCTTCTTCTCAGATTTCCATTTACTCCTCCATCCTTTCACCCACCCATCCATCCTCTCAGATTTCCATTTAGTTTTCCATCCATCCATCCGTCCATCCATCCATCCTCTCAGATTTCCATTTACTGCTCCATCATTTCACCCACCCATCCTCTCAGATTTCCATTTAGTTTGTCAATCCATCGATCCATCCATCTCATATTTCCATTTGCTCTGCCATTCTTTCATTCACCCATCTACACATCCCTCCACTCACTCATCCAGCCACCCATCCTGTCATCCACTCATCCACACATCTTTTACCCACTCATCCACCCATCCTTTCACCCACTCACCCATCCTTTGACACATATATCCTTTCACACACACACACATCCATCCTTTCACCCATTCATCAATCCTTTCATACACCCATCCTTTTACCCACCCATCAATCATTTTACCCATTTACCCATTCACCATTTAATTCCACCCATACTTTCACCCACTCATCCATCAACCCTTTCAACCTCGTGCATCCACTCGTCTATCTTTCTCTACCTTTTCTAGCACCCCGCCTTTCTTTCTTTCTTTCTTTCTTTCTTTCTTTCTTTCTTTCTTTCTTTCTTTCTTTCTTTCTTTCTTTCTTTCATTCTTTCTTTCATTCTTCCTTCCTTTGGTTTAATTCCTGAGTGTGGACGTGTGCAATTGGTTAATCAACAAATCTCTTTTAGGCTTTAATTGATGGCGCAAGTGAAAGCTTCATGGTGACAAAGATGTATTCTTTGTGATAGATAGTGTAAGACAGTTTTAAAGTAAAGACTTGCATATTCACTGCACGTTCAGTCTCAGGCTCGGTCCTCGTGGCACTATAAATACGTCATTATTCTCCACTGTTCCAGCCACGAGTCATTTCTCTGACTGCCTAGTTTCTTTCTCTCTCACACACACACACACACTGATCTCTCATACACTAGATGAGTGCATTTCCCACATTTTACTTTAACTAGCACCTATTTTTGAACATAAGGTGTGCGGTATATTTTACATGTATTTATCTAAACGCAAAAGGTCAACAAATTAGTTACTGAGTAATATGTTGATTTTAGCCAAGTCTCAGGCTCGCCCCCGCACTCACTGACCCCACCCACTCTGAATTCAGGATTCTCGCTCCTATACAGTTATTATACACTTCAGGTGCTGGGTGTCGTGCAGGAAAAGATGCAAAACAGGAATCACACGCAATGTAGTTTATTCACGTCTTTAAATCGAACATCTAACTCTCCAGGTGTCTAGGCGCCTCGAGGTCTTTGCATCGAACCTCTACCTTCTCACGTGAATAGTGAATTTATCGTCGATTCCTCAGCTACGTCATGTCCTGTAGTGACCAAGTCCGGAGTATTAGAATTTGTTATGAAAAACTTTTTTCACTGATTTATCAACTATATAAAATCTGTGCAGTTACTTAACAAACATTAACAGTTTCATTACCGACTTTAGAATGTACTCCGCATCGTCTTTTTCTTCTTCCACTGTGTGACCACATGAGCATCGAGCACCTTTTTGAGGCAGTGAATGTTTTGCTCATGCAAAGTCTGTTTGTTTTTGTTTTTCATGTATGTATGATTGTTCCTGTGACCATTCATGGTTACTGACACGGATTTCCGTACCGCGGAACCATTGTCCTTTATTTATCAAGATGGAATATCAGCAGTTTATAAAACTGTTTACATAGACAACTTTTCTTGATTCAAATGAAGAGAAAGAATCTACCGCTTCTTGAGGGTGAAGATACTACTAATGTAAAACAGATACCATGAGTAAGATGTGTAATTTGTTTTACACCTTACTTTGATGATGTACTGTCCTGCCTAATGCACCTTACACTTACAATAATAACTTATTTTTTAGACATCACTTCATACCTTACATCTGCCGTTTCGTAACGCACTTCCTACCACTCTGCTGCTGCTTCTAAGCACTGTATTATTACCTTCTGTCGAGTCACTTATGGCGTCTTGTTTGAAACCTGTTCTTGTTTTTGTTTTGTGGGTTATGTTGTCTCATGGATGTGGTATATGTTACAGTTTAGAATTAATGGGATTCCTTTTTTGCTGTATGTACATATATGTTTTATTAAATTAATCTGTGAAATATACATTGAGAAAAGTCTCCTTTTTTGTGCATTCTGTTGGAGAATTTACTTAATGCTACTGTGCATGGTTAATTAATAATAATTAAATAATAGCCTGGACGGCCGGAATCACTATTGTCCTTTGGAATAGGAGCATGTTCCAGAGACGCAAATGAGATTTTCCTTGGCCGGTGGACGGGTGTTTATTTAACTCCGGAGTAGTTTGTGGACGATGCAGGGTGCCTCGAGGCTTGAGTGCCACCATGGTGGGGTGGTCCTTTTCAAGGGTTTTTCCCTTCGCAGATCTCACTTGGGATTTCGCAGATTGCTGCCCCCTTCGTAATCATTTTGTTCTTCCCTGATGATCATTTCTAGAAGTTATGATAGCTGTGCACAGTGGTGTACCATCAAATGCTGTCGTGCCAGACGAAATAACAAAAAGTCTGACTCCCAACTTTTTTGCCATGCATTGGTTCAATTTATGTACATAAAAAAACAACTGTCAACGAAATCCCCGATCCTGATGCACAGAATTAGATTCTGTGGGCATTTACACCCATGCAGTGCTTAATTATAAAAAATGTAAGTGCCAGGGCCCAAGGTATTTCGTAGGAGACCACTGCGGCTGGCGCAACTCACATGCTATCTTAAGCTATAGGTTAAGTCCTAGTTTTAGCATCATTTTTTAATGTATGTTAAATAGGTATCCACTAACGAGCTCTGCTAAAAAAGAAATACACACACATCGCCACCAAGTGGTGGATTCTAACAAATACCCGTCAATTTTTACAAATAAGTGCAGGTGCTCAGCACTGCAAAACCTGGCAGAAATTAAGCACAGAGCGCCCACAAACAGAATTTAATACCACTGAAAATTCACCATTGCAATAGAGTTTCAGAAATACTATGCTTAGCGGTAGTGATGGGAACTTAAGGACTCTGAGGGGAGGGGCAGGGTAGAGTCTATTGGGAAAATGAGGAAAACCTCCGAAGACAACTTTGTGGGTCTTACCTTTCCAATGGTAAAAATTACACTGGTAGAGTCACTCCTAAAAACACCGCTGGAGTAAGTCTGAATGAGGGGTGAAAGTATTAAGCATATTGCATGGATTTTTGGGGGGGAATAAATTGCCCAAAATGCAAACTATCTTACCAAATGAGAAAAAAGAAACAAGCAGTGTTAAATCAGCAGTATGCTGTATGGGGTGGGTGAAAAATGTGAATGACACATCAACAGACCACTGGATCGAGAGGGCTGGCTTAACGTCCCTATAAGTAAATTGAAATATGATTATCCTAAACTTAAAAGATCTTGGCTAATGCCAGGTGTAAAATGAGTTAAGCAAGCAAATGTGCATGTGCACTTCCCCACAAAGGTCTCCCTCTAATCAGTACACATGGATACATTTAGTTGAGGAATACTCCTGCAGATCTGCCACTTGTGTGCATTTCCAATCTGACTCCAATGGATTTCTGTGTCTCCTCAGAAAGTCAAAAATCTACTCAATCTATGAACCTAATTCAACAAGGAATATCCATTCTCATGCATGTTTAAAATGGTGAACTCGATTACCAATATTTTCAAGATACCTTGGAAGTTTCAAAATTAATTAGGTCATTTTGAAAAAGGGCACCCTTCCAAAATGATGTTACAAACATTTATGGCCAACATATTTACACATGTGTGAGTTTGGACTAGGAGCTGGAAACAGTGGACCGACACATCTACATTGCTGCTACCAAAAGAAATGAGCCACAAATGCATGTAATAAAAACGGAATTAAAAGTAATATGCAAATATAACTTCTATTCTGGCAAAAATGTAATTTTTAAATGTAACCCAAAACAATATTTAGAGATGCCCTCCAGGGTTTCTAAATGTTTTCAATCTAACGTAATCCTTCCCACAGCAGAAAAAACATTAATGAACAACGCCAACAAAGATTAGGGGCATAACTGTAAATTAGCCATATGTAGGTTTGTGGATACCAGATGGCCATAATTAATGTGTGCAGTCTTCATTTATGCACTTAAATCTAGATATCCTGGGTTATTCGAAGTGGAATGTGGAATATTAGGCAGAAATAATATTACCTGGTCAAAAACTGCCTGCAGATCCCTATTCCAGGTCAATTAACTGGTCAATTCCCCTCCCTTTCCTTGGTCAGAGTGTTGTATTTCATCCTATCAAGGTGGTTTGGACAGACCATATTGGGGTTTCTTTTACTATTTTATTATTTGGCTTCTAAATATTGAAACCAACTTCTTTCTTCCTTTTGTTAATCTGATCAACTTTTGCGTACGAGTCTGAAAACCTGTGTGTTTTTTTGGTCAATTTTGCTTAATTCCAATTTTCTCAGACTGTGTGTATCAGCGCCAAATTGTTCCGTGTGGAAAATTATGGACCTTATAAGAGTTCAGAAGGGTTTTGTAGGTTACTTTTACAAACCGGTATAACTTGTAGCTTGAAAGTTAATATTTGAGGAACAAATCCTTCTTTTTAATTCTAGGTGACTAGTAATGCTATTTTCATTGTAGTGTGTTCCAGAGCTTGCATGTTTGTATTGGGAAATAGCTCCCACCAATACATAGGACCTCTTTATGAACTTGGCGGCAGTGACCGCCGACCGCCGTGCTGACGGTGAACAAAAGACCGCCAGTGGCGGTGACCTGTATGCCGCCCTATAATGATGCCAAAAAGACAAACCTCCAAAAATCTTGCAACCTTCACCCATGCCAGGGCCAACAATGGTGGAAAGCAAGTACACCTCACTCTGCCACCGCCATGCGGACAAATCCCCACCCACCAAATAATGATGCATAAATCAGCTGGGCGGACAGTGAAAGTCGAAGGACCATTGGCGGTATGGACCGCCACGGCCAAAAATGGGACCCGCAAACAACAAATGCCCACATTGGCAAGTTTGAAAAGCACACACCTGACACACATCCACAACACTTTAAAACATACAAACCCCACAATCCTTTGCAACGCCAATAGCACAACAGATATTGACAACACAACATGCATACACTGAACTCACCATCACACAAGTCACACACACAAAAATACCACCAAAACTCATCCATTGCACAACCACTATCACAAGCCACACACCCAACCACACAACAGCTCCCTCACCAATACAACTACAACACACCACCCACAACACACACCCTGGCACCCCCTAAGCACCCCCGCTTCACAGACAGGGAGCTATGGACCATGGTGGACGAAATACTCAGGGTCGAGTCACACCTATTCAGGGCACAGGTGCAGCAGACACCCTTGGCCAGGAAGATGGAACTATGGCAGAGGATAGTCAACAAGGTCAACGCAATGGGAAACCATCCACACACAAGGGATGACATCAGGAAGAGATGGAACAACCTGCGCGGGAAGGTTCGTTCCATGGCATCCAGGCACAATATCGCCATACAGAAGACTGGTGGTGGTCCCCCACCTTCTCCGCCCAAATACACTTACTGGGAGGAGAAGGTCCTGGCTATCCTGCACCCGGAGGGCCTCACTGGACTCACTGGAGGACTCGACTCGGGTAAGTCAACTACAATAGTTTAACAGTCACTACACCTATAATGCATGTATCACCCCATCTGTCTCACTACCAACAGGACCCCATCCCCTACCCAGCCCACAACACCCACACACTCACATCCAAGTCACCTGCATGTCCACAATCCCCCATACAAATCACCATCCAGCCCCCTGTGCACCGTCACCAAGCCATGCATGTAATCCCAATAGCACTACAACATCCACAGTGCACCACCACCCCCTCAATAAATGCATCAAAACGTACACAACGGGACCTTGCATGCCACTATATGGGAAATCAACCACCGATTACTGCTGACCAGTGCTGCAATTGACAAGAAAGTGCAAAACACCCCCATCCCTATTCTATCACACACAGGCACCACCATCTATGCCACCCAGACGGAGACGTCAAGGAGTGCCAGTCCTCCACCTGAAGACGAAGGCCCCACTGAGGAGAGTGCAGAGGGATGTCTGGACACAGAGGAAATCCCTGGCCCATCCCACAACCCTCCATAAGCCCCACCCAGGACACCACAGACACCCCTACCAGTCAGCCACCACCATCAGCTGTGGCCAAATGACCCCACACCAGTGTCACCAGTGTCACCAGGCCACAGACTGACTGCCAACATGTACAGAGGCCAGAGTCTCCACCCACCACCAGGAAGGATGATGAAGGGCCAACTGCAAGTGGGACTGCCAGACCTGTGCCATGGACACAGGCACATGGGGCTGGGGCCAGTGGGAGGGCATCAGTGGCCTGGGGGGTGGCCTAAGGAGGGTTGCTGCTGCCCAGGAGGAAATTTCTGAGGTCCTGGGAGCATACCACCATTCCCAGGACAGGATGGGCCAGAACCTGGCCACCCTGGAGCAGAATCAGAGGCTGCAGGTAGCACACCACTTGGAGGCCATGGAGCAATGGAAACAGCTCAATGCCACCATGGCCTCCATTGCAAGGGTGCTGTAGTGCCAGACAAACACCCAGCCTGAGTCCTCCAACCAACTGCAGGCCCCTTACACTAGCCAGGACACTGTCCTGCCATCTACATCTGAAGCAGCTACTGGACTTGTGGCACCGCCAGAGGACTCACAGGACACCAGCACCCCTACCCCTACAGCCCAGCTTCACCCTCGCAAACGTGCCCTCAGACCCAGACATCCCACTGAAACACCAGCCAAGACCAGGCCCAGCGCCAGGAAGTGACTCTGCCCTGAACTGTCTCCCTTGTGTGCCACTGAGCTACCTCGTTGACATGCCACCGCCCTCTCACCGTCTTCCAGTGGCCCCCGTGGACGATACCCATGTGCAACCAACAGCTGAGCATATGTGCCTGAGTATGTTGTTCACCTGTGCCCACTCTCTTCCACTGTCCCAACACTCATGGATGTTTTTACTTGGAATAAATACACCTGTGCACTCAAAAAATCTGTCCTTAATCAATATGAGCTATTAATTGTGAATGTGAATGCATTAGCCAGTTACCATCATAATGCCATTTTTATTGCAGGAGGGAGTTGTAGGAAGGTAGCTTCTTTCTAGCCTTGTTACCCCCCCACTTTTGGCCTGTTCGTGAGTAAATGTCAGGGTGTTTTTACTGTCTCACTGGGATCCTGCTAGCCAGGACCCCAGTGCTCATAGTAGAAACCCTATGCTGTCAGTGTGTTTGATATGTGTCACTGAGATCCTGCTAGCCAGGACCCCAGTGCTCATAAGTTTGTGGCCTATATGTGTTCCCTGTGTGGTGCCTAACTGTATCACTGAGGCTCTGCCAACCAGAACCTCAGTGTTTATGCTCTCTCTGCTTTTAAAATTGTAACTGCAGGCTAGTGACTAATTTTACAAATTCTTATTGGCACACTGGAACACCCTTATAATTCCCTAGTATATGGTACCTAGGTCCCCAGGGTATTGGGGTTTCAGGAGATACCTATGGGCTGCAGCATTTCTTTTGCCACCCATAGGGAGCTCAGACAATTCTTACACAGGACTGCCACTGCAGCCTGAGTGAAATAACATCCACGTTATTTCACAGCCATTTTACACTGCACTTAAGTAACTTATAAGTCACCTATATGTCTAACACTCACTTAGTGAAGGTTAGGTGCAAAGTTATTTAGTGTGAGGGCACCCTGGCACTAGCCAAGGTGCCCCCACATCGTTTAGGGCAAATTCCCCGGACTTTGTGAGTGCGGGGACACCATTACACGTGTGAACTACATATAGGTCAATACCTATATGTAGCTTCACAATGGTAACTCCGAACATGGCCATGTAACATGTCTAGGATCATGGAATTGTCACCCCAATACTATTCTGGTATTGGGGGGACGATTCCATGCATCACCGGGGCTCCAGCATAGAGCTCGGGTACTGCCAAACTAACTCTCTGGGGTTTTCTCTGCAGCTACCGCTGCTACCAACCTTCAGACAGGTTTCTGTCCCCCTGGGGCCTCGGCAGCCCAGTCCCAGGAAGGCAGAACAAAGGATTTCCTCTGAGAGAGGGTGTTACACCCTCTCCCTTTGGAAATAAGTGTTAAGGGCCTGAGAAGAGTAGCCTCTCCTGGCCTCTGGAAATGCTTTGAAGGGCACAGATGGTGCCCTCCTTGCATAAGCCAGTCTACACCGGTTCAGGGATCCCTCCAGGCCTGCTCTGGCACGAAACTGGACAAAGGAAAGGAGAGTGACCACTCCCCTCACCAGCACTTCCCCAGGGGAGGTGTCCAGTGCTCCTCCAGTGTGTCCCAGACCTCTGCCATCTTGGATGCAGAGGTGTGAGGGCACAATGGAGATATCTGAGTGGCCAGTGCCAGCAGGTGATGTCAGAAACCCCTCCCGATATGTGCTTACCTCTCTCTGTAGCCAATCCTCCTCTGGGGGCTATTTAGGGTCTCTCCTGTGGGTTTCTCTTCAGATAACGAATGCAAGAGCTCACCAGAGTTCCTCTGCACTTCTCTCTTCGACTTCTGCCAAGGATCGACTGCTGACTGCTCCAGGACGCCTGCAAAACTGCAACAAAGTAGCAAGAAGACTACCAGCAACATTGTAGCGCCTCATCCTGCCGGCTTTCTCGACTGTTTCCTGGTGGTGCATGCTCTGAGGGCTGTCTGCCTTCACCCTGCACTGGAAGCCAAGAAGAAATCTCCTGTGGGTCGACTGAATCTTCCGCCTGCCAACGCAGACACCGAACTTCTGTATCACCGGTCCTCTGGGTCCCCTCTCATCTTGACGAGCATGGCCCCTTGAACACAGGAGCTGGATCCAAGTGTCCCCAACAGTCCAGTGGCCCTTCTGTCCAAATTTGGTGGAGGTAAGTCCTTGCCTCCCCACGCCAGACAGTAATCCTGTGTACTGCATGAACTGCAGCTGCTAGGGCTTCTGTGCACCTTTGCAAGACTTCCTTTGTGCACAGCCTAGCCCAGGTCTACACCACTCTGTCCTGCATTGCCCAACTTGCTGAGTTGGACTCCGACTTCGTGGGACCCTCTTTTGTTGTACTGAGACGACCGCCGTGCTCAGATCTTCTGAACGTCTGTTCAGGTGCTTCTGCGGGTGCTGCCTGCTTCTGCATGGGCTCTCTCTCTGTTGCTGAGCGCCCCCTCTGTATCCTCCTCCAAGGGGCGACCTCCTGGTCCTTCCTGGGCCCTGGCAGCACCCAAAATCCTCAATCGTGACTCTTGCAGCTAGCAAGGCTTGTTTGCGGTCTTTCTGCGTGGAAACAACTCCTCCAGCACGCAGTGGGACATCTTCTGACCAAAGGAGAAGTTCCTGGCACCTTCCGTTGTTGCAGAATCTTTGGCTTCTTCCACTTTGGCAGCCCTTTTGCACCTTCATCTGGGGTTTAGTGGGCTCCTGCTTCCCCTGGACACTTGCGTGACTCTTGGACTTGGTCCCCTTCCTCTGCAGGTCCTCAGGTCCAGGAATCCGTTCTCAGTGCTTTGCAGTCAGTTGTTGTCTTTGCAGAATCCCCTATCTCGACTTTACACTCTTTCTGGGGTAGTAGTGTAACTTTACTCCTACTTTTCAGGATCTTGGGGTGGGGTATCTTGGACACCCTTAGTGTTTTCTTACACTCCCAGTGACCCTCTACACACTACACTAGGCCTGGGGTCCATTCATGGTTTGCATTCCACTTTTGGAGTATATGGTTTGTGTTGCCCCTAGGCCTATGGTCTCCTATTGCATTCTATTGTGTTCTACAGTGTTTTGCACTACTTTTCTAAGTGTTTTACTTACCTGATTTTGGTTTGTGTGTACATTTTGTGTATTTTACTTACCTCCTAAGGGAGTATATCCTCTGAGATACTTCTAGCATATTGTCACTAAAATAAAGTACCTTTATTTTTAGTAACTCTGAGTATTGTGTTTCTTATGATATAGTGCTATATGATATAAGTGGTATAGTAGGAGCTTTGCATGTCTCCTAGGTCAGCCTAAGCTGCTCTGCTATAGCTACCTCTATCAGCCTAAGCTGCTAGAACACCTCTAATCTACTAATAAGGGATAACTGGACCTGGCACAAGGTGTAAGTACCCCAAGGTACCCACTATAAGCCAGGCCAGCCTCCTACAGGGGGCTAACAGACTGTAGTGACTGAAGTATGCCACACTGTACATTCCAGTGCATTAACTTGCATCTGCCACTTCAGTCATGATTTGGCCTTAACACTAGTAAAGGACACCACAGTACTTACTACATGAGTCAGCCTGAAAGAATGCAGTGAAGCCCTCAGCATCATAGGAAATGTACCTGAGAGTCACTGGAACTATAGCCGGATTAGCTGGGTCCTGGAGGTGATGTTTTCCCCCTCTTCTTCACCATCACTCTCATCTCTCTTCTGAGGTGGCAGTGCTGGTTGGACAGCATCCTCCTCTTCCAGAAGTGGGATAGCTTACCTCACAGCCAAGTTGTACAGCATGCAGCAGGCCACACCTTGTCAGGGACATAGCACAGCGATCCTACAGAGAGATGGGGGCAAAAAAATCTTGCTTTCAGGAGTCCTATGGTGCGCTCAATCACCCTCCTAGTACGACCATGTGCCTCACTATAATTCCTTTCTGCATCTGTCCCGGGATTCCTCACAGGTGTCAGGAGCCATTGCATGTTGTGGTAGCCAGAATCCCCTACAAAAGTGGGCGAAAGAGGGTTGAAACACACACAATTTACTTGCATACAGCCTGGCTGTCAGCTATGTAACTAATTCAGTGTCATACACACTCACCTACGAGCCAAGCTCTGTCCCCCTGTAGTTGTCCCATCATGTGTGGCACACTGCTGTTTCTCAGGACAAATGAATCATGGACTGATCCTGGGAACCTTGCATTGACATGTGAAATGTACTGATCAGCAGTACACACCAATTGGACATTCATGGAGTGATAGTGTTTACGATTCTGATACACCTGTTCGTTTACTCTTCGTGGTATGAGGGCTATGTTGGTACCATCAATGGCACCTATCACATGGGGGATATTTGCAAAGGCATAGAATCCAGATTTGATGGTGGTGAGATCAGCCCTTTGGGGAAACTGGACATAACTTTGCAAGTGTTGTACGAATGCATTCAGGAAATTGGACAGGATGTGGCCGAACATTGGCTCAGATACCCTGACTGCCATGCCCACTGTCACTTGAAATGAGCCTGTGGCCAAAAAATGGAGCACAGATAGTACCTGCACAGTTGTAGGTATTGCATGGTGATTCCTGTTTGCTGGCTTCAGAACAGGATCCATTTCTGCACAGAGGTCAAGGATTGTAGCTCAATTAAGTCGGTAAGTTATGATGATGTGACGTTCCTCCATGGTGGCCAGAATTACCAGGGGTCTGTAAACAGATAGGGCTCTCCCTCGCCACGTGGGTCAGTACCTATGGGTGATGAAGGAACACATCTTGAGTTTGGACATACACTTGCATCACATGGTGACACAATTCATGTTTTCAATGCGACACATTTATAACGTACACAAACACAAAGAATGAGGTAATCCTGTCAGGCTAATGTGTGGTGAGGTGTCTCAGTCATAATGGTATCACAGTGTAGACACACTTCCCACCATTATTACATGTGGGGGACCAGTACTCATGTCAGTACTCGACGAAGGGGAGAGGGAATGTGGCCATGGACAAGGTCCCTGGCCAGGCTATGGAGACGTGGTGGATGCAAAATGGCAGCCTCCTGCCATCCAAGTAGTGTAGTGTGGAAGTGACTTCATTCCGCTGGCGTAAATTGTCATGGAGGTAGGCAGTGCTCACCGCTGTGCACCTGGTCATTGGATAACATGGTTGTCAATGGGGAACCTGGGCCAATCGTGAATCCCGCCGGCGCACATCAGAAGAGGGGCATGTAGCAAGCCATCGCCAAGAAAGTGCGGACCCTGGGGGTCTACAACAGGTGGAGTACCCACTGCAGGAAGCGGTGGGAGGACCTGAGGCGCTGGGCCAGGAAGAACAGAGAGGCCCGGCTGGGGACCCTGACTCCCCTAATGGCCCGCATTCTGGCGGTGGCCTATCCGGATTTGGAGGGGCGCTTGAAGGCAGCACAGCAGCCACAAGGGGGTGAGTACCAACACTGTTGTGATGCCACTATGATGAGTGTAGCTAGATGCTAAGGGGTGCATGCATAGTAGGGCCAGGCACATAGACAGGTGTGTCCCTGCAGTTCTGCCCCCCTCCACGTCCGTGGGATAGTGTCATAGCTAGTTTTGGCAGGGTCTGTAGGCCTGTGAGGGGTCCCCTGTTTGGCCCATTGTAGTCAATGTAGCCTCATGAACTTGCAGATGTGTTGGCTTTGCATCGTCTCTCATTGGTTCACTTCACAAAGTGTATCAGAGTAGTGGGTCAGGATGGGAATGTAGTGTACTGTGGGGTCATGCCTACCAGTCAGGGGCACATTCATAACATGTATTTTGTCTGCTGAGGGTTTGTGCCTGAGCTGGGTGGGAGTGTATGTGTCTCAACATATACATATTTCCTGGAATTGACATACCTCTTTCTTGTTTTGTTCCCCCCCTGTACTCTTGTGTCCCTGTGTTCATTAGCTTCATCTGGCGAGGGAGCTGTGGCACTGGTGAGTGGAGATGCTGCAGCCCAAGGTTACCAGGAGGCATAGTCCACAGACACTAAGGGGACCAGTGGGTTGGAGGGCGAGGGGAGTACCACGGTGGAGGCATCTACCACTGGAGGTAGTGACTCCGATACCTTCTCCGATGTCAGCTCCCTGGTGGTGGCGGACCCTACTGGGCCCACTCATTCGTTGTCATCTTCCGCCACCCCATACCATCACCGCCCTCCCAGTTGCTCCCCACTGAGTTGCCCGTGCCTGCTCACCCAGGAGGGTGGGCATCTCCTTCGCTCCAGGCACCTCATCCCCTGCCCCAGTCAGCCCTGCTACCCTAACAGAGGAGGCTATTGACCTCCTGAGAACCATCTCTGTAGGGCAGACACCCATTGTGAATGCTATCCAGGGGCTAGCATCCCAGATGCAGCACTGCAATGCATACCTGGAAGGCATTCACGGTGCCATGTCTGGCCTACAGAGATCTTTTCAGGCTCTAGCCTCCTCTTTGACTGCAGCCAGTGTCCCTGGTCTTTCCGTACCCCCTCCACCACCTCTACCCCTTCCAGCACCCCACTCCCTTCACCCATCCCAAGCACACATACAGACAGCCATGCACACATAAGAAGTACACTGAGAAACACAAGCACCACACTTCCTACCACAGGCAGGCACACACCCAACATACCAAAGCACACACAACAACATCCACCTCCCCCACTCTGTCAGCCTCCTCCGCCTCCCTGTCTGTCACCTCAACATGCACACCAACTAGCAGTGCACCCTCAGTCACTGCTGCTGCCCCCATTCTTGCAGTCACCACAACAGCTAACATCCAGTCATGCACCCCAGACAACACACCTGCACTCACCACAACTACATTCACATACACTGGCAGCACACTCACCAGACCTGCAGACACCCACACAACATTCATATACAATGGCAGCCTGTCTTCTACCACTGGGTCCACCGCCCTCCCAAACCACTCAAACGCTCACACTCATCCACACCACACACATCTACCATACATAAGCAGACTAAACAGGCACCTGCATCCACGTCCAGCACACCTACACCTCGTACCACCACTCCCTCAACCTCCACTCCCAGACCTGGCTCCAAATCCCCTCCAACTGCACCTAAGAGGCTTTTCCTCTCCTGTGTTGACCTGTTTGAATCCACTGGTCCACCCCGTCTTGTCCCTAAACGTTCCCATGCCCTAGCCCAGTCCACTCCTTCCTCGTTAAAGTCCTCTCCAGTCCACCCTTCCCATTCCCATGCCCCTTCCCCAGGGAGGAATAAGCCTGAGTTGCCCCAGGTCCCTCTGCCACCCCCCGGTCCAGGCCCACTCCCCCTCCTTCCATGGGCAAGCCCATACCCTCTCTACATCCACCTCCTAAACCTAAGCCCAAGACCCCTCAAGACCTGACTCTCCACCCCCACCACACCCTGCCTCTGTTCCCTGAGGTGCCTGGCTGCCCCATAGATGTCCCTTCTCATTGGAGTTTCCTTTGCCATCGTAGGAGTCAAGTGTAGCCTAAATCTGCCCTTACGGGACTTGTTTATGGACCGGCCTAAGCCTTGTTTAGACATTTTATTATATTTCCTATAATTTAATTTGAGTGCCCGCTTTCTGCACCTCTAAGCCATGTTTTTCCATTTTCTCTCACTTTGGCCCAGTAGGGTTCTGCTCTGGAAACAGTTAAAGGTTATCTTTCAGCCATTCTCGCTTTTTTGTGTTTACCCGACCAACCTTCTTTTTTAAGTCACATGTTATGGCTAGGTTTCTTAAAGGCTTGGAGCACATATTTCCCCCTAGGGCAGTCACCATTCCCTAGTGGGATCTGAATCTGGTTTTCACCTTCTTGATGTGTGCACCCTTTCAGCCTCTGCACAATTGCCATCTTAGGCTCTTGTCCATCAAAACTGTCTTTTTAGTGGCCATAACATTGTCCAGGAGGATCAGCAATTTACAGGTGCTCTTGGCACACCCTCCATACAGTACCATCTACCTGGACAAGTTGTTCTTAATGAAATATGCCTCCTTCCTTCCAAAAATTGTGACTCCCTTCTATGTAGACCAAAACATTACTGTGCCTACCTTCTTTGCTCCAACTCACCCCTCTAAAGAAGAGGAGAAACTCCAACATCTGGACCCCCCAAAAATGTTGTTCTGCGTAGACGGTACAAAGGACTTCCGAGTGGACGGTCAACTCTTTGTGGGGTACATACAAGCTAAGAAGGGGAAGGCTGTACAGAAATGGACCATCTCAAGATGGATAGTGCTCTGCATCAAGATCTGCTACACACTGGCCAAGAAGCAACCTACTGAGGGTTTCCATGCTCCTTCCACCAGAGCTAAGGCTGAGACCACAGTGTAAGCCAGCGGAGTGCCTTTCCTGGATATCTGTCAGGCAGCAACATAAGCATCTCTGCACACATTTACCAAACATTACTGCCTGGACAGTCAGGCCCATCACAATGGGCACTTTGTCCTTTCGGTCCTACAGGACTTTTTGATTTGAAATTGGTTTCACAGACCCACCTCCTGGGAAGACATTACTAGAGTATCTATCCTAAGGTAAGGAATCTACGGCTAGAATTATCTTTCAGATGAACAAGTTACTTACCTTTGGTAACACCTTATCTAATAGAGACTCTATCTAGCCACACCTTACTTACCGACCCTCCCACCCTCCCCTCTCTGCGAGCAGTGGCATAATGAAACTTGATGGGGCCTCCCTGCACAATGCTTGGAGGGCCCCTCCTGGACTCACACAGGAACTCTCAGGCCAGGGTACTGTGCTGAGGGGGGCCCCTAGAGCTTGGGACCCAACGCACCGTAGGGGCTGCGAGGGCCTTTGTTACACCACTGTCTGCAAACCGATTGTACTATAAGGGACACCCTTCTGAGGGGGGCATCCTTCTCAGGGCCTTAGTGTTTTTCACACCAGTTGTCAGTTCTCATTGTGACTCTGAGCTTCTGGTGTGGAAAGTAACTGACGGCAGTGTGTCTGACTGGTGGTAATATAGATACCACTTACGTTACTTCCAACATGAACAATACCACTGACACAGAGCTGAACAACACCACCTACTGGCGCACAGTGGTACTGCGCAAAAAATCTTCTGGATCCAGTTTGATGCCTGGGGATATTCTAAGGTAAGGAATCTGCGGCTAGGTAGAATCTCTACCAGGTAAGGCATTAAGTAACTTGTTCTACAGAAAGATGGGTCCTGTCCCATGTATGGAGTGATGGGCAATTTAAGAGAAAGCGTGTTAAGAGATTATCTGATTTTTTATGATGTGTTCTGCCAAGAATTTGCAAAGTTCCTGAGCATGTTTTAAAACTGCTGAGGGGAAGATTGGGTTACAAAATTCAGAGACCATTTTGAAGAGCTTGCTGGTTAGGCATGTGTTTTATGAACAGTGATGAGAGTAGCAAGATCTTTTGGATTTCTTGATGGAAGCTTCTGAGGGAAGCCCTTGTACAACCATTGGAGCTAGTATTTATGTTCGCCTGAGCCAGCTTATGTGCTGTTGTTGCAAAATCTCTTGTGAACAAAAAAAGCTTAAAACGGGCTTAAAGCATGTCCCTTACTTAAAATTGGTTGGCTTTGACGCCACTCTCATCACATCACTCTCATTTCCTTGCTTTTCATTGGTCAGCACCTCCTGCTTCCACTTCCTATGTATGTCTTTCTGTCTTCCATGGAGCATGGACCAAGTACAGCTTCCTGTCTTCAGCCAGTATCCTTCCACTTGCTCAGAGCTTGCAGAGGTACTTTTTTTATTTTTAATCTAGCACCCCATGATAGTGCTTGTGTTTGCAGGCCCTCTATACCACTCCTTGTCCCTCCAACCCCTTCTTCCTTCCTTGCTCCAATCCCTCCCACCCCCTCTGCATCCTTGTTGCTTGCCACGTCCTTCCCACCCCTCCTGCAACCGTGTGTTTCTCCCAGTCCTTCCTAGTCCCTCCTGCAACCTTGTTACCCTCATCCCCCGCTTCTTCATTGCTTGCCCGTTCCCTCTCGCCCACTCCAGTGACCTTGTTGCTTACCCATCCCTCCCAATCCCTTCTGCTTCCACATTTCTACACCCATCTCTCCTACCTCTCCAGCATCCTTCTTTCTTGCCCTCTCCTGTCTGCCAGAAAAAAGGAATGCAAATTGGAGGTCTTTATGCTAATAAATGACAAATCCTTCCTTCTCCTCAATGAACGAACATTGACAAAGCTAATAGGTTTTGCCGTTGCAAGATCTATAGGCATGATCACAAAGTATTAAGACAATATGCACCACATCTCAAGATGAGTCTTCACTGATTATTTGAGTTTTGGCATCTCTAATCACATCTAAAGAAAGAAAACACAATGCACAGAACACTGTCATTACCTTTTGATGAGTGGTTTATAACCATATCTCTCTTTAGTTTTCCACAAGCATCTTACAACAAGCATTGGCAAAGCCAATAGGTCTTGCCTTTGTGACCTAATGGCTTTGCCAATGGTTTTTAGCCACACTTCACATCAACTTCGCTGCTGTGCAGCATGGCAAAAGTAAAGCAAAAAAACTTCTATGCAGCTGTCCAAGTCATTTTGTAGGTGTGCACAACTATGCATGTCAAGTTGGATCAGTAACTAAAAACATACTGCAAAAAAAGTGTTTTTAAAAATTGTTTCAAAGCTGGCGGGTGGAAGTGGACAGAGGGTGTCGGGGACAACATGGAGAAGGCCATGAGTACACAAAAGAGACAAGGGGGGGACAAAAGCAACAGAGGAAGGCGGGGGGACATAAGCAACAAGGGGAGAACAGGATATGCAGAAGCAACATGTGGTAGGGTAGGGGGACATGGAAGCAACACATGGGAGGACAGAGGCAGATACCACACAGAGATGGACATGGGTGAGCGCACCAGGCGGGCAGGGAGAAGTAACACGAACAAGCAGCAACACAAGTGGGAAGAGAAATACACAAGGGAGACGGCACAAAACACATGCACACCCTGTGTGTGCTTCCACAAAATGGAAAAAGCATTTCCTTGACATCAAGCACAGTCACAGGCAAACAACACTCATGGCAAAGAGGCAATGCTCCATGGGAGGAAGAAACACAAGGTTGAGAATCTTAGACCAAATAAGAAGCAGGCAAGTGAGCACGCCAAAGGAACTCTTGCAATGGTAAGCAATGGGTGTGCTCCAAGACCCTATATATTCATGGTAAGCTGGAATGTGCCTCGCAACAGACAAGACATGCGCTGTCTAATAAACTTGACTTAAGAAGGACCCCACCGTAAATGGTCTTTGCATTGCGCCACTTTGTAAACCTGTGCGTCAAATTATGCCTGCACGAGCCATAATGTATGCAAGGGGGTGTTCCAACGCTAGGAGGCCCGCAAAAATGGTGCAGTGAAATTTAACAGACTTCACTGCACCATTTTTGGTCTTATTTTTAACGCCTAAAATGACCCTCCCACTGAAACCTATAGGCCTCCTGGCACTCTGCTACACTATTCGTCAAACTTTTTGATGCTAGAGTAGCAAAGCTCCACAATAGTGTAAAAAATGTTGACGCTATTGTGCTAACGACCGCCAAGGTGCGCTGTATTATAAATACAGCGCAACCATGGTGTTGTTGGGTGCCGGAGGGGGGAGGCGCAGAAAAAAAGGCGCATCATCTCCGATGCGCCACTTTTCTTAAATATGGGCTTCTGTTTGTTTCCTGAGAAGTGCATTGTTAGATAAATACAGCTTAAAGAAAACAAACCACCGATTGAAGATTGGAAAGCGTGGTTGGCGTGGAACTGTCTTAATTAAAATTCTTACTTTCTTCATTGTAATTACACAGAGCCAGGCCCCGGCCTCCTCGCTTGTCATCCTGCCAACCACAGGCAGATGATTTGATCACCTCCACATCGTGTTGCATTAATGCATTAAAACACTGACAGGAGGAAAAAAAATTGTAATTAGTTTTGGAATGCCGGGCGGGAAAGTGAACGTGGGGGGGGGGGATTGGAGTAAGGTGGGGGGAAGAGTCCCGGCGCGAGATAATGCCGCAGCAATGATGGAAACACCTGTAAGTCGGGGAAGATCTCGCCTCTATCTTCTCTGGCTCCGTTCCATACCCATTAACGGCCGGGGACGGCCCGGGCCTACCAAATGAGGGTGTTCGCGCCGGCAGCCGGCGGAGGCTGATGAGGAGGCTCCGAAGGGCCCGTCACCGCGCCGCCATTTGATGGAAAAATTAGATGCGGGGAAGAAGGAGGGAGATGAAGCAAAAACGCCGGGAGAAAATCACTCTAATTAATGACTCGTTCATTTATCGGGGGCAAATGCTAATTATTCTTTTTAATCACTGTTCGGCTGTGGCGGCTGGCTTTTTCTTTTTTTATTTTGCTGCCTGGCATGTGAGGTCTTAGTGGTGGAAGCCGCAGCCCTCTGGCCTATAAATAAGAACCGTGGTGAAAAGGGTGTGAGAGATAATAAGAAAGAGTCAGGCAGGAGAGGAGGGTGGGGGAAGAGGAGTAGGGATGGAGGGAAAACCAACCACGGGGGCACATGGGGAAGACTGAGAACCGGGAGAGAGGGCATTAAACCACACCAATCAATCGGTTTTTGTAAAGCGCAACTACTCACCCGTGAGGGTCTCAAGGCGCCCCAACATAAAGAAATACTATGCTCAAAATGCGTGAATATTTGCAACGGTGGAGCAACATTCTGCAAAAACATGTTTTGGTAAAACCAAGGGCCTCATTTACAAGCCCCTTGCGCTGCTGCTGTGTCATTTTTTTTTTACGCAGCAGCAACAACCCAATGCGTCGGTTTGTAAAGCTATGCGTCACATTATACCTGCGCCAGGTATAATGTATGCAGGGTAGGTGTTCCCACTGAAAAAGCCACGTAGAACTGACGCAGTGAAATTTACAACTTTTCACTGCCTCACTTTACGACTTCAGTGCATCAAATTTTACTACCTACACAGACCAGGCGTAAAATTGATGCACAGCTTTTTCCACTGGGACTCTTCTCACATTGCGGGAGTTGCGTCAGTTTAACAATGCAACTCCAGCAATGCACAACTTTAGCACCAAGAGATGCGTCAGAATTTCTGATGCATCTGTAAAAATGTACACAATGGAGCTCTGTATTGTAAATACAGTGCATCCATGGCATTGTTAGGGGATGTGGGCAGGCGCAAGAAATCTGATGCATCAATGACGATGCATCAGTTTCTTGTAAATGAGGCCCATAAACTTCAAATCTGAATACCATAATCTCAACCTTACATGATTAGGCCTCACTTTTGTTAGTTCTAATAGACCAACTATTTCTTGCCGCCTTCTGCTGGTGGTAAAGTCTGTGATGGTCTCACAGACCGACAGTATCTTGAGGCCCTCTGCTGCTTTGAGGCCTGGATGGCCACATGTGCTTTTGTAAGGTCTATGATGGTCACATGTTCTGTTGTAAGGTCTGGGATGGTAATATGTGCTGTAGTAAGATCTGGGATGGTCACACTTGCAGTTGCAAAGTCTGTGATGGTCATGTATATTGTACAAACTGCAGTGCTCAGATGTGCTGTAAGTTCTGTAATAGCCATTCGTGTTGTTATAAGAACTTCAGTAGTCACACAGACTGTCAATATCTTTATACCTTCTGCTTTCCTAACCTCTGTCATGTCCCTCAGACTGACAGTACCTTGAAGCCTTTTGCTGGCGTAAGATCTGCAGTGGCAACACATGCCATTGTAAGGACTGGGGTGGTCATATATATTGTTATTTGGTCTGCAATGGTCATAATTGGTTTTGTAAGATCTGCGACAGTCACACGTGCTGGTGTAAGATATACGATGGCCACCAGTGCTATTGCATGGTCTGCAATGATCACATGTGGTGATGTAAGGTCTGGGATGGTCACATAGACTGTTGTAAGGTCTTCGGCGATCAAAAGTGCTATATGGGCACACGTTGTAAAATCTCCAAAGGCCACACAAGCTGTTGCTAAACTTTGTGATGCACCCACTGAAGCACTATAGGCATGCGCCTTTGGGCACTAGGACCCAGGGTTTTCCACAGACATGGACTGTTGTGGGATCATAAGACTGCTGTGGCTGGACCGTGAAGTTGGGGGGATCTAGTTACTGGAGAGCTCAAGTCACCAAGTAAGTAGAGGTGGAGGAGCCAACAAATCAACAAGAAGAGCCGGGCCAGGACCGAGTGAGGATCCAGCTGTGGTCCAAGCGCCTGCGCACAAGCCTACTGTGCAACTAACACCATATAACAGCACTTCAAAAATCTCAAAGTGCTTTACTTTAACATACAGAAGATTTTCAACTTAGTATATCAGATTAAATCACCGCATTGAGGGCATTTATTAAAAGTGACAGTTTTTAAACATGAATTCACAAATATTCATGTTCCTCCCTGCTATGCCATTAGTGACTTAAGAGGCAAGTCAGTTTCATGCATACCCTGCATGTGGCCTAGATTCCTTCATGGAGCAACATTATAGCCTATTTAAATCAGACACTAGAGAGGTGCTTGTATCGCCCACACCCTGAACCCATGTATTTCAAAGTGCTCTAAAATGCCATAATCAAAAATGGATACACAGTGAAATAAAATATTTACCTAGGATCACACAGTTCACTCGAGGGAAGCCGGGAAAATTCCTAGGTTTTCTGATTTCACATTGTGTCATTCAGCAACTAGATGGGTATCTATTTCCCTATCCTGATTTACAACAAAGGTTGATTTTTTTTCTTTAATTTTTGGCACATTGGGTCAAGCATTGGTGGCAAGCAGAAGCCATATTACAGCTCTTCTCGCTTTAGATTAGGAGGTCCAAGAGGGCTCGAGCTGAGCCAGGGCATATGGCTCTAACCTGACTCGAAGTTTCTTCTTATGCCTACCTTTTCACAAGCACGGGGCTGCCAGAGAGCCAGTGCAAACCCGCAGAGAAAAATGGGCTATATTTGTTGAAATGTTTTTTTTATTTTGAAGGAACAACAGTACAATCTGCAAGAGAAGCAAAACATCAAACAGCACTCGCTGTATTCATTTTCTACATTATGGGAACGTTTAGAATGCAAGATAATTGAAATGTGTAGCCCTTTCTGTTCCTTTATGTTTCTTGCTGTCAAGATCTCAGTCCTTCACCACGTATCTCTTGCCAGCCTCTCGGTGCTTAGCTACCAGGGTCTCTGCATGCTCACCCACCTTGCATGACACCCCTTACCTGTTTTTGTACCCATAGGAATGCATAAGGTCTTGGTGTATTATGTCCAGTGGATAGAAGACAGTGAGTAATCGCTGAGTGTGGTACCAGCTGGATGGCTCACCTTCAGCCCTACAGTGCATGTGCCCACAGCTGAGCCAAGCTACCACTAAGGTGAAGTGCCACTACAATAAATTCATACCTGAGTCCGCGCCATCAGTGGTGCTCGCCTATGCTGGCTACTGCTGAAGTAGCCCAGTCTGTGTGGCCCTGACACTCCCCGTTACCTCACAATGATGTGTCAGGTGTTCTCCCTACCTGGAAATTAAGAGACACATAGAAAATTGGCTGATAATGTTGAAAAGTACAAAAATTATAAGGGACTTAAATGCTGCAAATTTCCAACATTTCTAAAATCTGTGAGACAGTGAGAAATATGTCCTTCAGATCTGGACTGTCCACAGTAATTGGTCCAGCCCAGTGCCTGACGTGGGAGGGGTCTGCTAATGGTGGGAACTTCTGCATGTGCCCTGGAGATGCAACAATCTGAAGAGGCATGAGGGCAGGTAGTATCATAGTGGGAAGTGCGAGAGGCCCTATGGAACAAGGAGCTTGCATGTAATATGGGCCAGATTGGGCATGTGCCAAGTGGTAGTGAATTTTAATGCCAATAGGACATCGAAGCAGATGATGCAGGGTAATCATAGTAGAAAGTGATCTCTTAGCTTAACAAGGCCTCCTAGTGAAACTGGAAATCCTAAACAGCCGCATCCTCATATTAGTATAGCGCCCACTGCTGCATACCGGGCTCTACCAAAAACAGCACTATGGAATTTAATGGCAAAAGGGGAAGACTATTTCTGTGCAATCTTCTCTGGTCAACTGATCTCTAAGACCTGGGTATGAACTATCCATTCCTACTCAGCATATCAGAAACAATTACATCTTGGCACTACAATGCCTTTTATTGTAGGCACCAGAAATTTAAGTTTCAAGTTCACTTGCAGTTATTTTAGTATGTAACTGTATGTTGTGTTAGATTACATCACCTGTATGTGTGTTTTGTTACACTATGTTATGTTACACAAGGTTATGTTATGTTACAGTGTGTAATGATATGTTGTATTATGTACTGCTATAGTGTGTTGAGTTGTGTTAAGTTCTGCTGTGATGTGTTGTGTTGTTATATTTTGTTGAATTACAATGATGCTGCTGTGAAGGGTTTAATGGGACTGGCTTGAAACCGCAAATGATACGCAACATATGAATAGCTATGTTTTCAGATTTTGTTAAGCCTAAAATGAATGGGTTCTGTTGTAAAATTGAGATGTGCGGTGTTATTGAGCTTGACAGCTTGAATACCAAAGGCTTGGCTACCAGATTGTGTGCAATAAAATATAAGAAATTTGAATAACAAGTTGCATGTTGAATTGACTTTCTGGGAGAGGAGTATTTGGTAACTTTACAGCAGACTATTGTTGTAAATAACTCTGTGTGCAATACTGCTGATCTGGAAGATGGGTATGTGTTTGCCTGTTACTATCACTCTAGATCATTGATAAAAGCAAAAATGTAAGCAACATTCCAATCCATTTTTCTTTTGCTCACTCGACCTTCTAGACTTGGACCAGCCATCTCCAAATCAGCCTTGGTCCTTCCTGTCCCTTAAGGAACACTGCAGTCCGAACTGCAGCAGCGGGGACCACTGGCAACCTTAAACATGTTTCAGCCTTGTATTCTGTTGCATGCAGCATTTATATAGCGCTATCTGCCCCTATGTGGGGCCCTGAAGCACTTGCCTACATGAACAGCATGCTAAAGCTTGTAGGGTGTGTGGATTGAATGATGTTTTTGTTGATCCTGTGTGGGAAGGTATTTTTTTGTCTGTACAGTGCTGATGATTGGCAATTCATAGCAGATATATATTATGTGAATTTAATGGGTATTAGTTATAATTTGTTGCTAACCGCTGCATATTATGGCTTTAGTATAATTGTGGCCCATATCTGTTATATATGAAAGTATATAACTCTATAATGCCATGGTGAATCATAGGTCATCCCTTATTTGCTTACCTCCATAATGAAATCAGTTTGCTGGTTGAATTGGTTCCAATTCGTGGATTGTAAGCTGAGGATTGCACTTGAGGGTGCAACTATTTCCTGGGCTGTGTGGCTGGGATGGGGGTGGTGCAGTTATCATGGAAATAGCCAAGCTTTCAACTGTCTTCAGGAGTGTATATGCTCCTGGGTGCTTCTAATGCTGGCTGGTAGCGAGTTCTGGTGCTTGGTGGCTTGTATTGAGAAAGCACTGCCTCCTACTTACTTCTTAAGGGTAGGTGGTAGGATAAGTGGTGCAAGCCTTGACTGCAGTGTTTTGTTGGGCTTGTATGACTTGAATTTAACTTGTAGGTATAGCGGTCTTTTTCCCTGTAAGACTCTGTGAACAATGCAGAGTGCATTGAACATTGCCCTTTTTGCTATAGGTAGTCAGTGGGGTGACTGTAGGACTGGAGTCATGCGCAGTCGCGGCTCGCTGTGCTCACATGGGGCGGGAGGAAAGGGGGTTCATTTATAAAAAAAAAAAATTTAATGTACCTGATCCGCCCGCACTGCTCCTCTTTCCGTTGTCGCTGCAGGCACAGGCTCCCAGCCGCCTTGTGGACAATCCTGACGCTGCTCAGAGCAGTGTTAAGATTGGGTGAGAGCGCCCAGCAAGGGCGCTCCCAGGCAGACTGGGAGCGTGTGCCTGATCTCTCTAGCCCGGCAACACAGTGCGGGTGTGGAGAGAGCACACTGCGCATATGTGTTTGACCGGCCCGAGACGGCCGTCCAAACACAGATGCGCACTGAGGGGAGTTCATAGTGCACTCCAGTGCACTCCCCTCATCCAGGTCACCCCACAAGGCCCTGCCCCTTTCACAATGAGTGTATTATCCTTTCGTTCTGAAAGGTTTGCAGCTTCTGCTGCTGGCGGGGGGCGAGGCTCCTCTACCCTAACGGAGGAGACACCCCTGGTCATGCGTTTTCTTGGATGAAGTCCGAGAAGAAGCCTTGCGGCAGCATTTTTGATGAGTTTTATTTTGCATATAATGGATGTGGGTGCACCAAGATATAGACTGATGGCCTAGTCATGTGGCGAGATTATGAGCGTTTGGATCTATTGCAGTTTATGTTTTTTTCCAAGGTATGGGAGGATGCCACGTAGTGTTTTCATTATGTAGAATGCAATCGCTGCAGGCCCCACTGCAGGACATACCATCACATTTACTGTATCAAACTGAGACACAAAATGGCTTATGGTCATGGACCAGTAAAGAGTAAGCAAGGGCAAGGCTGGAGACCCTGTAGTATCTACGGGCAGTAGCAAGCAGGAAAACAGCGGACTTTAGTGGCATGACGATGCTTACATGTTGCACTTTCTTTGTTCCTGATGACAAAGCTACTTGTAAATCACTATGTGACAATGCTACGGTGTGAAGGCAATGATGTATATGTGCACTTTAGTCGACCATCCCCTGCTTCCTCAGCGTCTCTCTGAGGTTGGTATCACAGGAACTGTGCCAATTTGGATAACATTCTTTCTTTTTGTACTCAGTCTATGGCTCTGTCTCCTTATGAATCTACAACACCAGTGCAATGTGGAGTCCCTCATGGAATTGCATTGTCACCTATGTTTAGGTCTGGCCTTTCAGAAAGGTTTAGTTGTTTCTCCAGACTATTGTTTTTCTAAAATATTTGTGCATATTATACCTACTTAGAGCCTAATTACGAGTTGCACACCACTGCCGGGGTGGTAAATATGCATGTGAAATTTCCTTTACCATGCGTTAACACTGTGTCAGGTCTGTGCAATTACAACTTGAACCCCATTGAATGGGGAATTATTGTGTGGTTCTGGGAGTATTGATTGTAAAACCACATACATTCCCAATTCTGTGTAGTTTAATGTATACATTTACCAATTGCTATGAGCATGGGGTTTATATGTTGTGTTGGTGTGGAGGCATGTAGGTGTGGGGGAGTAATGGAGGGAGGAAAGGGGCAGATGAAGTCTGACAGGGTGGAATGCTTACTTCATCAGAAAACAATTGAAGGACGAGGCATGGCTGCTGCAGCAACCACTGCATAATGTGATGCTTTTACTGGGTAGAATTACTGCCAGGTAAAATTGGATCCCACATTCCAGCACCAGGAAAACCAAGGGCAGAAACATTGGCCCCTCTCATGAGCAGACAGAGTGGAATTCCACACAGTAATTGTACTCCTTCTGACACTTAATGAGAGCCTGAGAGGGCATTTCAGTCAGAGACCTTCATCCATTGGTCTGTTAAATTGTCAATCATATGTTGCTTCCACCCATCATTGCATAAAGCATCAAGCAGTGGGTTAGCCCAGTTTACTCCCTGGCTCCCTTCACTTTGAGTGACTACACAAAGCCTGTGCACATTGTTCAGTTTCCCTCCTGCAATTGGGTCATCTATAATTCTGTAGGGAGTGGGTAATACAGGGGCATTTACAGTGACCCTACCAGATACACTTACCATATCCAAACCATTTTGTGAATCCATGTGGTCCCACATACCAGTCTTGGCACCTCTGTAAATTATGTGTGACGCTGTTACAGCTGTAAGATACTCCTCTCTTTCCATATGTCCTTCTTAAGAAGATGACCATCCACCTCTAAACTCATCTCCAAGTTCTGGGAAGACACCATCTAACAGGAAACCACAATGTAAACATTTCTAAACTCACCCAGGTCATCTACTGTGGATCCAGCTGTAGAGGATGTGCTATCCTAGCTGCTAACAATGGCAATCTACACCCAGCCGGATCTGTCCACAAATTGAGCTCTGCTTGAACCACTCAAGCCTTGCTACTTTTTGCCAGATTTTGAGAAAAACACTGCATTAGCCATACAAATAAGCACTTGTTTGTGTATAAATCGCACTGCATGAGATAATAGACCAGTAATACAAAAATGTTCTTCGTGTGACAACCACAAGACAATTTCCAGTTTTTCACTAAAGGACACTTATAAAGCACAGGAATGCCTTCAAAATGGCTCGAGGGATCGAGAAAGAACAGAGCTCCTTCAGGTATCATCGGAAAGAAAAACATTTACATGGCCAGAGAGAGAAGTTAATCCTCAAGGAGATCTTCACGTCATTTTAAATCATTCTAGATTCATGAAAATATATTAATTTTCCTGTCCTGAGCCTAGATTAACCTGAATAATAGGGAATGTGTCTGACAAACGTAATATGTGGTATCAACAGTACAGAGTCCATTGGGTTTACCAAGGCTAAAGGCAACCCATAGGTGGGGACAGGGGAGGACAGGTGACAGTGGGAGGGCTGTCCCAACAGAGTCAAAAGTATTGCATCCACCATCCCCATATTTCTCAACCTTTTTGGACAATAGCATGCTGATATACCACCTTTCACACCACCATTCACCATTAGGGGCTTTATTATGAAAAGTTCCCCAGGGGCACAAATAAAAGGTGGTCCCATAGCTTCTGCCACTGGGGCACTCTGGTTTACAGAAGGGGCTGCAAACACTTGTGTGACCCTTTTATAATATTGTTTGTTCAAGATGCGCGAGAGCACAATCACTAGGGACTGTTCTCTCATTTGCATGAGGACATGGCTCCAAACAAATGAGTGAATTCTTTGCCAGTGTGGCCATGCTGTATTACAGACAGGGGTGCAGTGCCAAACAAGTTCTCAGGAAGCGCACTGATTGGGCACCACAGGGGTGTCACACAGCCAGTCTGCCCAGTGAGGAAGCTTACTGTGAGGAGGTCCCTGGGGCCCAGGGAGCCCAGGGTTCCACCCACAGATAAGTGCAGTAACAAACTACACCTACCCGCAGGGGGCACTACTCCCTCTTGAAATGGTGGCTTATCTGCCTACAATGAAAGACGGAGACATGATTTCAAACCGAGACCCTGTCTTTCACTGATACCCTCACCACAGCACAGATATGAATTGTCCGAGTTTGAGCGTGTGCTTAGGACAGCAAATGTTTTACTTTAATTGGATACAATTTCCCAATCTACGCCAGACACTTTGCTTCAAAGATGCACCCAGACTCAAACTGAGACAGCGCATCTGATGAGTAAGTCTAGATGTCTAGTTTTGGGGCATTTGTACAGTCCCATCTTTGTACAATATCCTTGCCTGCTATGGCCAATCCCAAATAATTTACAGACATTTTATTATGTCAGGTGAGGTCCCACTCACTGAACAGTCCCAAAATAACCCTCATGACTGGCACAGAGTGAGGCCCTTTGGTACCTTTTGCGTTGTGCTACTCTTCCATCTGCTTCAGAAGGAGTTTGAGAAGGTTTCCTCATTTTAACGAATTGCCTGCCATCCTGGAGTTTCTTTTTCCTTTCTTATCAGTGCTTTGAAACTCTTTAAGATATCCTGGTATTGGTCTTTGGGCAGGTTACTTGGGTCTCTGTGTCTTTGGTTGAACAGTTTTCATAGTTGAGGGAAGGGACCATCTGTCAGAGTCAACTCTTGTATTCAGTGGTTGCTTCCTTCACTTCCTTTGTGCTTGTTCTGCGTGGTTAGAGTCTGACTGCTTCCTTGAAGATGCTCGTTGTATCTAGAGAGGCTTTGTCTATCCCCTCTGTATGTTGATTGCATCCATTCAACAGAAGCACTTCCAGCTGACTTCTTATTTCTTTGTTTTTTGAGGGTTTGCTCTTATTGGTTTGTTCTGCGGTATTCCCCATTTGTATCTGGGTGGAAGTTTATCTGTCTATCTATCTATCTATCTATCTATCTATCTATCTATCTATCTATCTATCTATCTCACAAACACACACACACTGTCTGTCTCTCTGTATCTGTTCTTAAAAGTGTCTCAGTTCACCTTAAGGTATGACAAAGCAGGGTGAACTCCAATTTCATCATTATTATGAAATAAGGCTGATGAATGATGTATGATGCTGCAAAATGCGGCCTCCTTTTGCCCAACACGGCACTGCAGCTTCACGGATTTATCCCAGAAAGTTGTTTATTTAGTGCATACATTGGACTGCTTCATGCATCAGATTCCTTTTCATTGAGAAGATGGAATTACCTTCCTAGATGGGTTTTCCACTTTCCCACTGCTCCGCTTCCTTTATCTGGCAGAAATATATTAACCCAGACACCTGTTCCATCAAAGTCTCCATTCCACGGACATTCAGAGATAAGCCTTATCTTATTAATGGGGCATTAACAACCGAATCTAAAGGCATGCTGTCAATCAGGTTTTTTTGGCTTGCAGAGGAATAGCTGCAGTAGTTTATAGGCGGATCGATGTTAAAAATTCGAATTTATTTCGACTTATAATATTTTTGAAATAATAAATTAGACTTAACTTCAAACACTACGTTTTTTCGGGCTGTGTGTTTTTGTTTTAAAATCCAACGAGTTTAGCCCTATTTATGCCCAGTTTGGGCGCCTCTCTCGCCATAGTCTGCTCTTCCCTCCTATTTTTCTGTCCTCTGTAATTGCCCGGGGCCTGCTTCCTTCTCCCCTTCTATTTTTATGCAGTAAAAAGTATCGTGTTTATCTTCGCATTCATAGCAGGAGATGGTTTTATTTGGCTGTTTTTTCTTTTGACCCCCTTCCCCCCAATCTCTCGTTTGTTTTTGGGCCCATAAAACATGATTATATTGGAATTTTGACCTTATGTGTGTAGGACACTCAAAAATCTAAAATTTTACCCCAAATCTGATTTGCGGGGTAAATAAAATATGTGCATTTCGCAGAGTGAAAAGAGGCCTGATTGAAGGAAAATGCGGGAGCAGTGACTCCAAACCTGCAAGTTATTCCCGAGACCAAACTGGAAACCATGTGCTAATATCACCTGAGGGGAAAACTGCATGGTGGGGTAATCTAAAATCAAGGGGTAGTTATGCACGGATCAGAATGTGCTCCTTCTGCCCTCATTGACACAGTAATCCTGCCAGTAACATTGCGGGGGCAGCCCATCCGCTAGGAAGGAGGAGTGACGCCCCACTCCCAAAAAGCAGCACAAAAATAAAATGATTATAAGTTATTATCACTTTATTTTTCTGCTGAGGATGGGGCATGGGCAGCATCCTCTGCGTCATCAGGCAGGCAGAGTAGTGGGTCACTCTAAGTGCGCATGTCAGTTTGGCCGGTCGTCTGAGGCCGGACAAACTGACATGCGCACTTAAAACTCTCCACCCGGCTGTATTTCACAGCCAGGTGGAGACCAAGCACAGGCTCCCACTCCCTACCTGAGCAGCATTTCAGCCTGAACAGGCCAATCCCGGCACTTCTCTCATGTTGTGTAACAGCATGAGAGAAGTGTTTGGATCGGGTGGCGAGGAGAGCAAGGCAAGCACCAAGGCAGCGGGAGTGGCGGAGGCAAGGAAGTGTATTTTATTTTTTAATTGCCCCCGCTCCGCGCACTGCCCCACCAGCCCTTCCTGGCAGCACCTGCCCCTGAACATTGCCCCCAGAAGTACTAATACTGGGGACAGGCGTGACTCCGGAGGCCCAGAGTTTACCCAGGGAATCAAATCAGGACCTGGAGGGTCATCCACAAATAGGGAATGACGATAGGAATTGGTAATTCTAGGGCTGATTCTGCCGGTAATTCCTCATTTCTTCCCCCTGCCCCCTTTTCACACAGCAGCCGTAATCTCAGTTTGAAAATGAACAGACCTGCGGTTTTCCCGCCAATTTCACCATTCCAGTGGGGCCGGTAACTGCTGTTATTGGACCCATCGGATTTAAGAGGCCACTCATAATGAGTCTAAGTGTTTACAAGGGGATAATAAAATATATATGGTTTAAGTATTTCAGGCATAACAAGTTTCAGTTTACAAAAGGCTCACTGGCGTTTGGCATCAGGACTTTGCAACAGAGAAATAAAGACAGTGTGCAGAAGGTCAAATACGAGTTGGTAATTTAGTCCTCTGCTTACAGAGTTGCCTTAAAGGTTTGTCCAAGAATAAATCAAGACGTACATTGAAAACAATATGATGCGGAACCGAGTGCAGCTGCCAAGAAGACGTTCCAATTGAGCAGGCAGCGCTATCCTGGTAGGGCAGAGCCAACAATAACATTGCCGGCTCCAAGGGCCTTTGAAAACAGGAGAAGCTTTTATTTAATCTGAGAGTAAAAGTGGTGCCAGGGGTGATAAATCCAACATTGTTACAGAGACTTCCAAGTGGGAGGGATGCAGGGTGGGCGTAAAGTGTGTACGGAGGGCAGCCAATAGGGATAAAGCCCTCCGAGCATCACCAACATTGTAAATTTACACACACTTACAGCTTTTATTTTTTTTCATTCTCTCAGAATGTCATGAATATTTCTGGGAATCTGCATTTGCACTTGGTAAAGTTCTTTTTTTTCTCTACCAGAAATTATTTTTCCCTATGGAAAAAACACTTGCCCTGCATGCCACCTGATTTTGGGGAGGTTTACTCCCCATTCTCTTCACTCTTGCTCTTGAAAGGAGTAAACTTCCAATCATATCCAGGATGAGAATGTGTTGCAGAAAATACTGGGAGTTGTTACGCTTATGAGTAATCATCAAATTTCCACAGCATCATCCTTGCCGAAAGGTGGGGGTAAAGGGGCGTGGCTAGCTGCCTAAAATGGCGGGTGGTATTCCCTTAAGTTCCCAAGTGGCGGCCAGGAAAATATATAATCCGTCCTCATCCTGGCCAGAAACTGTGCTTCAAAGTTGTGGAGGTACTGCACAAACTCAGACTCACCCTGCGAGATGAATTCTTGGTTCGTTGAGATATGCAGAGGCCGCAGGCTACCACCGCCGGGACAGTGCGCCTGATCTTGCAGCGCGGCCTGCACCAAGAAGCCTTCTGACACATTGATCCTCCCCTACCGTGCAGCTTTGGATCTGGCCCTGCAGGACATAGAACAACATCTCTGGGGTCCCCCCTGAACTTCACACTGGCCTCGTCCCAACCAAGCCCCCGGGAACTACATGACTACCTGGGGGCAAGAAGGCCGATACAGCTAAGCCCTCTGACACAATGCTCCTCCCCTACCATGGAGCATTGGAAACGGCCTTGCAGGCCATAGAACGCTCTCTCTGGGACCCCTCTGGACTTCACACTGGCTTTGTCCAAACCAAGTCCTGGGGAATTGCCTGACTACCTGGGGGCGAGAAGGCCTAAACTGCGAAGCCATACACCAGCCAAGGTCGGGCTAAGAGATGCAAGTGTGCATCGGGTCCACCAAGCGCTTCCTGGAAGCAGCACTGGGCCTTCGGCTGGAGGTGAGTGACGAGCCCCAGCTGGAATGAGGGCACCTCGGGTATGAATGTGCTTTGCGGCTTCCCATCCCTTCACATAAACCTGGTGGTGCTGAGGCCTGTGGCGAGCCTGGGGGATTTTCCTGAATTGGTCCAATCTGCCTGCCCTGACTCCTGAACACTGTCCCGCTGGTGCTCTGGGGCCAGATTGTGGAGACTTGCTGAATGATGTCCTGAGCCTCCAAACTACACCCCTCTGTGACCCGCTAACTTACAAATAAGACTATTGGGATGAACAATCGCATTGCAGTGACGACTGTGTGGTGCATGTACCACACTGCTGGGGACCTGTTGAGCTGCGTATTGCCACCAATCTAGTAAGGACCGTATGGGCTGACCCTGGGGCCTTTTGGTGGTCATATCCTAACACTTCTGCTCCTTAGTCCCCCCCAAAGGCTGCCATTCACGTAATGAGTGACTGCCAGGAACACCTGGGCAGTAAGCGTTTAGGACACAGACTTGGGTGATAACTCGTGCCTGTATAGCACACAAGCGCTGCCTCATCACAGAGCGCCCATCTATCACCACAGGCTGTTCAATTTCTCCAGTGCATTTCTCATACCGCTCACCTGTGCAGAGAAGGGACACCATGGGTTGCACCAAGGGTAGGAGGGCGGCCCCTGCGCCAAGTCACAACAGTTCATAGTTCGGGTGCATTCAGTCCGATGAGTCACCTGCGCACACAGGAGTAGACTGGTTCCCACCTACGGCACAGGACCCCACTCCAGACAAGCTTGACCTAATCCTCCAAGAGATAGGGGACTTTAGAGTCACCAGAGAAAAATGCATTGGTGTGCTAGCAACTGACTTAGGCCTGCTCAATGATGATCACTGTAAATTATCCAAGAGGGTCAAAATCACAGAAACGGAAATAGCGGAATTGGCTCCACAGCAGACGGCCAATTCCACTAAGTTGGAGGACCTGCGTTCACAAATACACCTATTGCACAACACAGCGGAAGATGCAGAAGGCAGGGCACGCTGCATCAACATGTGAATTATTGGACTGCTGGGAGCATGGAGGGCCCCATTCCACACTGTTCATTGAAAATTGGTTGAAAACCAAGGAGGCCACACAAGGACTCTCTGCCACGCTCAGTGTGGTGCGGGCACACAAGGTACCTACACGTCATCCACTGCTCCTCCGCTACCCCTCCTGGCACGTATACTAAAACTTAGAGACCACACCACTGTGTTACAGAAAGCATGTGAAAATGCTCTGATTGTTGCTGACAATTCCAATTTGTCCCTCTTCCCAGACTACACTCTAGCAATTCAACTCAAACAATCCTCGTTTCTCTCTGCCAAAAAACAACTCTGTGCAGAGGGCCAGCCTTATGCACTAATATTTCTAGTGCAGCTGAGGTTTGTGCACAAACAACATACCCTGTTCTTTGATACCCCTGAATCTTGGTGGGACTGGCTGGAGATGCATTATCCGAATGCCAGTCGTCCCCAGCGCACCGACAACCTGCATGGCTTCCTTTAGCTCTCTCCTTGGCACCGCAGGCGTGGGATTCCCCACCAGCCATCATCCAATGTGACTCCTTCTCCTCAACAGGGGTTAGAGGAGTGCCATGCAGTAATAGCCACAGTGAGTTCGACCAGACAACATCAATGCCATTTGCCTCCGGCCAGCTCCTCCAGCAGTAGAGCTTCAGACTCAGACTCCAACATAAGTATGGCCCTTTTTCCCACTGTGACACCGCAAACTTCAGACATTGTTATTTGACCCCCTTTCCATTGCCCTCTCTGGCTTAGACATCCAGTACTCCATTGAGGCGCAGCCGCCAAGCGAGGACCACCCAGCTATTCTGGACATACATATTGTATTGGTGATGTACTGTTGTATCATTATATGGTTGTCTTTTCTTTCTTCTATTCCCATTCCTTTAGCGCCCTGATAAAGAGATTGTAAGAAAACTGGGCTCTTTGCAGATGCCCTCCCACTTTTTGCCCCCATTTGGACCCGTAGATGCTGGTTTTTGGACTCTGCACTGGGACAAGCTAACCAGGCTCCAATGTATGTGTTCTCTTCCTAAACTATTTCTCAACATTGTGATCCCCTGATTGGCAAGACTTTACTCCCCTGTAAGCCCCTAGTAAATGGTACCCATGATACCCAGGGCATAGGTAGTAAAGGGGTCCCCAGTGCTGCAGCACAAGTTTGTGTCACCTTAGGTGACCCTTCCAAATTGCTGGTGCCAGGCCTGCCATTGTAGACTGCCAGAGCAGTACAAACTGCTCGAGTTCGACTGTGCCCTCACCATGAGTGGCACAGTCCCATGCACTGCCTTCCTTATATATATTCAGACACTCCCAAGGAAGGCCTTTGCAACCCAGGAGACATGCTGCCTTATATTTAGGGTGCATTAATATAAGCACAAGCTTCTGTGTCTCTACAGCATCCATTCCATTAAGGTATACTGTAAGTGCAAGCCGGTCAATAGGATAAAATGGGTCTTAAGTCCCAGCAGACCAGGGCTGCTAGCTCCATTATGGTACCACCAAGATATGTTGAGTTTGGTGATAAACAACATGCTTTCTCTCCCCCAACACAAATCAGGTGTCAAGGAATGGTTGGCATACACCCAGATGGTGCACTATAGGATGCCCACCTGTTTGCCACCCTTCTTTGTGCTCTGGCTGGGCAGCTCATGCTTTTCGTTCACTTGCTGCCGCCAAGACAGGTTTCTGACCTCCTGCCAGGAAGTCTGGGCACTCCCAGGAGTGAGAAACAAAGACTGAAGCAGGAATGAAGTTACACCACCCTACTCCCCCCCATCCCCCACCCGGGCTAGTGAACAGAAATATCAGGGTGGTGAGCATCAAAGGCTTCACTGTCCCTGACAGCCATCTGTGCTGTCCCCCAGTACAGGAAACAGCACTCCTCCTGCCCCAGGCACAGGCACTCCTCCTGCTTGTGGACAGGTAGGAAATTAGGTATGCAGAACTGTGCACACCCCAGCAGGCTGGCCACACCTCTAAGTGAGCAGCCTAGTCTGTGCACTAAATTTTGATTTCTGCCATCTTACGAGTGGCAGAGTAGAGGTTTCTGGGTAGCTAAAGGTGACCTGCTCCACTGGATGTGGTCACGTCAGAGGAGGATTAGCCGTAGGAGCTAGCTGCTCATTGGCCACTAGTCTCAACACCCCTAATTCCTCTAAATCCAGGATTGAAGAGACACCCTTGACACCAGAACCTCAGATCTGATCCACCTCCTTCATAGAAGGACCAAGAGGAGCCCTGCATCACCGATAACCGAACTCCGCCCACTGCACCAAGGCAAAAGAGGGATACTCTGTCCCTGAGGCATCAGGCTGGGAACTGCATCATTGACCCTTGTCCTTGGCTGAAAACTCACCACTCCCTACCAGAAGGACCCCATGGATGTAAGAAGCACCTTCAGTCTCCCTTGGAGTAGTGGCACTAGTCCCCTACAAACTGCAGGAAAAACACCTGCAGAATCTGAATCTTCGCCAGTCATTGGGCCTGCTGTGGGATAGTTGAAAACTAGGTAGTCCAGTGTCTTCTGAGAGTTGTAGTCCAGCCTGCCTCCAAGTGCCAGGTCGCTACACCGCTCCCTCGGTCCCCAGGAAGTTCCTAAAGGATTTTTGCCCCCTCACTGCCAGGTCCACTCAGCCCCTGAGCGCCATGGGCCAGGTAAAACTGAACTGACTGTCGTGATCTGGTCGTAGGGTCTTCACAACCTTGACCCTGTAAGGGTTCCATGCAACTCGCTTTATAAGTACGTTTTTGCAACTAGTGCTATTTCTCCCATAGTCTTCAATGCAACATTTTAATTTAAATGCCAGTTCTGCTGTGATTTAATATTGCTTCTACTTTCCTACATAGATATTGTGAGTCAATTATGTTTTATTCTATTGTAGACATTCTCTGTTTAGTGCCTCTGGCCTGCCTAGATGGCTCCCAGGGCAGTCCTTCCAGTTCATGATCAGTTATGGTATGTATACTTTTCTGGTCGAACAAATGTTTATCGCTAGACCAGGTATTGGGTTCTAATTTGTTGTTTGTTTATCTTCTGTCATGATCATTATATCCAGGGTTTTGGGGGAGGGGCTAGAGGGCTGTGGGGGGAAGGGGTGCTTGCTCGTTAAAGTTTCCTCTCCCTCTCTTGCTTTTTACCTGTGCTATAGATGTCGACAATTCAAAATGCTTTAAAAATGTTGACTTGGAATGTCAGGGGGATGGGCTCAGCTCATAAGCGTCACTATGTCCGATCCCAACTGGACCGCCGTAGGGCCCACATTGTTTACTTACAAGAAACACACCTCTCCTTTGCTGAATCCTTCAAATTGCATACGAAATGGAGAGAGCAATTGTTTGCCACCGTTTACTCGGCCTATGCACAGGGGTTATCTGGGTGGATGCGGGCTGGTACACTGTTTGAGGTTTGTGGATTCCAAGATAGATAAAAATGGGTGCTATGTGTTTTTACATAGGAACTTGGATGGCAGATAAGTAGTGCTGGGCAGTGTTTACGCCCCAAACACAGACCAAGATGTCTTTCTATTGCACCTTTCTTCTGTACTGGCTAACTGGTCCCACTTCCCATGGTCGATCGGCGGTGACTTTAATGCTTTAATGCGGTCATGGCCACACACCTAGATTCCCACCCATTCCCTAGTGCCCTACTGGTTAAACGGGCCAGGGTGTTGAGAGACTGGACACTGGGATGGTCTCTGATGCACAGAGGGAACTTATGTGGGAATGAGAATATACTCCTTTTATTCCCCACCAAACTACACTCCTGACTCAACCATATTTTGGGGGTGATTCTAACTTCGGCGGGCGGCGGAGGCCGCCCGCCGAAGTTCCCCCACCAAAATACCGCTCTGCGGTCGAAAGACCGCTGAGGGTATTTTGGGATTTGCCCTGGGCTGGCGGGCGGCCGCCAAAAGGCCGCCCGCCAGCCCAGGGCAAATCAGCCTTCTCACGAGGACGCCGGCTCAGAATTGAGCCGGCGTAGTGGGAAGGTGCGACGGGTGCAGTGGCACCCGTCGCGTATTTCAATGTCTGCATAGCAGACACTGAAATACTTTGTGGGGCCCTCTTACGGGGGCCCCTGCAGTGCCCATGCCATTGGCATGGGCACTGCAGGGGCCCCGCGGCACCCCCTACCGCCATCCTGTTCCTGGCGGGAGTCCCGCCAGGAACAGGATGGCGGTAGGGGGTGTCAGAATCCCCATGGCGGCGGAGCGCGCTCCGCCGCCATGGAGGATTCTGCTGGGCAGCGGGAAACCGGCGGGAGACCGCCGGTTTCCCGAATCTGACCGCGGACGAACCGCCGCGGTCAGAATGCCCTGCGGGGCACCGCCGGTCTGTCGGCGGTGCTCCCGCCGACCCTGGCCTCGGCGGTCTCTGACCGCCGGGGTCAGAATGACCCCCTTTATATCTAACTTCCATGCTTGCAAACATCACAGGCTCCACATACCTAGGCAAGACTTTACCGGACCATAATCCCCTGGAGCTCACCCTATCATGGGGCTGGATCCCTGCCCAACTCCCCATATATCATTTACAACCTCTCCAATTAGAGGACATAGGCCCATGTTTATACATTTTTAGCGCTGCATTTGCACCGCTTTTTGATCCAAAACGGCACAAACTTTCAAAATACAATTGTATTTTCCAAGTTTGTGTCGCTTTTGCGTCAAAAAATTACGCAAATGCGGCGCTAAAAAAGTATAAATATGGGCCATAGTCTTCAAAGACACCCCAGCTACGGTTATCACTAACTATTTCACTGAAAACACAGACATTGCCTCCTCCCCTTTGATACAGTGAGAGACATTTAAGATAACTATATGGGGGTGTCAATAAGCACAAAATCAGGAGCATGACACATGGTCTTATGCAGTCTCAAACTCACAGAAGTGTGACTAGAATGTGAGGCGGCCCATGATAACTCTCATGCTTCTAACCTACAAGAATGTTGCTTTCAAAATGCAGAACTGCTAGTGCGATTGAGGGTCATTGACTACAATAAATACACACAGAAAATACATGCTGAGAATGATAGGCTGGGAACACTACTGGCATGTATGATATGCCCGCATTTGTCCCCATCATTTCAATGCATCCACCCAAAAGAGTGAGACACAAGACAACATTAACGTAGCATTCAGAGAGTGTTATGCCCAACTTTATAGGCCTTATCCCGCGCCGTCCCCAATCGCCATAACCACCTTTTTGGATGCACTACATCTGCCCCCAATCCCAATGTCCTGCCAGAAGGGAGGCCCCTTTGATACAGGATGAAATCCATAGTGTGATAAATGAGCTCCCACTCAATAAAACCCCAGGGCTCGATGATCTACCTGTTGAATTTTATCCCACCTTTGCCTCTCGATTGCTTCCACACTTAGACAGGCTGTATAAGACATAATTGGAGTTAAGTTCCCTCCCACCTCCCACTTGCCGGGAACTAGTCATGTCCCCGCTCAAACCCGGCCGAGACCCAGAAGACATTTTTTCTTATAGACCGCTGTCCTTGCTGACAACGGAATATAAGATAATAAGTAAAAGACAATCGAACACGTTACTCCCCATACTATCGGAATTGATACATGCTGATCAAAATGGATTCATCCTGCACCGTAGCACTTTATTGAACATTAGCTCATTTCCCCACCGCTGGCTGTCTCTCCCTTGACCTCAAGCAGGCGTTTGACACCTTAGGCTGGGACTATATGTTTGCCACTCTTACCAGATTTGATATCCCTCCCAACTTACATTAAACAGATTAAACTCCTGTATACCAATCGCTCTGCACGTGCAGGAATGGGCCCCCACATATTCTCCATCAATTCCATTTTTCATGGCACTAGGCAGGATACCCGGTGTCCCCTCTCCTGTTTGTGCTGGCAAGTGAGTCCCTAGCGGAAAATTGGTGTATACCACTGGGGACGTCATGCTGTCTCTATGTATGCAGACAATATGATCATATATGTATGGGACCTAACTATGGACCTTTCACCTTTTGCCTCCCTACTTCACCTATTTGGAGACCTCTTAGGTCTCTGTGTTAACCACGCCCAGTCCCATGCTTCCGCCCTTCAGGAGCACACACTGGAAGACACCATAACGTTGGGCGCACATAACATTCCCATAGCTCCACATACATTTCACTACCTTGGAATACTCATATATATAGAACTACCGCCGGCTTACTGGAGGACAATCTAAATGAGACTAGTACCTCGCTACGCTTGCAGGTCCGGTTTTGGATCATGCTACCTCCCTCAGTGGCAAGCAGACTGGCACTTTCTAAAATGGTGATGTTACCCCGTTTATTATACTTCTTTGTCAACCTACCTGTGATGGTCCCTGCAGCCTATTTTAGACAGCTCAACACACTGCTTCTTGATTTGATCTGGGGAACAGGTAGATGCAGAGTAAGCCTACCCAAATTACAGCTACTGCCGGATGAGGGTGGTATGGGTGCCCCCGACTTTAGAGCATTTGTTATGCAGGCCAATTGCAATGGCTATCCTACTGGTTAGCAGGTCATCACCTAACTGAAATAGATTACACTACACATATGTTGCGATTGAGTAAACTACACACATTGTTACTGCCAGGTTTGACATGTCCTCCCCGATTACCATTACTTCTAAGTAATGCGCCCATGTATTGCAAACAAGCCTTGAAGTACACAGTGACTGATCCTCATTATGCCTCTAAAATACCACTACGGGAATTACTGACATCAGCGGGTTTACTTACGCCAGCTGGGTTGCAGCCCTGCGATTCCACAGGTGTTCATACACTTGGAGAGATGTTTACAAACGAAGAGCTTATGCCACAACAGGACTTTATCCAACCTCATGGATTACCAAACTCCCTCTTCCTAACACATGCTAACATCCAACAATATGTCCGAATGCACTATGTGCCTACGGGGAGGGAGCCCAAGACATACTCTTTCATTCAGGCAATATATGAAATGGGCCTGGGCAGACATCAAGTGAAGAGGCTATACAAGGGTCTGCGCGCACACTTACACATTCCCTTAGCGCCCCTCCGGGATTGATGGGAAGAGTGCCTGGGTCAGGCACTACATGACAAAGAATGGCACATCCTCCTCAAATACCATACTAAAATATCCTGTAACTCCTGGTTCAAATTTATCCAATTTTCACTGCTACACAGAGATTATTTTACACCTTTAAAAATACACAGTGCCATGAACTGCCCCAGATGCCATACCTACCAGGCAGATCTGTTGCACATGCTATGGTCGTGTCCTGCATTGCAGCCTTACTTCACCAATGTACTCACTGCCCTGGAGGACTTAGCCGGCGTCCCCACTGAAATACTGCGGAACACTGCCTATTGGGCCTGTTCCCATGCCCAAACAACTCAAGAACCCTGTCTCGCTTCACAGACTTAGCACTCCTACTAGCCAAGTGACAGATCACCAGACGTTGGAAATCCTCCCGAACCCTGTGTCAACTGCTGGCGTGAGGAAGATGTACACTAAGGCATGGCGGAAGGTCACACTTTGCACAGGGAGCAGTACCCTGTGCGCCAGACGTAACCCATAGCCCAAATGGAAGAGGATTAGTGTTGGGTCGGCACGAAAAATAATATGCTGCATACTACTTCCGAGTGGCCCCCTGGTATCCCCCCATGCTTTCAGCACTGCAATAAAGCAGGCCTAATGCCCAGTGAAACTGCGTATCCATGCGGACTCGCATTGATGGACTCTGGCCCCCACTCCTCTTCCCCGAGGTCCTCCTCACTGGCAAATCATATCAGACATAAGATTGGTTGGCGTTAGAGTTGGGGGCAAGCTGTTGACATCTCCTTGGGAATGCAATACCTTGGTGAAGAGGTGGCTTACGGTATATGACCACCTTCTCTGCATACGATAATGACTATTATGTGCAACATCACTCCTACCACCTCATGTACTCAAGATACCGTTTGTCTACCTTGAAATCTAGACTGTGCACTGTGACCAATGACTTTATTTATGAATTGTATCTACTATCAAATAAAACCCCAAAAAGCGTGGTTAAAAATAAAAAATCATCCTTGCCCTACAGCATCCACTTCCTTGCCTGGTGTGGAAATAACTTAGCTGTGCAGCCAGAGCACGAGTTCAGTGTAAGTGTTTTGCTGCGAGGAGGTCAGAGAAATAGAGACACCCAGACTGGGAGCCACTGAACATTGCCCGACCGCTTTATCCTTCTTTAAGGGTACCTCAACTGCAACAAACTAATACTAAAGCATGCTCCTCAAGGAAGCTATAAGAGCAATGTCTCTAGTTCTATAAGCCCCATCTCCCATTCAGTTGCATAAGTAACTGAAGACTGAGCTCTTCAAGGGACATCTTGTCCATAACTAACAACATCTACGGTAATGATGGGCAGAATATTCTATTCTGCCTACGGAATTGGCAGAATTTTGGAGTTCAGGCCAAAGTCCGCCAATCGCAGCGTGGCAGAATTTTTTCTCATGTACGACTCCAAAACGGTAAGTTGGCAAGTGTGATTTGGCGTCCTCTTGCATGATTTACGGTCGCTTGAGGGACATTCAGTGTGATTTTTCTAATGTGGGTGGTTGTAACCATTCGCAGTCAGAAGGCTGCCGCTCAATTAGAAAATCGACTCGAGTGGGCTGCAAAATAAACGAGTAGATTCCGTACTCTGGTGCACCACGTTGGGTCATGGAACATGCTACTGGCACTAAATCACAGCGCAAGCAGTGCAACATGCCTATTTTCGCCCGTTGGAGAAACTCTGTGGAATTCTGTGAAGTCAAATTCTGTGAGCTGTGCCCACCCCTAATCTACAGAACCCCCCCTCGTAGGAATCTTTTGAAGAATGATATATGACCTAGATTACATCAAAAGACACTCGGATGCACCCTGGACACCAGTCTCACCCTCAAGAAATACATTACCAGCAAAACCAAGATGTCTGGAACCAGCTCTCTCTTCTTAAGAAAGTGAGTCCATTCATTTCAGAAAACGACTTCTGAACTGCTGTTGAAGCCCTCGTACTCTTGAATCAGGATGGTGGCAATGCCCTAATCCACCCCCCATACTCCACACTGTCCCCCCCTTAAGGGAATTCTACACTCATGGACCTCTAATGGCTCCTTTTGTTGGCCTGCACCATCTTCAAAACCAGATGCATCATCTACAAAACCATCAGGAGTGGCCACACCTGCCTACTTAGAAGAGAAGCTCACCAGTAGCTCTCGGCACCCCCACAGCCAAGACATCATCAGATTGGAGGAGCAGAAGGTCAAAAAAGGAAAAGCAAGGCAACAGACCTTCCCCGTCCATGCGCCTGTGATGTAGAACAATATCCCTACATACACCCCAACCTTGCTCCAATTTAGGAAAGCGATTAAGACTCACTTTTTTAAAGAATACTAAATCATGATGCAGTAACAGACCACAAATGAGTTACCATTACTATTACATGCTGACTGTATCTTTTGTTTTGACCCTGAACAACGGTATACTGCCTTCCAGAATCATTTGGAAACGTACAACCCAATCAGACCTATTCGAACCTTGAATAGTCCTGATTAGGTGTAACATTCAAATTCTCAAGCATATCTTTGTATGACATGGGCACAGTTTAAAATTCTTAGGCACAGCCATCTTATACCCAGGCATGGATTCAAATGCCCTGCCTCAAGTGCATTGACACAGACTCGAAATTCAAGACACAACCACCACTTATCTATGCACAGCTTCAAATGCTTGGGAGTAGACTAAAATGCACAGGCTCAATCTTTAGAGTAGCTCTTTTTGCTTGGTGTAGCTTAATAGATGTAGAGTTGGCTCAGACATGTCCAACTCAGCCACACTCGGAGTGGGGCCGAACCAACTGTTTGGCCAACTTCTTACCTTTAAATGGTCCCTTCCCTAGTACAGGGAGAGGACAGTGGTGCAAGCTGAAGTGCTGCACAAGTTGCAGTCGGCCTGTGGGTTGCACTACTGTCCTGACCACTCCAGTCCAGGTGTTGTTTGTGATTGCAATACAGGTCGGTGTGAATGGTGTCGCTTCTCATCCCATCATCACCCCAGGCCTCCTACCCCTACTTCCTTTGTAGGATACACTGGGAAAAGCTGAAACCCTGTCTTGCGGGTGCCACCACAGAGCAGAAGGTGATGCAGTGGAAGCTGCTCCAGGGACAGGAGCCCTCGAGTAGGGAAAGGAAAACTACTAATAAGGACATCCATGCACAGGTCAAATGAGGAGGTTCATTTATTGGGTTTTCAGTGTTCCTCTCTCTCAACCTCTTGGTGGTGTGGAAGAGGCAAGTAAAGCTCTGACAGCCTGAATCCTTAACCCAGTCTGCAGCGGATGGGTGGTGTCTACGAAGAGACACGAGATGGGAGGTTTCTCCTCCTGCGTCTATCCTTACACACTCAACGGCTTCCGGTTTTCTGTTGAGGGAGAAGAAGAGGGGCAAGGAATGGGAACAACTGAAAGTGAAGAGGGGTCCCAGATAACCATTGGTTTCTTGCCCCACCGCTAGCGTCAGTGTGCCAGAAGTAGTAAAGGCGATGTTAGTTGTAACAACTCACAGGTACTGCCACCCCGATGACCTCCAAGAGCTGACTGCAGGGCTCAATCTCTGGAGCACAACTAGAGTTCAGCAGAATAGAAAAGACCAGGTAGGAGTTGGGTCAAGTATTGGCCCCTGATTAAAAAGTCCAATATTCTCGTATTTCGAGAAACACGGGGCTCCTAGCTGGTCATAGCATGTTTAAGACAGTGTTGAAGTGGGATTGTGTTGGGGCAGTGGATATTATCTTGAACAAGCACCTTTTGTCCTCTGGTGTTGATGCCATCTTCTACCCTGTTTTAATGAGCCCTCCATATTGATCATAATTTCTGCCCATCCCTACAGATTCCAGCTGTGGTGGACATCCGTGTGCATGCACTGCCAAAGAGGGATGCCGGTGACACTGAAGAAGCGGGGTAAACCTGATGCACTGAAAACCCACACGGGTCAAGGTGCTACTGAACAGGCCTAAGGCCAAATGGGTGATCTACCATGGAAAATATTCATAGTATGTCAATAAATGGCTTTGTATATCAGTCTCTGGCATGGTGAGCAACTGTAGTCAGCTAGGTACAGTGTGGTGTTGTAGGTCTGTTCATGTGGAGGACTGAGCAATACGCACAATGCAAGTTGTCTGTCATGGTCTTCTAAGGCACAGGCTCCTTACAGGACTTTTCATGAAACTGCCCAATGTCTCATGGGCCATACCAACAGTACACAGACAGTGCAAAAGAAATACATAAATAAGTACAGGGACCCAAGGTTTTTCTCACGATCTTATCAGGGGCACTACTGAACGCCAAGGTGCCAAGACTTTCAAGTCAGCTCGGCCTTCAATCCACTTCTTGCCCTCCGACACCCACACACGCTCTCTTTTCATCTCACTCTTGCAGGTTCGTTTTCATTACTGTTTTCTTCCTTTGGCACAATTTTCCTATGTTTGTCACCCCACCCTCCTTCTTTGTTGCTTTCCAGACTCTCTTGTTCTTTGTCAGTCTGAAGATGAAAAATAAATCCTGGTCTCCAAAAAAATATATTGGTGCCAGGCGCAGACCTCTCAATGGTGCAATGGGTGCAACAGCACCGGGTCATTGTTTCAAGGTGTGAGGGTAATTTGCCTTCCTTGTTTTATGGGCCACAACCTTAAATGAGCATCTCTCAGCACTTCTGCAATACACTTAATGGGAGAGTACCAGGAGAGTACCAGCACATCTCAGAAGCAAACAGGTACTCTAATGAGTGAGTACCTACACTTCTGTATGTCCATCTATGGCACTGAGTATGGCCAACTTGAACCTCGACTTGCCAGGGGCCCTCGTCCCTCACACCCGCGACCACCGGCACCATTTAAGCCCCCCCCCAGGTAGTGCCGCGAGGAGGGCTGGGGCACGCTGGAGCAGTTCACAGCTTCCAATAGTAATCAGCCTCTGAAAGGGAGAGAACGGAGTAATGCCAATCGATAAGCATTGATAGAACAGAGCTAAAGGGGTGTAAAGAGGCCCGAAAGGGCGGGATAAAGACGGATGCCTCCCTGACCTCGACTGAACTCCCCACGCTGCTAATTAGAGCCGGATTAGGCCGCCCCCCTCCCCGTGACAATGGGCAGGGAGCCTGTGGCAGGCGATAAGGCCCCCCTCTATGCAGGCACGAGGAGTCAAACATGGGATTATGTCTGGCACAGGAGAGGATGCAGTCAGCAGCCCCCCGAGAGCTGGGGGCAGCATTGTCTCCAGGAGTGTCAGTGCGGGCCTTGACAGACAGACACTTGTACAGAATGAAGGTGAAATAAGCGCGTCTGCCTCGTGACAACGCACGGTTATCACGGTCTTGTAGGGTACCATGCGTCCGCGTGCAGGATGGCCTATGCTGTCTGCCAAGCAGCCAATCAGCACAGGCGCTGGTGAGGGAAAACAATATTCATGACTAAAAATCAGAAGAAAAATCTTTTTAAAAGAAAAATGGAGAAAAATAGGAACATTTTTAAAGTACGGTATCAAAATGTGAAGGAAACACATTTTTGCTTTGTGCTTTTCTGTCACGTCACTGAAACTTGTAACTGTGAGAAGGAAATCAGACTTTCAATGAAAACCTCTAATTCATGAGAAGGGTGTAATTCCTCAGAATTCAGGGGAATGACATCACTGTTGTGAATTAGGCCTGTTGCTTCTGATGCAGTTTGTACAATGGTTTTGAAACAAATGGCCATACATAGCGTTATTCTTTTAAAATAATGTAGTCGCAACAGATTGATGGGGGGTGTTTGTTTAATTAAACAGAAGCACAACTCAGCCCTAAATAGGAGGTGAACAGCAGCCCTGGCAGAGCGTAGAAGTCACTGTGCAGAGTCCATAGTGATCACAGTCAATGTTTCTGCATCCCTCGCACGTGTGTACAGCGTACCTCAACGTTCATGTGAACCCCACGTTCTTAGTATGTCTCATTTGTTTATTTTCAGAAAAAGTCATAATCCTACCCCCATGCTCGGCCTCTTAGATCCAGCAAATCTAGACGAGTCCAACGAGCCAATCGCAGATTTTGTGAGTTTATGCGGATGAGGTTGTTTGGGGCACTGATGTCAGGGCCTTCATTTTTGGAATGAGGGGGGTCCTGCATTAGGCAGTGAACAAAGGAGATTGGAGGCGTGCAATCCTCATTAAAGACTGAAGACCTTACTGGAAGTTGGAGTTCTTTCGTAGCGGTCTTAACCTCCTGGCTTCCATTATGCACACTGACTGCACTGTGATTATGTCTCATCAATTTGGATGGTTCGGCATCCGTTCCACGCATGTTGTGTGTATAGCGTACTGCAATATTCCTGTGACCTGTACATCCTTACGTCTGTTTGTCCTTTTTGTTTATTTTCAGAAATAGTCCCCGCCCCCTACACAACATTTTTGGCCTGTTACATCTAGCAAATCTAAATGAGATAAGTGAGCCAATCACATGCAGAGCAAACATGAGGGTAAATCTATCAAGGTGCAAGGTACTGAAGCAAGGATCACAAAGAACAGACGAAGAAAACCATCAACGGCTGCGTGGCACTGTCGAGAACACAAAAGCGTGTTTGTTTAAGGAAGCGTCCATCAACTGGACTAAACACAGTGGGCAACAACCTTCTCATCACGGGGAACCAGACCTCTGAGGTTAAACAATCCGTTGGGAATGACTTCCACCTAGATGGCTTCAGCATGGAGCAAAAACTCACTTGAACTCCTTGCTTGGAAATCTTTGTGGAGGTCTGCCATACCAACCCCAGCCAGCTCACTGACAAACATCTCAAAGACTGAAGCTCTCTTTCTAGGCTGTTGTATTGGGCAAGTACATCGTGGTATTTCTGGCATCACCATTCCACCTTCTTCATTCACAAAGGAATCCTTTGAAACATCAGCATGCTCTTCGCAAGAGATAAGGAGAAGAAAAATGCGAAAGAATGAGTAAGGGAAAGATACGAAAACAGTCACAAAGCCAAAAAGCCAGGACGAAAAGGACCGGCAAGAGTGAGATAAAGGAGTCTGGGTGGTGGAAGAAAGCGGCATGAGGTGGGATGAAGACCAGGGGCCGTATTACAGAAAGTGCCCAGAGGGCGCAATGGGCATGTGCGTTGTGGGGCTCTTTGGCGTTGTAGAAAGGGCTGCAGAAGCTTGGGTGGCCCCTTCTTTAGTACAGATAGCGCTGGCGCACCAGCATTATCTCAAGAAGGCATTCCCTCGTTTGCACGGGGGTTGGCCCCATGTAAATGAGAGAATCTCTTTGCCTCTGCATCCGCGCCATATTATGGACGCGGGCGCAAAGGCAAAGAACCTGTCACAAGAAGTCCTGAAAGTGTACCACTAAAAGGTGGTGCACTGTCAGTGCCCCCCTGATGGCAGCCCTCTGGAGGAAGGAAAAGGGGTCCCATGGACCCCACACCGACATGTCCTTGCAGGTCGGTGCAGTCACTCACTGCACATATTTAAAGAAAAAATGCACCTTATGCCATAATAAGGGCCCAGGTGGCCTTGGTATTCGGCAGCCATCCAGCACACAGTAGTGCCAGCAGCAGGCTCTTAAGAAAATCGTTTGTAGACCCTGCACTAATGTCTTTTACAAGCAAGCACTGCTTTTTAGGGTTGGACAGGTGGTGCTGTTCCAAAATGGTGGACTCCATGGCGCACGCCCAGCTGAAAGCGATCAGAGAAGATCGGATAGGCCCAGATAATCCATCTGGTTAGCATTTCATGGAACTCGTCTGCACTGATAAGCACACGCCTGAAGATTTTAATTAAAATAGAAGCATTTCCCGCCACTGCTGAGGCGCCTGTCTTCCCTTGTTTGAACGATCAGGTTGCTTTGTTGTGGTTGGGAATGAATATGAAGCAGACTGCAGATCGCTGTAAATACAGTGTCCACAAACACACTCATAAAAATAATGATCTCTGGTGTCAATATCTGGTTGGTCGCCTTTTCTTGCAGTGAAACAGTCGATTTGTTTCCATATCCTCGACTCTGTTAATAACGGGTTGGGATTCTCCGCATTCTCCTTCAGGACATGTTGCAGTTGGCCCTCCATCAGATGTACACTATTTTATTGCAGAATAACAAATTACTTTTTGGTGCAGACCAGTTCAGAAGTGGTCTAAAGATCCTTCAGTTTCTTGTCAAACAATTTAGGGGCAGATTTATGAAAAGTGGTACTGCACCTAGTGAAGTGGCACTTTCCTTGCGCCCCTTAGCGCCCCCCTAACACCACCATGTGTGCGCCGTATTTAAAATACAGCGCACCATGGCGGTAGTCAGGGGTACTAGCATCATAATTTTTTAAGCTAGTCCGGTGCTTTGCAGGATTAGTGTAAAAAATGATGATATTAATCCTATAAAGCACCCAGAGGCTAATTGAAAACAAAGGGAGCCTCCCTTTAACACCTGCTCTTCACAGGCATTAAAAATGCGATAAAAATGATGCAAAGAAATGCTTGCATTGTGCCACTTTGTAAATATGGCACAACGTTTTTGGCCTTCCAGTGCCACATTAATGTAAAAAAAAATGGCGTTAATGTGGCGGAATGTCGCTAGGCCCTCTTAAATCTGAGCCTTAGAGTGATGAAGGGGTGTCGGTCAGCTGATGACAAGTTGCTTAGTGAGGACTCCTAGTTTTACGATAGCCCAATTTACAATAAAAATTTGCACACGTATCTCCAGTTCTTTAAATGGGGCGGTACTGCCGGTACTGAGTACTTGCATTTCTTTAATTGGGAGAGTACCGGCACTTCTCAGCACTGAACTAATGCTTTTAATGGGAGAGTACTAGCACGTCTCAGGAGCAAACAGGTACTGTCTTTAATATGGAAGAGAGAATACCAGCACTTCTCAGCATTGTTGCAATACATTTAATATGGTGGAGATAGTACCAACACTTCTCAGCACTGCTTCAATATATTTAATGGGAGAGTAGCAGCACTATTCTAATTTGTTTAATGGGAGAGTACCTGTACTTCTCATCACTGCTGCAATGCATTTAATGGGAGAGTGCCGGCACTTTGCAGCGCTGCTGCAATACATTTAATGCGAGAGTAGCAGCACTGCTCTAATTTGTTTAATGGGAGAGTACCTGTACTTCTCATCACTGCTGCAATGCATTTAATGGGAGCGTGCCGGCACTTCGCAGCGCTGCTGCAATACATTTAATGGGAGATTACCAGCACTTCTCAGCACTGCTCTAATTCATTTAAAGGGAGTGTACCAGCACTTCTCAGGAACATATGGAGTACCTTCGCTACTACATTTGCATTTAAACCACCAACTACCAAAGTAGTAATATTCTTTTTGAGGAGTGTCGACAGAAGGGTAACACAGAGTGGACCGATTTAGTCTTGTGCTGCCAAAGCAGCTTGGTCTTCCACTCTCATATGTGCAGGGTGCCCACCTGGCTGTAGTTTGATTCATGATATGACTACAGCTCGCCCAAAAGGGTGCACATCTGACTTTGTAAGCCTTTGGGAACATGAGACGGGCTCAGGATATGAACCTCTGCTCAAACCTTTGGCCTAATAGAGTTAGATGGGATCTGGAACTTTACATATTGTGTGGTTTCTACCCAGGATGAGGTGTGTTGTACAGCAGTAGGCAGTATGCCTGTCTTTAAAAAGGTGAATGGCTACATCTCACCACCAACCTCCATTCTTACCCATTTGGCATAATTTTTTCCCATTTGGCATGTGCATGTGCCTTATGGATGCCTGGGCCTTTTCTCATTACCCCTCTTTTTTTGTCACACAGTGCCCTGCTACTCCTCTCGTTAGGTTGGTGCTGGATAGCTGCTTATATTTTGTTAGTCATATTCTTAATTATAGCTTGCACGCCGGTCTCTCACGGCTACTCCAACAATCACACTGCTAGGCCCTGAGTCCAAAGACAAGATAAGGTCATCTCTCTTCTCACCCACTCATGACACCAAAATGCTTCTCTCATAGGATCACAGCAAATACAACACTCTGCCAAACCCTGCTTCCCTCAAGGTCAGGTGTGCTACCCATCTGAAAAAGCACGTTGGTACTCTACAAGGAGGTATGAGGCACTATATCAATTCTAATATCCAATGCAAAAAAATCTCTTTCCATTGGCATGATGGGACACAAAGCGCTCAACTGACCTGTGGTGACTCTTTCCTGGTTTCCAGCCAACTTGTAGTTTGTCTTTTCCCCAAATAAGTGTGGGCTTAAAGGTCAACGCCAAAGCTCTCACGTTTCCAGGTCCATAAGTGAGTAGCTCATCCGGTCCAGTTTTTAACTTAGTATTCTGAGACTTGTAGTCCTGTTTATACCATTAGGAAAATTATGTTTACAAGACCCAGAATGCAGATAAAGCTTAACAATAAGAGCGATTCATTCATGGTCTCGAGAAACTTGAGAGCTCTGTCAACGCACGCTTAGTGGTGTCTGCTGAAAAATCCTGACTCACCGAAAATCACCATCATGACAAGGGGCCAGTTGACAGCTATGGACCAAGGTAGGCGAAAGTGGAACGATTTATTTACAAGTCGCACAGTATTGCTCCAGCCACTTCATCTGAAAGGTGATCTGAAGACACAAATATGGGCTGTGCATAATATCAGCGTCTCTGTTTTGTTTAAAATAATGAGTGTGTGACATACTGATATTTACACATTTTTGTTAATTTCTAGAATCTTCCTTAGAAGGTATGTTTCTTTGTTTCAAACAATGAGAGGCTGGCTCAGCAATCATGAATCCATTCCACTCAATTCTGTATAGGTTTAGGGTAGCATAGGAGGATACTATGAGATCCTGATGAAAGCACTGGATCTACCTGTAATATCCTAGTGCAGAAACATGTTGGTCTCAATGAAGGGACTAGATCAATTGCATCCATAAACATGTTTTATGATTTTAGCAGTGTCACTTTGGGGTTTAGAATAAAGTAGGTTTAATCAATCAAACAATCAGTTTTTATAGAGTGCAACTACTCACCCATGAGGGTCTCAAGGTGCTGGGGGAGTGGGGGTCAGGGTGATGGACAGAGCCTCATCCGAAGAGCTGTGTCTTGAGGTTCTTCCTGAAGATGGTGAGCGATGGCCTTTGTCTGAGGTACATGGGTAGGTTGTTCCAGCTCTTTGCTGTGAGGTAGGTGAAGGACCTTCCTCCGGCGGTGGTTTTCTGTATGTGTGGGATAGTGGTCAGTGCCTGCTGGGTGCAGCGGAGAGGCCTGGCGGGTTGTGGGAGGATATGCAGTGATTTAGGTAAGCCGGTCCGATGTTGTGAATGGCTTTGTAGGTGTGAGTTAGTAGCTTGAAGATGATTTGTTTCTCCAGCGGGAGCCAGTGGAGGTCCTCAGGTGCTGGGAGATATGTTCCTGGTGGGGGAGGTTCAGGACAAGTCTGGCGGTGGTGTTTTGTATGAGTTGCAGCTTTCTGATGTTTTTTTGTTGTGGTGCCGGCGTAGAGTGCGTTGCCGTAGTCGAGCTTGCTTGTGACTAAGGCGTGGGTGACTGTCCTGCGGCAGTCTACTAGGATCCATTTGAAAATTAGTCAGAGTTGGTGGAGGGATTGCCAGCAGGAGGAGGTGATCGTGTTTACCTGTGGGGTCATTGATAGGGAGGAGTCAAGGATGATTCCTAGGTTGCGGGGGTGGGCAGTCGGAGAAGGCGGTGCGCTGAAAGATGTGGGTCACTAGGAGTTGTCCCAGGCTGTGGTGGAGTTTCCGAAGATGATGAGCTCGGTCTTATCTGAGTTGAGCTTGAGGCAGCTCTCTCTCATCCAGGTGGCGATGGCTTCTATTCCTGTGTGGAAGTTCCTCTTGGCCTCGTACGGGTTTTCAGTGAGGGATATGATGAGTTGTGTGTCACCGGCATATGACACGATGTTCATTCTGTGGCTTCTGACAATGCCTGTGAGTGGAGCCATGTATACGTTGAAGAGTGTTGTGCTCAGGGAGGATCACTGAGGAACTACGCAGCTGACTTCTGTAGGTTTGGATGTGTAGGGTGGGAGCCTGACTCTCTGTGTTCTTCCAGAGATAAAGGAGTGGATCCATTGCAGGGCTTTTCCATGGATTCCTGCGTCGTGCAGTCTGGTGCATGAGGTGCTGTGGGGGACCATGTCGAAGGCTGCTGAGAAATCGAGGAGTATGAGTGCTGCGGTGTGGCCGTGGTTTAGGAGTGTGCGGATGTCATCGGTGGCTGCAAGAAGAGCTGTCTCTGTGCTGTAGTTGCTGCGGAACCCAGACTGGGAGGTGTCCAGTGAGTTGTCGTTCTCGATGTATTGCTGCAGCTGTGAGTTGATGGCCTTTTCCAATACTTTGTCCGGGTAGGGTAACAGCGAGATGGGCCGGAAATTCGGGCAGCCAAGGGTTTCTTCAGGAGGGGGCATACCTTGGCGTGGTTCCAGTCTTCGGGGAAAGTGACTGTGTTGATGGAGAAGTTCATTGTCATGCGAAGCTCGGGGTGATGGATATGCTGGCTCTGATGTAGATGTGGTGGGGTAGGGGTCAGTGGGAGCTTCGGAGTGAGTGCTGTTCATGATGCTTTCTGTTTCCTCAGTGGTGAGAGTGGACCAGCTGTGGATAGTTTGGGTGGGTTCTGGGGGGGTGGGTTGGTTGTCAGTTCTGATGCTGGACTGGTTCTCTGGGAGGAAACTGTCATAAATGTCCTTGCTCTTGCGGTGGAAGACGATGGCAAGTCTGTTGCACAGGCCTTGCGACGGGGGGATGCTGGTGGCTTCAGAGGGGAGATTGGTGAATTTGTTGATAACCATGAAGAGTTCCTTCGTGTTGTGCGTGGAGGAGTTGATGTGTTCCCGCAGTGCGTTTTTTTCACGTTTTTTATGCACCAGTAGTGGATGGTGGCTCTGAATGAGGCTAGGTCTTCACTGGTTTGGCTGTTTCTTCATTTCTTCTCTAGGCACCTGCAGGTGCGCTTGGATTCTAGGAGTTTGGTGTTAAACCAGCTAGCTTTCTTTGGGATGCGCTTGGCCGATGTTGAGTGGAGGAGGGGATAGGGTGTCGGTGCATTTGGTGATCCAGGAGTTGAGGTTGCATGCTGCGGTGTTGGCGTCATTGGAGGGAGGCGGGGGTGATTTGGCGAGTGTCATGGTGCGTTACTCATCGGTGATTTCATTCCATTTCCTATGGGGCGTGGATGAGGCTGCTCGGTGCGGTCATGGTGAAGTGTAGGCAGTGGTGGTCTGTCCAGTCCGGCGATGGAGATGGTCTTGATGGTAATCTGGTTGCTTGAGGTAAAGATAGGGTCCAGTGTGTCCTGTGGTGTGCCTGGGTGCAGTGATCAATTGTCTGAGGCCAAGGGTGGCGAGGGTGGCGAGTAGGGAGGTTGTGTTCTGGTCTTCGCAGTCCTCGAGGTGGAAATTCAGGTCGCCGAGGAGGAGATAATCGGAGGACACCAGGGCCTGGGGTGTGGCGATGTCTACAATGGTGTTGATGAATGCTGGACGGGGACCGGGTGGTCTGTAGACCAGGGAGCTGCGGATGGAGGAGTTATGATCGGCGTGGATCAGGAAGTGAATTGTGGTGCAGTACTCCTCTGTGTTGGTCGTGATGCGTATTGAGGACTTGTGTACAATGGCAAGTTCTCCACCCAGATGGGAGGGCCGGTCCTTCCTTAGGATGCTGTAGCCATCCGGGATAGCAATGGCGATGTCTGGTCCAGAGGTGGGGTTGGTCCAGGTCTCGGTAAGGAAAGCGATGTCTGGTTGGGCAGAGTCAATCAGGTCCCAGAGTTCGGTGGCGTGCTTATGGAGACAGCGTATATTCAGAAGGAGGCAGTTGATGAGGTTGTGGTGGACGTCGGTGTTTCCGGGTGTGGGGTGTTTATTCTGATTGTTGTGGCTGAAACTGAAGTTGCAGTTCCAGCAGTAGAAAGGTCCGTTGGTGTGCTTGGGAGATGCGGTGCGGCAGTCGCTGAGGCGTTTGGTGTTGAGGCGTGGAGGGTCTGGATGTCGTAATGGAGGGTGGCCTGGGGGCGGTTTGATGGAGATCAAGGGTTTCTGACGCTGGGCATGGCCCAGGCACGGACGGGCGCAGATGGGCTTGCCCTTCATTAAGAAGGGGAGGGAGGCAGGGGTTAGGTCACCTGGGAAGAGGGAGGGGGGAAACAGAGCTTTGCAAGGGGGGGACAGGGCCACAGGGACAGCAGCAGCGCAGGAGGGAGAGGGCCGAGCGGGAGGAGAAAGGACAGGAGAAAAGGAGTAAAAGGAGAAAAGGATTAAAAAAGGAGCAAAAGGAGAAAAGGAGTCAAAAGGGGTAAAATAATTGAATAAAAAGAGGAGAGAAAGAGTGGGAGAGCGGAGATTCTTACTTGTAGATGGCCACTGGGCCACAGGGATGAGGCGCAGGCAGGAGCCTGCGGGTGGAGGAGGACCTTGAACTGAGAAGGCTCTCAGTTCGATCCTGGAGGAAGAGAAGCAGCAGCAGCGATAGCAGCAGGAGGAGCTGGGGAGGGCAACAGATGCTGACCGAAGGTCAGGGGAGTAGGTTGTAACTATCCATACACATTTTTATTTTTTTCAAGAATCCTGGGTATACTTTTGCTCAAATTAGGTTGTGTACTACAATAAAGGGCCTGATTTAGAAATTGGTGGATGGGTTACTCCTTCACAATGGTGACGGATATCCTGTACGCTGAAATCTAAATCCCATTGGATATAATGGGATTTAAATTTCGTCGGACAGGATATCTGTCACCTTTGTGACAAAGTAATCCATCTGCCAATATCTAAATCAGGCTCAACGTCAACAGCACCAGTGCTCTCATGTGAGTAATGAAATGGTTGGGTGGAATCAAATAATCTGTAAATCCTGGTCAAAATTATTCACTCAGTATTCATTGTTACAGGCCAAAACCATTGCTATTGCTTTTGCCAATGTTTGTGCTAGTGCTATAAGTGGGATGGAAAAGATGGTGGGGGGGGTCTTTAAATGGATTGTGGCCTAAAAAGTGTGACCAGGAATTCATTCCAAGAGGCATTGCTTACATAGTGAAGGCTGAGGCTTAAAAATGTCATTAACACAGCATGTCACCGAACCAGTCTTCGGGTGCCTCTCTGGGGGTTTTCTGTTACTGCATCCAAACATATAACTCACAAACCAACATACCGCCAAAACACACCAGGCTTGTTGCTTGATAGCAGTATCAAATAAATGAGTAACAACGATTATTTTGTTGTGATTAGAATTGACAGTGTTTTATTCAGAGAATATGAGACATTGATTTAAATATGACTAAGGTCTGTGGAATGGGTATGAACATGGAGTGTCTCAAGCACCCCTGTTCCCTCCTTCACACCACTTTCCTCTGCAGCCTCCTGCAGACACTTATGCCATCATTGTGCCCAAACCTTTCTGAACATCTGTCTGCATATCTCACGTTATCTCCTACCTCTTCATCCCTGTATTGGCAGTCTGTCTCTCTACATGTACTTCCTTTCATATTCTCTGATTAACCCCCACCCAACCCATTCACCTGTAAGCACTAATTTTTATTTTCTATTGCACTGCCAATATTTTTACCGCTGTGTGTCCCTTCTTCAAACAGTTTTCTGTAGAATCACAACTGGGACATATATGGTCATTGCTCTGTGCACTGTACAGAAGTACCAGGATTGGATGTGCCTTTAGTAACCCTCTGACAGGCACTGTGAGAAACGTGTAGTGCCTTCTGCTTCGGCACTAAAGCTCTCAAATGTGCCCTGCCATAAACACCGACCCACAGCCTGAACTCATCCAGACACACACGCCACCCCCGTTCTTGGCATGCACTATTCAAGAGTTATACTGTATGGAAAAAACAAATACCATTAGGGAATGCAGGATAAAGTAAGACATGTAAAATGTAAACTGGGAATGCTTCGATGGCATAGATTAGTGGGTCCCAACCTATGGTCCGGGGACTCCTGGGGGTCCGTGAGGCCTACTCAAGGGGTCCGCGACTGCTCAGAAAATTAAATAATATTAACAGCTTAGGTCCCCAATGACTCATTGAGGGGTCCCCGGATTCCAATAATGATTCAGTGGGGGTCCCCAGGTTCTAGTAATGATAAAATGGGGGTCCACAGAAGTCAAAAGGTTGGGAACCACTGGCATAGATTACCTCAAGGTTTTTTAGAGCCTTTATTGAAGGCTCAGTGTTTTGGCTTTAAAGCTATGGAAGTAAATGTAAGTCCATTAAGGGGCCTCTTTCAAAGTGAGGCTTTAATTACTGATGGGTCTGAGAACATGTAGGACCTGTTCCACTTAAAGGCCTGGTTTGTGCACAGGAAGCCATGGACATGTTCAAGGCATTCTGCATTGTCCACAGACCTTCCAAGAACAATTACCACCGTAAATGCAAGTTACATTCAAGCAGTACAAACAAAACAGCGCTTTTCATAAAAGGCAACCACTATGGATCATCATACCACATTACTATAATAAATCCTTCTCTAACTGAATTGCGAGGACAATCTCGGATGACCTGTGTAGGAAGGTGGCTCTGTATGTACTATTTCAAAGTAAGAAATAGCATGCACAGAGTCCAAGGGTTCCCCTTAGAGGCAAGATAGTGGCAAAAAGAGATAATTCTAATGCTCCATTTTGTGGTAGTGTGGTCGAGCAGTAGGCTTATCAGAGGGTAGGGTTAAGCATTTGTTGTACACACACAGGCAATAAATGAGGAACACACACACTCAAAGACAATTCCAGGCCAATAGGTTTTATATAGAAAAATACATTTTCTTAGTTTATTTTAAGAACCACAGGTTCAAGATTTACAGTCAATACTTTAAATGAAAGGTAGTTCACTCAGGTATCATAGGAACTTTGAATCAGAAAAATAGCATGTACAGTTCTGGCAAAAATGGCAATAAGCTATTATAAAACTAGACACTGCAATTTTCAACAGTTCCTGGGGGAGGTAAGTAGTTGTTAGTTTTGCAGGTAAGTAAACCACCTACAGGGTTCAAAGTTGGGTCCAAGGTAGCCCACCGTTGGGGGTTCAGGGCAACCCCAAAGTTACTGCACCAGCAGCTCAGGGCCGGTCAGGTGCAGAGGTCAAAGTGGTGCCCAAAACGCATAGGCTTCAATGGAGAAGGGGGTGCCCCGGTTCCAGTCTGCCAGCAGGTAAGTACCCGCGACTTCGGAGGGCAGACAAGGGGGGTTTTGTAGGGCACTGGGGGGGACACAAGTCAGCACAAAAGTACACCCTCAGCGGCACGGGGGCGGCCAGGTGCAGAGTGCAAACAGGTGTCGGGTTTGCAATAGGTTTCAATGGGAGACCCAGGGGTCTCTTCAGCGAAGCAGGCAGGAAAGGGGGGGGGGGCTCCACGGGGTAGCCACCACCTGGGCAAGGGAGAGGGCCACCTGGGGGTCGCTTCTGCACTGGAGGTCGGATCCTTCAGGTCCTGGGGGCTGCGGATGCAGTGTCTTTACCAGGCGTCGGGTTCTTAGAAGCAGGCAGTCGCGGTCAGGGGGAGCCTCTGGATTCCCTCTGCAGGTGTCGCTGGGAGGGCTCAGGGGGGTCAACTCTGGCTACTCAGATGGTCGCAGTCGCCGGGGAGTCCTGCCTGTAGTGTTGTTTCTCCGCAGGTCGAGCCGGGGGCGTTGGGTGCAGAGTGGAAAGTCTCACGCTTCTGGCGGGAAACGTGCAGTCCTTTAAAAGTTGTTTCTTTGTTGCAAATTTGTTTCTTCTTTGGAGCAGAGCCGCTGTCCTCTGGAGTTCTTGGTCCTTTTAGATGCAGGGTAGTGCTCTGAGGCTTCAGAGGTCGCTGGACCCTGGGGGACGCGTCGCTGTTGCAGTTTTTCTTGAAGTGGGGAGACACGCCGGTAGGGCTGGGGCCAAAGCAGTTGGTGTCTCAGTCTTCTCTGCAGGGCTTTCAGGTCAGCAGTCCTTCTTCGTCTTCAGGTTGCAGGAATCTATCTTGCTTGGTTCTGGGACCCCTAAATACTCAATTTAGGGGTGTGTTTGGGTCTGGGAGGGCAGTAGCCAATGGCTACTGTCCTTGAGGGTGGCTACATCCTCTTTGTTCCTCCTCCCTGAGGGGAGGGGGGCACATCCCTATTCCTATTGGGGGAATCCTCCAAAATCATGATGGACGATTTCTAAAGGCAGGGGTCACCTCAGCTCAGGACACCTTAGGGGCTGTCCTGACTGGTGGGTGACTCCTCCTTGTTTTTCTCATTATCTCCCCTGGACTTGCCGCCAAAAGTGGGGGCTGTGTCCAGGGGTCGGGCATCTCCACTAGCTGGAGTGCCCTGGGGCATTGTAACACGAAGCCTGAGCCTTTGAGGCTCACTGCTAGGTGTTACCATTTCATTTCTCCAAGGGGGAGGTGTGAAGCACCTCCACCCAGAGCAGGCTTTTGTTTCTGTCCTCAGAGAGCACAAATGCCCTCACCACATGGGGTCAGAAACTCGTCTCTCAGCAGCAGGCTGGCACAGTCCAGTCAGTCCTGCACTGAACAATTGGGTAAAATACAGGGGGCATCTCTAAGATGCCCTCTGTGTGCATTTTTTAATAAATCCAACACTGGCATCAGTGTGGGTTTATTATTCTGAGAAGTTTGATACCAAACTTCCCAGTATTCAGTGTAGCCATTATGGAGCTGTGGTGTTTGTTTTTGACAGACTCCCAGACCATATACTCTTATGGCTACCCTGCACTTACAATGTCTAAGGTTTTGCTTAGACACTGTAGGGGATAGTGCTCATGCACCTATGCCCTCACCTGTGGTATAGTGCACCCTGCCTTAGGGCTGTAAGGCCTGCTAGAAGGGGGACTTACCTATGCCACAGGCAATGTGAGGTTGGCATGGCACCCTGAGGGGAGTGGCATGTCGACTTAGTCATTTTCTCCCCACTAACACACACAAGCTGGCAAGCAGTGTGTCTGTGCTGAGTGAGGGTCCCTAGGGTGGCATAAGACATGCTGCAGCCCTTAGAGACCTTCCCTGGCATCAGGGCCCTTGGTACCAGGGGTACCAGTTACAAGGGACTTACCTGGATGCCAGGGTTGTGCCAATTGTGGAGACAATGGTACCTTTTAGGTGAAAGAACACTGGTGCTGGGGACTGGTTAGCAGGGTCCCAGCACACTTCTCAGTCAAGTCAGCATCAGTATCAGGCAAAAAGTGGGGGGTAATTGCAACAGGGAGACATTTCCTTACACAAGCCCCCCCCCCCCCCCCAGCCCACAGGCCAGGAGACTCAGCCAAAGCTGGGAGAGTCTTCCTAGTCTGTCAGGCGAGGAAGAGTAGAGGAAATAGGCTGGTTTGTTGCAGGGCCTACTCTGCCTTACATCCTCCTGTTCAGGTCATTCCCTCTGGGGAACTGACCCACTTCCACAGTGATAGGACCTAGTCTGAATTGCCTCTTGTCTGTGCTTTTAATGTCTTCACCCATTCTCGCTAGTTTGGGGTTAGAGGTATCCACCTCTTCTAATCTTATCTTAGCCAGGGTCACCCCTAGCTTACCCAAAAAGGTTACCCAGAGCTGGAGTAACCCCACCATGACCAACAGGGTCAGGGGGCCTAACTTGCTATTTGGCATGGGGTCAGACCACCATGCCAAGGAGAGTGCAGCCATAAAGGCTAACACCCAGCAGAGGCCACTGACAGCTGTCAGTGCCCAGAACCACACCTTTAGCTCTTCACCCTCAAGGGAAGGAGCTAAGTTACAGGCTTCTTTGGGTTCAGGGTGCCTGTCTGCTATGTTAGAGTGGGGGGTAACTACATCTTGTAGTAAACACCCTTCTTCCACTCTTTCTTCTGTTAACTGAGGAGCCACCCACTCAGATTTAACAGTTGCCTGACTAGCCAGGACTTCTTGTGGGTCAGGTTGAACTTTACCAGTGCCACTTTTGGGGTTCTCCCCTACTGGAGCAGAATCTCCTTGGCTTGCTGGAACCTTGGCTAAAGGTTGTCCACCTTTCCTACTCTGTTTTCCTTTCTTTTTCTTTTGGGGGGTACTTGCAGTTACTGCAGGGGTAGCACCTCCAGAATCCTTGGGAGAGGACTGGCACTGGACCAGTTCCTCTCTTGGGATCTGACTAACCTCTGGGTAGTCATTTCCAAGGAGACAATCAAGGGGGAGGTCTGTACTGACTACCACCCTTCTCCAGCTAAAAGTCCCACCCACTTCTATGGGCACAAAAGCCACAGGCCTATCAGTGACCCTGTCTAGGCTAACTCTTACTCTGGCAGTCTCACCTGGGATGTACTGGTTTGAGAACACCAGCCTGTCATGCACAATAGTGTGACTGGCACAAGTGTCTCTCAGGGCAGTGGCTGGGATTCCATTCACCAGTAGGTGGTGGAAGTGTCTACTTCCCTCTGGAATCTCCAACTCACCCGTTGGGCCCTTTTTCCAGTTGAAGGCTATGAAGACCTCCTCATCTGAGGAGTCATCTCCAATGGCTACACTGGTCACCCCTGGGATTTTGCTAGGGGGTTTGTTTTTGGGACAAGAAGTGTCCTTGGTGTGGTGCCCAGTCTGTCTACAGTTTTGGCACCATGCCTTAGTGGCATCCCAGTTCTTACCCTGGTACCCACCTTTGTTTTGGGTTGTGTCTTGGGGCCCACCCACCTGGTCTGGTTTTTGGGGGCCTACAGAGGACTCTTTTTCTTTATTTCTAGTGTCACCCACTTTCTCCTGGAGAGGCTTTGTAACCCCTTTCTTTTGGTCACCCCCAGTGGAAGTTTTGGTTACCCTAGTTTTGACCCAGTGGTCTGCCTTCTTTCCCAATTCTTGGGGAGAAATTGGACCTAGGTCTACCAGATACTGATGCAACTTTTCATTGAAGCAGTTACTTAAAATGTGTTCTTTCATAAACAAATTATAAAGCTCAACATAGTCATGCACTTCATTTCCAGTTACCCAACCATCCAGTGTTTTCACTAAGTAGTCTACAAAATCAACCCAGGTCTGGCTCGAGGATTTTTTGAGCCCCCCTGAACCTAATCCTATACTCCTCAGTGGAGAATCCAAAGCCCTCAATCAGGGTAGCCTTCATGAGGTCATAAGATTCTACATCTTTTCCAGAGAGTGTGAGGAGTCTATCCCTACACTTTCCAGTGAACATTTCCCAAAGGATAGCTCCCAAGTGAGATTTGTTTACTTTTCTGGTTGCACAAGCCCTCTCAAAAGCTGTGAACCATTTGGTGATATCATCACCATCTTCATATTTTGTTACAATCCCTTTGGGGATCTTTAGCATGTCAGTAGTTTCTCTGACCCTATTTATGTTGCTGCCACCATTGATGGGAGCTAAGCCCATCTCTTGTCTTTCCCTTTCTATGGCTAGGAGCTGTCTCTCCAAAGCCAATCTTTTGGCCATCCTGGCTAGCAGGAGGTCATCTTCATTGAGACTGCTCTCAATGCTTTCAGAGCTGTTGGACTCTCCTGTGCTGTGAGAGAAGCAACATCTCTGACTATCACTTCTGGAGTCAGGGTTGGAGAAACCCTGTGCTCCCTATCTAGGACTGGAGGTGGGAGATCCTCCACATCACTAGCGTCCCCCTCTGTGAGGCCATCATCAGAGGGGTTGTTTTTAGCAAACTCTGCCAAAAGCTCATGGAGCTGTACTTTGGTAGAGTTTGAACCAGTCTTTATCTTTTTGATTTTGCAGAGAGACCTTAACTCTGACATCCTAAGATGCAGGTAAGGGGTGAGGTTGAGTTCCATCACTATCTCTTCTGCAGCAGACATTATGGGCCTGATTCTGATTCTGGCGGGCGGCGGAGGCCGCCCGCCAGAATTCCGCCCTCCAAAATACCGCGGCGGGTATTTCAAGTTTTCCCCTGGGCTGGCGGGCGGCCGCCAAAAGGCCGCCCGCCAGCCCAGGGGAAAACGACCTTCCCACGAGGATGCCGGCTCGTAATCGAGCCGGCGGAGTGGGAAGGTGCGACGGGTGCATTTGCACCCGTCGCGTATTTCACTGTCTGCCAAGCAGACAGTGAAATACTTGTAGGGGCCCTCTTACGGGGGCCCCTGCAGTGCCCATGCCGTTGGCATGGGCACTGCAGGGGCCCCCAGGGGCCCCGCGACTCCCCCTCCCGCCATCCGGTTCCCGGCGGGAGAACCGCCAGGAACTGGATGGCGGGAGGGGGAGTCGGAATCCCCAAGCCGGCGCAGCAAGCTGCGCCGGCTTGGAGGATTCCTGGGGGCAGCGGGAAACCGGCGGGAGACCGCCGGTTTCCCTTTACTGACCGCGGCTAAGCCGCCGCGGTCAGAATGCCCCGCGGGGCACCGCCGGCCTGTCGGCGGTGCCACCGCGTCCCGCGGCCCTGGCGGAGGAAATCCGCCAGGGTCGTAATGACCCCCTATGTTTCTAAAAGTTGGGATACTTTTTAAGAATCTAAAACTATCTCTAGAACTTAATTCAAACGTTTAAACTCTAAAAGAAATGCTAACAGGGACTAACACAAGGCCCTAGCAGGACTTTTAAAAATTTAGAAAAATAGCTCAAATGTACAAAATCAGTTTCTAATGACAATTTTTGGAATTTAGTCGTGTGATCAGGTATTGGCTGAGTATTCCAGCAAATGCAAAGTCTTGTACCCCACCGCTGATCCACCAATGTAGGAAGTTGGCTCTGTATGTACTATTTCAAAGTAAGAAATAGCATGCACAGAGTCCAAGGGTTCCCCTTAGAGGTAAGATAGTGACAAAAAGAGATAATTCTAATGCTCCATTTTGTGGTAGTATGGTCGAGCAGTAGGCTTATCAGAGGGTAGTGTTAAGCATTTGTTGTACACACACAGGCAATAAATGAGGAACACACACAATCAAAGACAATTCCAGGCCAATAGGTTTTATATAGAAAAATATATTTTCTTAGTTTATTTTAAGAACCACAGGTTCAAGATTTACAGTCAATACTTTAAATGAAAGGTACTTCACTCAGGTATCATAGGAACTTTGAATCAGAAAAATAGCATGTACAGTTTTGGCAAAAATGGTAATAAGCTATTTTAAAATTAGACACACTGCAATTTTCAACAGTTCCTGGAGGGAGGTAAGTAGTTGTTAGTTTTGCAGGTAAGTAAACCACCTACAGGGTTCAAAGTTGGGTCCAAGGTAGCCCACCGTTGGGGGTTCAGGGCAACCCCAAAGTTACCGCACCAGCAGCTCAGGGCCGGTCAGGTGCAGAGGTCAAAGTGGTGCCCAAAATGCATAGGCTTCAATGGAGAAGGGGGCGCCCCGGTTCCAGTCTGCCAGCAGGTAAGTACCCGTGACTTCGGAGGGCAGACCAGGGGGGTTTTGTAGGGCACTGGGGGGGAAACAAGTCAGCACAAAAGTACACCCTCAGCGGCACGGGGGCGGCCGGGTGCAGAGTGCAAACAGGCGTCGGGTTTGCAATAGGTTTCAATGGGAGACCCAGGGGTCTCTTCAGCGAAGCAGGCAGGAAAGGGTACTCCACGGGGTAGCCTCCACCTGGGCAAGGGAGAGGGCCACCTGGGGGTCGCTTCTGCACTGGAGGTCGGATCCTTCAGGTCCTGGGGGCTGCAGGTGCAGTGTCTTTACCAGGCATCGGGTTCTTAGAAGCAGGCAGTCGCGGTCAGGGGGAGCCTCTGGATTCCCTCTGGAGGCATCGCTGGGGGGGTCATGGGGGTCAACTCTGGCTACTCACAGGGTCGCAGTCGCCAGGGAGTCCTCCCTGTACTGTTGTTTCTCCGCAGGTCGAGCCGGGGGCGTCGGGTGCAGAGCGGAAAGTCTCACGCTTCCGGCGGGAAACGTGCAGTCCTTTAAAAGTTGTTTCTTTGTTGCAAAGTTGTTTCTTCTTTGGAGCAGAGCCGCTGTCCTTGGGAGTTCTTTGTCCTTTTAGATGCAGGGTAGTCCTCTGAGGCTTCAGAGGTCGCTGGACCCTGGGGGACGCGTCGCTGTTGCAGTTTTTCTTGAAGTGGGGAGACAGGCCGGTAGCGCCGGGGCCAAAGCAGTTGGTGTCTCCGTCTTCTCTGCAGGGCTTTCAGGTCAGCAGTCCTTCTTCGTCTTCAGGTTGCAGGAATCTATCTTGCTTGGTTCTGGGGGGCCCTAAATACTCAATTTAGGGGTGTGTTTAGGTCTGGGAGGGCAGTAGCCAATGGCTACTGTCCTTGAGGGTGGCTACACCCTCTTTGTACCTCCTCCCTGAGGGGAGGGGGGCACATCCCTACTCCTATTGGGGGAATCTTCCAAAATCAAGATGGAGGATTTCTAAAGGCAGGGGTCACCTCAGTTCAGGACACCTTAGGGGCTGTCCTGACTGGTGGGTGACTCCTCCTTGTTTTTCTCATTATCTCCCCTGGACTTGCCGCCAAAAGTGGGGGCTGTGTCCAGGGGGCGGGCATCTCCACTAGCTGGAGTGCCCTGGGGCATTGTAACACGAAGCCTGAGCCTTTGAGGCTCACTGCTAGGTGTTACAATTCCTGTAGGGGGGAGGTGTGAAGCACCTCCACCCAGAGCAGGCTTTTGTTTCTGTCCTCAGAGAGCACAAATGCCCTCACCACATGGGGTCAGAAACTCGTCTCTCAGCAGCAGGATGGCACAGACCAGTCAGTCCTGCACTGAACAATTGGGTAAAATACAGGGGGCATCTCTAAGATGCCCTCTGTGTGCATTTTTTAATAACTCCAACACTGGCATCAGTGTGGGTTTATTATTCTGAGAAGTTTGATACCAAACTTCCCAGTATTCAGTGTAGCCATTACGGAGCTGTGGAGTTTGTTTTTGACAGACTCCCAGACCATATACTCTTATGGCTACCCTGCACTTACAATGTCTAAGGTTTTGATTAGACACTGTAGGGGCATAGTACTCATGCACCTATGCCCTCACCTGTGGTATAGTGCACCCTGCCTTAGGGCTGTAAGGCCTGCTAGAGGGGTGACTTACCCATGCCACAGGCAGTGTGAGGTTGGCATGGCACCCTGAGGGGAGTGGCATGTCGACTTAGTCATTTTCTCCCCACTAACACACACAAGCTGGCAAGCAGTGTGTCTGTGCTGAGTGAGGGGTCCCTAGGGTGGCATAAGACATGCTGCAACCCTTAGAGACCTTCCCTGGCATCAGGGCCCTTGGTACCAGGGGGACCAGTAACAAGGGACTTACCTGAGTGCCAGGGATGTGCCAATTGTGGAGACAATGGTACATTTTAGGTGAAAGAACACTGGTGCTGGGGCCTGGTTAGCAGGGTCCCAGCACACTTCTCAGTCAAGTCAGCGTCAGTATCAGGCAAAAAGTGGGGGGTAATTGCAACAGGGAGCCATTTCCTTACAACCTGTCCACTGCAACTCACCACAGATGGTTTTAAATACCTGTTGATGTACATTCATAAGAATAAGTAAAGATTTATGAAATTAAATCTGACATATCAACTTGATAAATACAAGTCACATGGGACCCATCGGCAGAAACTGTCAATCTTCCTGTTGGGTAGATCCTCCTTATTTAAAATTAAAACACTGACAAAATTCCAAACAATTTAAAAAATGCACTTTATCCACATTTGGAGACTTATTTCTTAAAAATAAACAGTGGGACCCGAACCATACTTTGGGATAATGGCACAGCAAGAATGTGTAGGCTATCAAGAAACCTCCATGAGGGTAGGATTGCATAACATGATCTTAAAAAATATTATTGGGCCATCCAGGTGGCAGTAATTATTGGCTGGGCATACCATGGGCCCCTAGGGTATACTTGAAAGCACTGTATGGCGAGCTGACACCAAATGGCTGGAACACACCAAAATGGTATCCAATAAAAGGAAGATGATGAACCATAAACTTGTTTGGCAAAACCAGGTATGACTGGAGACTCCCTTGTTAGATTCAACAACACTGCAGGAGGTGTGGACTTTAGAAGACTTTAATAGGACATGATAAGAATTCCCACAGTGAGTGATATTTGGGTACCAGGAGGCATAACAGAGTTTTTAGATCTACAACTGGAGTTCTACCTACCAGATACTCAATACTACAAAAATATACACTTGAGGCATGCACTGAAGAAATGCATGCACTTATTACAAAAGATACAGGATGAATTCCTCATGAATACAGAACACCAGTAGCTCCATTTAATGGATGTTATATCCCTACCTTATGGAACTTCACTAAAAAAACAGAGGCCCCTCAATTTGGAAATGGGCAGGAATTCAATGTAGACACACTAGAAGATGAAGACTGAGCAGGAATTCACCCACATGAAGTAGCAATTGAGGCAGGTTTCAGATTGGTCCAATTACAGATACTGCACCACATCTATCACACTAGGGAGCACCTAAGAAAATTGAGTTGGTAGATGACGATAAATGCTTTTCGGGCTATAACAAGGTGGAAACCCTCATGTGTACATTGAGTAAATACCCTAACATAGAGGTTTTCTGGGAAATTGTTAAAGCCAGAACACTGAGATGGTGTATGAACAGGTGAATCTAGAGGCAGATCTGGCAACTTCAGGGATATGGAGAGATATAATACTGCCAGGACACAAGTGCAAGTTTTGTAATAGCTCCCATACAGCGGCAAGATGGGATAAAACTAACTATTGAGGAAAACAGACTATGCCAATGGCAGGGGAATGAAGGGCAGATAGGGACTGGTGCATATTTGCTGAGAAACTACTATAAGAATCATGAGGATGCCCCAAACAAATTATAAAATTTGGTATGGTTGGAAGGAAATGAGAGGACAGGGCTTAGCAGACAGGGAAATAGAGCATGCTTGGTTAAGGGAGGCAGACTCAGCTTGGTATTCCAGGATGGCTGATTTTTACATGGCTGATCTTTACATGATATGTGATAACATCTAAATAGAAACTGTGGCTGGTTGTGACGTATTGCTGAGTGATCATACAGAGCATTGTATGAAAGAGGTAAGGCTATCATATCTTGGTTATCATACGAAGTGTAATCGGACCTGTATCACATATACCTTTAGTCTTAATACAATGTAATAAAATGTTTTTAAAAATTACTCAATAGGAGGCACATTGATCCAATAAGAAGCACTGATTACTCAGTACAAGATGCCAAGCTCTAGAACTTGCTACCAGTCACATTTGAAGCATTCGGGAGCAGATACACTTCAGAAGAGAGTTGAAAACATGGCTATTTTCAAGATAACTACATCACCTCACAATCCTGAAGTAAACAAAATGATAATCACACCTTCAAGTGCAATCTACTGTTAGGAGACCAGAGATAAGGAACAACCTAACCAGCGCACTACTTTCTATATCCAAGTAAGGTATGAAGGGCTGACCCACGGCGTGCCTGGGTATAATAAACTAATGTCACTTCATATACAACACTTCTGGCCCACACTAATACTATTACCATAACATGCAGCGGTCCGCAGCTGATTGTAGTTCATATATGCTGCATAGTAACTCCCTTATAGTGCATAGTCCTTTTACATTCACAAAAGACATTTTTGCTATGGGTCTTGTGGGAAGCAGCCTGAACCACGACTCCCAAACAACGAAGTCGTGGCCAACGAAAGCGGAACAACGCTTTCCTTAACCACAACTTCCTTGGTGCCTTAACCACGCATGTGCTGAACAACGCACATGCGTGGTTAAGGCACAGAAGAAGGGAGTCGGCTGAGGAGGAAAACGCGATCAAGGAGGAGGTAAGTGGGGCTGGGACTGCGGGCTGTTTTAGAGGAAGGGGCGGTGGTGGGGGGGTCGGGGTATTTTTGGTTTGACGGGGTGGGGTGTCGGGGTGGTTTAATTTTAGGGGTGGGGGAGGGTGGGTCAGGGCATTTTTAGTTTTGTGGGGGGTTGGGTATTTTTCGTTTTTGGGGGTGGTGAGTCGGTGTGGTTTAGGTTTGGGGGGAGGTGGGGGGGTGGTCTGGGTATTTTCAGTTTTAGGGGCGGGGTGGGGGGCCCGGTGTATTTTTACTTTTTGGGGGTGGGGGGTTGGGGTAGTTTAGGTTTTAGGGGTGGGGGGGTTGGGGGGGTTTTAGGGGTGGGGGTGGGAGGTTGGGGTGGCTTTAGGTTTTAGGGGGGTTGGGGTAATTTTAGGGGCGGGGTTGGGGTGGTTTTAGGTTTTAGGGGCAGGGGGTTGGGGTAGTTTAGGTTTTAACGATGGGGTGGGGGGTTGGGGTGGTTTTAGGTTTAAGGCGTGGGGGGTTGGGATAGTTTAGGTTTTAGGGGTGGGGGTTGGGGTGGTTTTAGGTTTTAGGGGTGGGGGCCACGGTAATTTTAGGGGCGGGGGGCACAGGGGTATGGGTCTGGGTATTTTCAGTTTTAGGGGTTGGGGTGCGGGGGTCTGGGCATTTTCAGTTTTAGGGGTGGGGGATCTGGGGTATTTTTACTTTTTGGGGGTGGGGGTTGGGGGTAGTTTAGGTTTTAGAAGCGGGTGGGGGATTGGGGTGGTTTTAGGTTTTAGGGATGGGGGTTGGGGTAGCTTTAGGTTTTAGGGGTGGGGGGTCGGGTAATTTTAGGGGCGGGGTTGGGGTGGTTTTTAGGGGCGGGTGGGGGGGTTGGGGTAGTTTAGGTTTTAGCGACGGGGTTGGGGGTTGGGGTGGTTTTAGGTTTTAGGGGTGGGGTGGGGGTTGGGGTAGTTTAAGTTTTAGGGGTGGGGGTGGGGGGTTGGGGTGGTTTTAGGTTTTAGGGGTGGGGGTCATGGTAATTTTAGGGGCGGGGTGGGGGTTGGGGTGCTTTTAGGTTTAAGGGGTGGGGTGGGGGGTCGGGGTAATTTTAGGGGCGGGTTGGGGTGTTTTTAGGTTTTAGGGGTGCGGTTGGGGTAGATTAGGTTTTAGGGACGGGTTGGGGTGGTTTTAGGTTTTAGGGGCAGGGGTGGGCGGGTTGGGATGGTTTTAGGGGCGGGGTGGGGAGTCGCAGTAATTTGGGGGTGGGGGTTGGGGTGGTTTTAGGGGTAGGGGTGAGGGGTCATGGTAATTTTTAGGGGTGGGGGGTCGAGGTAATTTTTATGGGTGGGGGTGGTGGGCCAGGGGGATTGCATGCTGGAACCATGCATGCCGTTCACTAATGCCTTTACCAGGAATGCCTTTACAACGGAAAATTCTTGTTAAGGCATTCGTGGTAAAGGCATTAGTGCTAACAATGCGGTCGTTGTTCCGACCTCGTTGTTCAGGCATGCATTGTTCTGGCATGCGTTGTTCCGACATACATTCGGGTCTTGTCCATCACCCAGTGCTGTACTAGCCAATAAACCACTCATTACTACCTGAATAGGCACGGCATAACTAAAGAAGATCTGCAACATACTGCCCAATCGGAGGACTCTAATCTAGTTCACCACTACAGGTCCATTGAGCTACCTACTATGACCACTTTTTTACTTCTCCTAATGACACTCAGATGTGGGATGATAGTAACAAAGTCCATCCCAGCAGATCTCTCCACCATTTCTCTCTCTAACCATGTCTGTTAGGACTATAAACCTTTAATCAAAATATCTCAGATTGGACAACCCAGTGCAGAGAGCAGCTGCGTGGACTATGACCATAAGAAATGCCATAAAGGGACCTGCAGAGCTGCGCAAAGCTGCAGATTACTGAACACCAAAAACTGTGCGCGTCTGTCACACGTCTTCATCCACCACACTGCCAGCACTGCATCCCGTAACACAATAACCGCACCTTGGTTGTCACATATAACAGGGAAACACGTCTCATACAGGGTCAAAAATAAAGACAACATTCTTCCAATCACACACCCTATACTGCATAACATGCTGTCCATATAGGCAAGTGCCTCAGTGCCTTACATAGGGTATTAAGCGCTATATAAATGTTCCAATTCATTAAAGTAAACAGGTATAGTGACATTTTTAGGACACTGTAACCTTAGGTACAAATAATCCCCGACCTAGGAGATGTACCACTAGATCCAGGCCAGTGAGTTTCCCATCACATGTTCCTGATGAACACAGCGGGGCAAGGTGGGAGAAGTGGGTGTTGCATTGCCTAGTGACAGCGGATTAGCTATCAGTGGAGCAGCTGGTTCACTTGCACGGTGGCCAAGGGATGTGAGAAGCCAACTTCACCCCAATGATAACAGGCTTTTCATATCCAACTCAGGAGCGGGGTTTCCCCTGTTTACATTAGGGCCGTCAGCACCCTGCCACCTCACTATCTGGAGAGATAGCACTGAAGGGTGGAGATGAAAGGCAGACCCGAGAGCCAATCGATCCCAAGCTAGGGGGCCCACACACAACATTAAAGGAGCAGCTCCCCATAAGTAGTCACTGGAATAATGATGAACCAAAATATGTGTCAGAGTTCAATAAATTATGCGGCATGTATAGCCAAATTATGCGGCATACTGAAACACATTTGTGGCAGTATTAATTCACTAGTTTGGTATTTTCAGACACATTAGTACTTACTTGGCAAAGGTTTCACCTCGTTAACTGCAGTTTTACATGTGAATACAGCAATCAGCAACTAAAAGGTGATTGGTTAAACATTGCAGTGGGTCTGCCACAGGCACAGTGGGCCTTTTTTTTTAGTAACTTCTGATATGTTTGAGCTAAAGACATTTTTAGGTCTGGCCTTTGAGATGGCTTTAGCCTATTGCCAGACTATTGTTTTCCCCCAAAAATATATATAATATACATACACAGAGGCTTTTGATGAGCAGGCGACATCAATTTGACTGTGAAACTGGCATTCACATTTTGCTTCTGCCCTCTATAGCATGGATCAAAGGGTCAGCCCAGTTCACCCGCTGGCTCAGAATGCTCTGAATGCACAAATCCTTTGAATAGTGTTTACTTCCTCCAAAAAGTAGTTCCTTTCTCTTCAATTTCAAAAAGGTTCGAAGGGTGCTTTTTTAAATTCATTTTTATGTTACCTTTAAATATCAGCTATTTCTCTTGTCTGCACCCTTTTATAAAGTTTGTCATAAGTTGTCTAATGGACATTTTCACGCCATAGTTGACTGCAATTTGGGTGCTTCGTTAGGTAGCGATTTATTCTTGTTTCTTTCATACATAATAGGAATAAAAAGCATGGTACTACTGAAAAGCGTGTTTAAAAACATTACTAGTAAAACAGGTGCAACATTGAATGTTGTTTTAATTAAATGTTTGATATATGCAGAGGTTACCCATGTGGAAGTTATGGTATATATATTTTTTTGTAACGTATGCTTTCAATAGTTAAAAAAATAGCCCCCATACTAGCTTGCTAAGGTCAAACCTACTTGCTTTGCCAATGCTTGTTTTTTTTTGTTGAAATCTGCAACTCCCATTAATTCATACCTATGTGGAAATTGCAGTGGTCACAGAATCACATAATTTTAGACTCCCCATCAGTAAATTTAGAGATTTGGGGACATTGTACGAAATCTGAAGGGTTGGGAGGACTGGGGTAGAGTCAAACACAGATAAGGTTGGTGAACCTTTGGAGCATGCTGGGGGACGTTGCCTGCCCTTAAGGGTGGTTAAAGCCAAATAACAAGTTTATCTGCTAGTAAAAGAAAACATTTCAGCCCATATTAAAGAAAAAGTGGTGCATCAGGGCTGATGCACCCCTTTTTCGGCGTCCCCCTACCGGCACCTAATGACACAATGGTTGTACCGTGTTCATAACACGGTGCACAATCGGGATCGTTAGCACAATAGTGCCTACATTTTTTATGTTATTGTGGGGCTTTGCTACACTTGCGTCAAAAACTTTGACACTAGTGTAGCAAACTGCAATGAGGCCCATAGGTTTCTATGGAGCATCATTTTAATGCCTGCTCTGAGCAGGCATTAAAAATGATGCCAAAAATGGTGCAGTGAAAGCTGTTAAGTTTCACTGAGCCATTGCTGCAGGTCTCCTAGTGCCGGAACACGCTCCTTACATACATTATGCCTGGCGTAGGCATAATGTGGTGCAAGAGTTTACAAAGTGGCGCAATGCATGCATTGCACCACTTTGTAAATATGGCACGTGAAGAAAGCCACTTTAGCACCACCTTAGCATGATAAAATGATGCTATATTGGCGCTAAGGTGGCGCTAGGGGCTCTTCAATATACCTCTTCAGCACGTGTTTTTTTTTTAAACCCAAGAGATCTGGGGCAGGCTTTAGAAGGGTAGATCTATAGGAAAATGTAGAAGATTAATGTCATGTTAGGGTTCTCAGAAGACTTGTGGGGTACAGACAGGCATGGATAGTTCTGAGACAAAAGAGATAAAACAATGAGGAAGTTGAAAGGTTATTAGCACAGGGAATCAGATATTGTAGGCTTGCAGAAAACTAGAGAGGTTTCAGGACATGATGAGGCCTCTGCAGAATGGTAGGGCTGGGGCAGCACCAGACACAAGTAGGTATGTGGGCGGAAGAGGAGGGATTTATGAAGGCTTCAGAATGCCAACAAGGATGGGCCAGAGATGGGTAGGTGTTTAAAGACCTATTACATCATATTGTGATATGTTATGGTTGATGTTTCTATATTATTATGGAAAATCAGGTTTTCCATTCATTTATTGTAATCCCTTGTTGTGGCAATTATGTCCAACTGGGAGCTAGAAGATAGAAAGCTATCCCAAGTTTTGTTTGCAAGGTAATTGGTGTCAATGTTTTATGAAGATCAAGGCCTGGGACATTTTTTCGAAGGATAGTGGAGCCACGTCTCTGTGAGGACTGGGAGATCAAGGGTGTGGTTCATGATCTGAAAAATCTAGGCCAGGGGGTCTCCAACCTTTGTTTAGAATTTGAGCTACTTCTGATCATTGAAAATAGTCAAGAGCTACTAATGGCTTCCACCATTGTTGCAGTAGTGACCACATCAATTACCATCACAATAGTGACCAGGGCTGGCACGATTACTAGCAGTGATCACCCTGAAGTTTGTCCCAGTATCAATTGACAACATATTGTCATCCCAAAATATCACATCAAGCGAGAGAGCGAGAGAGAGAGAGAGAGAGAGAGATAGAGAGAGAGAAAGAGAGAGAGAGAGAGAGAGAAAGAGAGAGAGAACACGAACAGAAGAAGTTACATTGCAATGTCTACGGCCAGGGGTGTAGCTCAGTAAGATTGGGTGATGTGAGCTCAGATTTCCCAGTAGTATCACGCTGGCACATAATGTTGAATACATTTTACGCAGTGCTTTAAATGGAAATATGGAAATGCAGACACTCTCTATTCAGAGTACCCGTTTACGCCTGAGAAGTACCGGTACTCATCCATTGTAATGTATTGCAACAGTGCTAAGAAGTGCAGGTACTGTTCCCTTCAAATGAAAGAAGTTCAGGTACCCAGTACCGGACAGTACTTGCCCATTTAAAGCACTGATTATAACACAAGCAGAGGGCACAAAAAGGGCTTTGGGGCAGTGAAAAGGGAGAGGAATGCAGATAGGTAGGGACAGTAAGTGCCTCATTACGAGTTTGGCAGACGGGATAACTCCATCACAAACATGACGGATATCCCGTCTGCCGTATTACAAGTTCCATAGGATATAATGCAACTTGCAATATGGTGGACGGGATACCTGTCACGTTTGTGATGGGGTATTCCCCTCCGCCAATCTCGTAATGAGGCCCTAAGGGAGAGAAAGCACAGTATTTATTGAAATCACCAACATTTTTTACGTTTTCCCAGAGCGAGAGAGAGTGTGTGCGTTTTTGTTTGTGTGTGTCAAATTTCGGTTGAAATCCAACGACAGACACCTTACTATAGCTGACTGGAAAGTCCCTGTATCCAACTATTTATCAAGATACATTTATAAGAGGGGTGTAACACCCCAAACTCCCCACCCCACGAAATTACGCCCCTTCGTAGGATATGCCCTGTAGAATAGTTTTGCTAACATTGCTCTTGTAATGACTTGAAAGGCACCAGGCGTCATTTAAACGGAGATTACGCCCAGTGTTTCGAATGCATCACGCGGAGTAGGTAACCTCTGTTTAGGACAGATGCGCGGTGAGCTCCCGCCTCCATCTTGTATTTCGGCTCCTCATCACTTCACCTCCACAACAGGCCGAGGGAGATAACGCTAAGAGGCCCGTCAGTCACCTGAACAGGCGGGCTCTGTTCGCCTGCATCCCCGAGAACAGGAGCTCCCGGCCCTTAATGGACCACTCAAGTTCCCGCCGATGCCAACCACGATAGAACATCCCGCCAGACACCAACTTACAGGCCCAAGGGGCCGCTCATGTTCGTGGTTACGCGCCACTTACAGTTGGCGGCTAATTTCGGCTGCTGCGTCTTTCCATATTTGTTTTCATTGTGTACTTGTTGGAAGACAAAACAAGCAACTGCAGTTAGACAGACCTGGTCAGCAAACTCACACCAGCATGATGCTCCCGACTGGAGCCAAGGTGTTCTGCTCTGCAGAGCGGGAATGTGTGGCCGCTGACAGCCACTCCGGTTTTCGCGTCACTGTTCCGCGTAATCGACATTCCGCATCGGGCGAAACCTCCAGTCGAGATTTGCAGATAAGCAAGTGGCACGGAATCTTGTCGAGAAATTTTAGTTCGTGGCTAAAATATCCATTTTACCGTGCTTAAGGCTAGCGGTGAGCAATTGTGTTTTTTGTGAAGGTCACAACTTTTGTCCTTAAAGATTAAAAGGTTTCATTGCCTTCCCGCTTGCAAACGTTTACTGCACACTGTCAAAGCATCCCTACTCTAATCAAGATGGAAAATACATGCCGAAATTTTCTCTGCAAGTTTACCATTTTTGCACTGTTCCAACATTTTGCAAGCATTAAAGATACGTGAATCATAAATTGTCATAACATTCACAATTTTCACGCCAACGAGAAATCACAAGAGTTGACAAGTTTCGCGAAGGCGTGCAATTTTCCATAAACATGTATGAACGGTTTCAACAAAAAAATAGTTGCAAGTTTGCATATACCATGAGACCTGACTGTTTGGCAAGAATATTGTATCCTTTGAATTATATCAACTATATATTTAGCTGTTTCACAAAACATTTTATTTTGAATATTTTGGATGCTTGTAGTTCTGGCCTAGGCCATGCTTCCTTTGCGGTTCCAACACTTTCCAGGCGCTATCTAACTTTAAACAACAACATAAGCTCTTTTTTTTTGTCACGGTGCTCTGGGTAGCAAGCCAAAAATTCGCCTATGGATTCAGCAGGCTTTTCGCTTTGTTGTGAACCTTTGACTGAAGACAGAACAAGATCTGATATTTGATCATGCAAAATGTAGACTCTGATAGAAGTTATCTACCCGAGCAGCAACAATGGCGGTTACTAGTGCAGGAGTTCATTGGCTGACTCATGTGGTAGTATCAGTGCAACAGCAAAGAAAGATCCACGATCAATATATGGGTCATAGTACACAAGACTGTTTGAGTATTCCCAGTCTCAAACAACCGCTAGCTGGCTAGACGCTTCCCTGACCTGATTAGTCATTAATTTACTAGCTAACCATTGTTCAAGTGGAGGGACTGGGAGGAGACAGACCCATATACACACAAGCCTACACCCCTTGGAGATCCACCAACTTTCCTCCCGGCTGGAAGATGATCTGAGATTCCACAAAGACGCGACCACCCTCCAGTTCTCCATAGCTCGTTGGCTTTCCAAGCTTGAGTGAGTCGATGAAGGTTACCCAAGAACTGGCCTATGGGCAGGAAGCCTCTACATGCTGCAGAGGTGGGTACCATGTAAAAACCACCAGATAAGTACAAAATAGGGAAAGGACTACTCAAATCAACAACACAACAGGACACAATGAGTAGTTTACTTCCAGAGCCAAACCCACTATGTAAGACTTATCAGAGGCACTGGTCATACCATGGCTGCATTTAGACCAATGGCTACAAATCAGATCATTTGAACTGGCTGAGCTGTGAATATGTTTTCAAAGTGGATACCATTCTTAATTTGGGACAATTGAAACGCCCAGTAAGACACATGCATTAGTAAAATGCTTGAGAGCACCGTGGTCATCTGGTAAAATATGATTGGTTGAATTTAGGAGGGTGCTTTATGTTTTCTATCGAGCGCCTTCCATGCATAGCTGCAGATTGGCACAACTAGCGTAGCTGCACTCGGGCTCAGGAATCGACCAAGGTAGCTGTGCTAAGTGGTGTGCACTATTTGCCAGGTGCTGCTCCATGTACCACTCTACGTGCATGTACCACGATTTGCTCTCCACACTCAGCTATACCTTTGTGTGGTGGACATAGACCGGCCTGTGAGATGTGATTCCATTACTTCCACCAGGGACCATGGTCACTACGCTGCACAACTGACGGATACGAAGCTAAATGGCAATGTCGTTAGTTTGAGTCCTGAGTTAGACTAACCTGTTGGACTGCAGACTCATTCCTTAGCCATAGAAAGAAAAACCTCACTGGTGCTCTTGGCGCAATGCACATGTGGCAGTGTTTTCAGGCAGTTTGAAGAGCCGTTCACATTGAGCCTGTTCAAGTCATGAGGCAGTACATGGCCTCTTACTATCATGGGACAGCACATGACATCGGCATATAATGGGAGAGAGCTTGACCCCTCCATATTGCGTGGTGGGGATAGGACAGGTCTCTACACACATGCAATAGTACACGACCTCTCCATATAGGAGATAGGTCATGAAATCTCTACATCATCGGACAGTACAGTATTTCTTCATTTTGTAAGACGGGTCATGACCTCTATATATGATAGGCTAGACCTCTCCAAACCATGAGACAAAACATGACCTCTTCACACCACGGAGTAAGAACATAAACTACATGACCGCTCCATATGAAGAGACAAGAGACAGAACTCCTCTTCCCCATATCACGGCACAGAACATGCTAAAGAACCCCAATCATGTCTAAAAATGACAAACATTTGTTTCTGGCCACTCCAGAAAATTATCATTCCTAGGCAGGGCTTCGCTTGAAAAGGCACTGATGCAATCAGATGATGCTGTTTGCATTAGTAGATTCGTCTTCTGCAACCAATGGCTTCGGACATCCTATCGCTTCTAGCACCAGCTACTTACTCCACATACAGCAGTAGGCCATGCACCCAAAACACTAAAGATGTTCTGGATTAGAAAGCAAACATACAGGGTTTCTGTAGAATGTGCCCTGTGCAGCCCTTGGGAGATAAAACAGCACATCTTCTCTGTCTCTTTTCTGTAGCATTCTGTTGTCCAAGCACAGTCTGGATGCATTGCTATTATGGTTTACTTTACGCTTCTCTTACACAGGGCCTCTCAGCTCTGAAGAATGTCTGTAAAGCACCATCTCTGAACAACCCTTCTCTTGATCCTCAGGACCATGCCAATTAACATCTCAGTTCTAACCTGGCAAGACAAGAGAAATGAAGGACCAGCTTCAGACCTTCAGTGAAGACCAGATGTGTGGCCATCAATTCAACAATACGTTAGGGCTAGCAGAAATGACACCCAGCACCTTCTGATTCCCAGTGACAACACAGGGTTGTCCCCTTCGCCCACATTTAGCCTCCAACCCCATCTTATTTGCAGTTCAGAAGCTAACAATAGGCAAGGATTGGAAACTACAGAAAGTAAGCAGGGCTCCTAGAACACTATTTAATGTCTTCTCCAGTTGCAGCCTTCATGCCCATGCAAACATAGAAAACAAAGGCAGTGTCAGAGCTACCAGCCAGCAACATCTATGTCTTTTGCTGGAGAACCGAAACTGAATCAGCTCAGCTTCCCCATTGTGATTCCTGTTGGCTTTTGATATTTGCCTCAGTAAACAAAACAAAAATGCATGTGCACTGAGGGCTCCCTGTGACAGAATATGACTCAAAGATGGGCTCTGTTGTCTGGAGCATCGACAAGGAGCATCCACTTCTTCGAATGTGACTACCATCAGCTCAGTGGGCTTTAGAGGACTGATTGTGGCGTCAAAAACAGATTACAGTGGCAGGCCTTTTTACCTCTCTCCTGCTAGGGAGTATTGCCTTCTGGCCTTTTCTGTATGCTGTTTTAATTGTTTTGACAGTCCCCACCAACCAGGCCCTTCACTCGATATATGTGGGACATGGATGACACATCTGTGTGATACATGTTGGTATGTGTGGCAGGATGTGGCTGGTGTGTGTGTATGCTACATGAGGCTATGGCCACCTAGGTATCTATTATGATTTCCTGCACTGGAATGGTACCTGAGATAGAGGTTAGAGATGGCCCAAACAGCATTGTGAATTGCAGGGCTTCTCCGAACATTCATGAGGTCCTTTGTAATAGACTAGACCCTAAGGTATGGATTAGAGGAGACAAAGGGTCCTTTTGTGGTGCAAGAACAATTCCCTGGCCTTTCCCTATTCACCAGAAGTGTCACTCTAACAGGTAGACTTGTAGGTAGGTAGATTATAGCTGCACAGGGTTGAAAGGAAAACACAAAAGCCAGGAACTGCCGGAAACTGGTCCCAGTGTTAGGCTTCTAGCATGCAGAAACTGTGAAAACTTGGTTTGGACCAGAAGCTATCAGTAGGGTGCCAAATATTCTCTAAAAGAATCTGGGGTCCCATGCCAGTGCAAAATGAGAAACTCTTCTATGTTTCAGCGTTAGAGGTTCCCTAAATATCATGTCCCCTTCACCTGATTCAAGAGCAGTAACGTGGAAGTCCTGCAACCTGCCAGGAGATGCTACCTTGTGCTGGGCTTGAAGGAAGGAGCTGACTGACTGCAGAGCAGTGGGCTGGGGGTCCCTTTGCATGAAGATGGTGCTACCTACAAAAGGACGGCTATCAGGAGCTGAGGCTGTAGGAGTGGAACCCAACTTGCCTCAACCAAGTGCAGGACCTGCACCATGTGGAGAGTCCTTGAGACCAGGAGGCCCCCATTGGATCCCCAGAAGTTAAAGTACTGGTGACAGCTTGGGCCTCACAGAGAATGCAACCACATCTCGCAGTCTGCATGTAACAAGACTAACAGTCTGTCACTGCGTGGCACCTGGAGAACAGAGATCACCGGTTGGTGGTTGTCCCACCAAAAGCTACAGCATAAAGTAAAGGATGTAGCCACATTGAGACCGCATACCACAAGCAGCCATTTCAACAACCTCAGTTGGATCGCAGCTGTGACCTGGGGTGGGATCTTCACATTATGGATTGGGATTATGTTTGCATCATGCGAGGAGAGGCATCTGACCCCAACAATACGGGCAAAGCCTGGCCTCCATCTCTCCTGCGCGTGTACTGCCACACCTCCTCAGACACGGCGCGAGCCTGTGCACCAGACATGAGGCTAGTGTTGGCCAGGCTAGCAGGAGTCAGCACGATTGTTCCTGGGGGGTCTGCACACCACGCGAGCTGCGCTGGCCCTCACCCAGTGCAAACAAGCTACCCTTCTATAGACGGAGTAACAAAGGTACAGTTCAAGAGTGTGGCATTGACAAGAGGACTGTGAACTTTGGGGGCCATTTTACATGATCCGAGGAACCCAAACATTAACCTACTTTGGTGAGGGGTAGGTAGGAACCCAGAGAGGAAACACGAGAATCATACCCACCTATACCCTGGAGGGCAATGGCTCCAAACCCGCACTGACTGTATTTATGTTACTACTCCTTGTCGCCTAGAGTAGTATCAGTTGGCTCCTCTTGTGCAGTGACTGATGTCTTGACAATTGTGCACACTGTTTCTGCCCTCTGAATCTTGTCTGCATTTTGCATTAGAAGTAAAGTTATTTTTCTTATATATCAAAGTACTAGCTGGACATTTATGTATTAGCTCCTGTTATGGTTTTTCATTGAGTTCTGAGTTTCTACCACAATCCTCCTCCATGAGTAAACCTTGAACTTCTCGAATTCTGTACCTGAAAGGCAGATGTCATACCAGGACTTGTCATTCATTTTCGGGTCCAGCAATTAGGTAATCCCTGAGGGCACCAGAACTAAGGCGCCGCTAAGTATAATTTGAGCCCAGTAACTACTGACTACCCTCGGACTCCTACAAAGCCCCTATTCCACTGTATGTGGGTGCAGTTTACCTTGTTTAAAGGTAACTTCCCTTGGATGGGGCCGGGGAGGTAAGGACAGACCAGGGCATTGTTTAGTGACTGAGTATATTGCATAGCAGCTGGCTCGATCCTGGTACGAATCTTTGTGCATGGATGTCTGTCCTATGGAACAACAGGTACAATCGAAGGCCCTCAGCATTTGTGATGGACCATCCGTTCTATTTAATAAAATTAGCAAATACGAGCATGCAGGTAGAGTCCAAGAAGGCACGCAAGTCCCATTTCTATTGCATCTGAAAGGTGGTAGTCGGTGTGGGCAGGGGAATCACTTCCTAACTTCCTGTGTCTCCATGGTAATCTACTCACCCGTCCATTAATGGCTGAAAATGGCCATTCCTTGGCTAATTTGCCATTACACTGCTAGACTAGAGTGGCTCATGCTAAGAACCCAAGGGTGGCGAATGCTTGAACTTTACATTCAAATGCAAGGTTAGGTGTCACGCGGTGCAACATTTTACAACGTTAAAATGAGATGAGATTTAACTGCCTTAGGTTCATACCAGACCATAGTGATGCTATATAAGCTGTCTCCAGTCCCGAGCAGTGCTGAATTAAACTATCTAGAGACCTGAACACACTATGGACTCATATATGGAAAGCACTCGCTTTAATCCAAAAAGATCAGTCAACCCCCTCCCTGGCTCAGATCAGTGCAGGTGCAGACCATAGATTGAATGCATTTTTTTCTGAATTATGGCGGTGAAACGTTTACGAACAATGTTTAAAGGTAACTGTGGCAGGTGCCCGCGAGCTGCCACTAATCCATGACATATGATCAGTGATACTTGGGAAGACTCCACCCCTTTCAATGTGACCTCAGTAATCTCTAGGGCTTAGGACCATGAAAGACAATATATTTAGATGATCCGACACACTTACTTACCTATGCCTGCAGGCAGGCTTATCCTCCTGGACCGCTGCAACATCGAATGGCCCTCCCACCTGCCAATCAGACCTGCCGCTAGCCTCAGAACACAGCAGGCAGCGTGCGGTCACCAAAAACAAAAAATGGAAGAAGAAGGAGGAGAAAGCAGATATTGCAAATCATGACTATTTTTTATGACAAATAGAACAAGGATTTGTAAGTAAGGCTAGTAAAGACAATTCACTGAATACAGTCAGGGTTTGGAGATGTCTACAAAGAATATCTATCAGGTAAATGTACGTAAATAGGGCCAGAATCACAAATAGTGTTGGAAATTTGAATCTGCACATTTCAGACTTGTTGGAGTATTTATCAATACTGGGCACTTCTTTCTCATGCATTCATCCCTGAATACTTCTCACAAGGTTGATGTGGCTATTACCAATGAAGTACACTGCCGCTGGCCTGCCCCCTTTGTAGCCTCCTCCAGTTAGGAATCAAAGAAGATAGGATAGCCACATAATATCGATGGAAGGTATGGCACAATATTGAGGCACAAAATGCTGACCTGGAATTATATAGACTCTACCACTATATGAGTATACATGGCTAAATACAGAGTAAAATCCGCTGAATTTCCCTCCATCCTTCCAAACTCTAAATGAGGTGCTCAGCCTTCAAATGCTTCCAGGCAGGGAACGGGCCAAGAAATAGTTTGCGACTACCCACAAGCATGGGCATGGGTGTTCAGAAACTTTTGTGGAATTGATGCCCGGGAACGCCCACTGTCCACGACTGGGAGAAGATTTATTGGCAAGAAAACCTACATGTAAATATTTCGTTTTATTAGTGTGATTTTCTTGTGATTGGCAAATTTCCACATGCAAGTACATTTGGGCATCCGGCCAAGGAAGTGCTGCCCTGAGGGAAGGAGGGCCCTGGTCTGGCAGGTCTGGAAGATGAAGCTCAAACTTTTATTTCTCGTTTTTGTCATAATATCGTAGTTTCAGAACTTCCACAGCTGAAAGGAGTTATTCGTTCTTTATCCAGATCTCCTTCAGTTTTCACATTATGCAAGGCAGGTGGTGATGTAGCTGAGGGCCCTGGCAGGGTGTGGCTAGGTATCTACAAGGGATAAATCCTTTTAACTCATATGATCAACATAAAGGAATGTATGACACATATGAAGGCCCCTCAGCCCCGGGACAGCGGGATCCTGATAATCTGACCCTTTGAGTTTACTAGCCAGAGGAGAGACAATATCTTGGCTCCTTGGGAATCCTGGAGCAGTGGTTCCCAACCTTTTCACATCTGTGGACTCCCACTTTATCATTACTGGAACCCGGGGACCCCCACTGAATCATTATTGGAATCTGGGGACCTCTTACTGCAAGCTGGGGAGATAATCTGTCAATTTCATTTAATTTTCTGAGCACTCCGGGACCCCCTGAGGAGGCTTCCTGGACCCCCAGGGGTCCCCGGACCACAGTTTGGGAACCACTGTCCTAGAGGATCCTCCCACAAGTACAGGTCAGTACAGGAAGGTGAGGGCAGGTTTGAGGCCACACGTGACGTGCCTTGAGACATGCTCCTTCCTACCCTCTTGACTACACCAGCTCTACACCCCAGCTTGGCCAGGTACTGTTTTGAGGGAGCAGCAGAGGGATGCTGAGGTTCATTCATGCTTATTGTCCCACACCTTTGGATAGGTCTCCCCTCGGACTTTAGCCTCTCTTCACGGGTCCGAATCACAAGAAATCATCAATCTCAGTTGATAGAGGTCTGTGCCAGCTGGAACTGACGACCACTGACCGTGTTCTCAGAAGCCCTAGATGTAAGTCAGGGAGTCTACGACTGACTCGTACTCCCCCTAACCTGATGTATGCAGAAGGCACTCGTCGCATGGTGTAAGAATAGAGTTATGCCACCTTTATTTTTGTTCCTAATGTTATCATTCACACTTAAACAAGGAGTGTTCTGCTTAAGTATAGCTTGGCCAGTAGGAGTGGGGGTGGGGAAGTGGAGGGATGAGGTTAGATTTTCCAACAATCGCACTGGCATACATTGTTAAAATACATTGGGGCATATTTATAAGTCCCTTGCGCTGCCATAGCGTCGTTTTTCTTTACGCTAAGGAGGCATTAAGGAGGCCCCCACTGTGCGCCATATTTACAAAGTGGCTCAATGCATGCATTGCACTACTTTATAACCCCTTGCGCCACATTATACCTGCGCCAGGTATAATGTATGCCAAGGGGGCGTTCCCACACAGGGAGGTCCAAAAAAAGGGCGCAGTGAAATGTACAAGATTTCACTGCGCCACTTTTTCCGTCATTTTTAACGCCTGCTGAGGGCAGAGGATAAAGTGACGCTCCCATTATAACCTATCGGCCTCCCTGTGCTTTGATGGACTAGCGTCACAATTTTTGGCGCTAATCCAGCAAAGTGCCACAATGGCGTCACGCTATTGTGCTAACGTGCTCCATGGAGCGCTGTATAGTAAATACAGTGCTACCCTGGTGACATTAGGGGTCACTTTCTTGTAAATATGCCCCATTATATAATATCTAAGCAGGGTGCATGACAGGGACTAAAGTTGCAGTGGAAAGGGAGTGTACTGGTATGAAGTAAGAGAAAACACAAGATTTTGTAGAATAAACTTTTTAAAAGACTTTCAAAACAGATAGGGAGGGTGTGTGTGTTCTTTTTGTCTGATTGTATGGGACAACTCTTGGTGAAATCCAAGGATCACCTCATTATACTCGGCTGAAGGCATCTGGGCCCAAATATTTACCAGAAAATACGTTTATTAGGGGTGTGTAACGCCCCAGACACCCTCTGAAGCTACGCCCCTGCTCTGTACATGTAGAAGGGCACAAAAGGGTGGAAGAAGCATTGCTATTGAATGGAGGACCACTCAAAGCTCCCACTCTCTGGATGTTCACACTATTTAAATTGTCTTGTCCATGGAGTAACCCGCCTTCGACCCCTGGAGTCATGTGAAACTGTAGAAAAAAGTTATGACTTGGCAGGACATTCATAATAGTAAGCAGGCGCTGCCTGTCTTTTAGGGCGGAGGGACCACGCCCCCCCACCTTTTGCCCCTCATGAAGAGTGTCTGTCAGGCTGAACAAAGGTCAGCCTGACAGACACTCTCCATGTTCAGCTCAGGCAGCCAGGAGCAGACATGCGCGATTTGTGCAGATTCCTGGCTGCCTGAGCTGAACTTTGCTGGGCTGAGGAGGTCACAGCTCCTATGGGTGTGACCTCCTCGGCTCAGCAAAGGTGCCTCGCGGCCCTCCCCTGGGTGACGAGGAAAGCGTCGCCCATTGACACTCACCCTGGGCGCTTCAGGTTTAAGCCCTAAAGCGCCCAGGGCGAGTGTCAATCAGTGACAACTCGTCTCAGAGTGGGGTGGGGTCAGCAGTCTCACTGACCCCATCCCACTCTGTGACGAGGCCGGGACTACTGCCTTCCCTCATTAGGGAAAGCAGCAGTCCGAACCCTCCTGGGACCTCGAGGCTGAAGATAAGTTTGTGTGTGTGTGTGTGTGTGTGATGTTTTAAAATGAATGTTTGATGCGTGCGTGCATGTTTGAATTTTATGAGTGTTAATGGATGTGCGTGCATTCATGTGTGAAAGAATGAGTGTGTGTGTGATGTTTTAAAATTTATGTTTGGTGCGTGCGTGCATGTTTGAATGGTATGAGTGTTGTTAATGGATGTGCGTGCATGCGTGTGTGTGAAAGAATGAGTGTGTGTGAACTTTTAAAATGAATGTTTGGTGCGTGCGTGCATGTTATGAGTGTTGTTGATGGATGTGCGTGCGTGTCTGTGTGTGAAAGAATGAGTGTGTGTGTGTGTGCTTCCCGCCAGCCCCCCTCCCTCCTAAAGTTGACGGATGCCACTGATAGTAAGTATAATCTCAGTTCAGAAAACAGCTATAAAATCATAATTTATGTATATAGCGCTTGTACTCCAAACGCTTTACATAGAACACCTTTAAAGAACCAGTATAACTGGTATTTGTCTTACCGACCTCCAAAGGATGAAGGGCACATCCCGTCTCTGTGATTCAGGATTTTCCACTCAGAGTGTAAGTCTGACCTGCCTGCAGAAAAATATTGTGTGAACTCAGTCGTGGGTCTTCACGTTTTTTATAATCTTGCTATAACTTTTCTAAAACATTCTTTTTTTCCGTTCGCCATACAGCACTGTGGTTGTATTACTGTAAACAATACTACACATAAATGAACCATCATGTAGCATGCTGTTTTATGATAAATTATTTTTTGTACAGCGCTCAGTACAATATTTGACATTTTAAGTGTTATAACTGTGAGGTGTTACTATTACGCAACATAATGGTAATCAGTTTATCAAAGTTGGAATGATGAAAGTCTGAGATGCGCTTGTGGTCTGCACATGAAAGAAGTCAGCAGGGCTGCTGGGCCATCATACTGCGGCTATGGTGCTGTGTGGGTGTACGCCTGATGATCTTGGAAGGGTCTGGTGTATGGGTTGATGATACGGTCTGCTACGATTTGTATTGCCATACTGTCAATAAAACGTTTAAAAAAACTCGCTGAGCCATCTTGCTATCTTACAAAGCCACACCGAGTTCTAAGCTCCTCCTCTAAGCATTGCAAGCCATGTTAACAAAAGGAGGGGGGGGGGACCACACACGCCTTCAGGCCATATTAACAATAGGGGGGGGGGGGGCGGTCCACACACGCATTCAGGTCAGATTTTCTAAAATTTTGCGCCGGGATTGATCCCAAAAGTGATACAAACTCGTGTAAATTGTTTATGTGGGATTTAGGGCCAGATCTACGAAAGCATTAGCATTTTTTAACGGACCGAATCGCAATTTCGGTCCATGAAGAAACGCTAAATTGCCTTTTCAGATGTACAAAGGCCAATAGCAAATTGCTATTTTCCTCCCAGAAGAAGTCGCATTTTGCGATTCCCAATTGGGAAATCGTAAATAGTCATTTCCTGTTCCCCATTTCCTATGCACATGTGCAAACCATTTCCTAAATGCGAAATGGGAACTTAGGAAATGCTATTACCATCGACTCCAAGTCGATGGTAACCATTTGCAAGTTTAAAAAATGCACTCAAAATGCATTTTTTAAATGCCATGTCGCGCACAAATGCCCCTAGGGCATTTGAGCACTTTACATGTGCCTCGCTATTTTTTGGGGTGCATCAAGGGGGGTATGGCCTTCAGCCACCCTTGGCTTTGCATTTCATAATTTGCGATAGGAAATGGAATGTACAAAAATAGAGATTCCCTAATAGTGATTCCTACAGTCTAGGAATCACTATTAGGAAATTGCAGATTTGGAAATGACAAACCTTTAGGCCCATAGCAACGAATAGTGTAGCATTTCTTAAATAGGGATTTCCTAATAGCGATTCCTAGTCATTATGAATCACTATTAGGAAATCTCCTCTACTTTTGTACATTCCATTTTGCATTTCCTAAATGGCGATTTCTTAGGATTTGAAATTTAGGAAAAGCAAAATAGAAATTTCGTATACCTTGCCCTTAATTTCCAGCACAAAAATGTATTTGTAAGGTAATGCACTAGCGCGGTCTTGCACTGCTTTGCGTCAAGGTGTTGTACCATGGATGGTACATGGGTATTCCCTAGCAACCACCAAGGTTTTTGACACAAAGCCCTATCTACTAACATTTGTAGACAGAGCTATGCACCAACAAATTAATGCCCGTCGATGCTGGTATTGAAAAGGAGAAATGGTTTTACTTCTCCAAACTTTTTTGACATTGCACATGTGCTTCACTGTACAGCACACTTCCAAAGCAGGAAGAGTTTTAAACTTTATCTAAGCTTAATATTTTGTACTTAAGGGCCCCCTTTCCAGTACAAAACCTATGATAGACGTCAAGCTCACACCTTTGCACTATGGTGTAAAGGTGTGTGCGAGGCTCTAGGCAGGCTCGAAGAGCACCATTGAAGAGAGGAGGAGCGCCATAGCTTAGTAGATATAGGCCCTCATTATAACATTGGCTGTAAATGCTGCTTACCGCCACGGCGACAGCCGCCAACATACCAACACCTTGGCTACGGGCCGCCCACCTGCATTATGACCATAGACGGAATTCTGCCAGCCTTCTGGCGGAATTCCGTTGATGGTCATGGCGGCGGATGGCGGTAAATTGACAGCAGCAGCGCCACGCCAGCAAAACACCGCCTACCGTATCATGTTCCATGATACAGCCTGGGGGTGTTTTGCTGGCAGACGCTGCTGCTGGCAGCAGCGCCGCGTCCCGTCTCCTGCCGGAGGACCCCCTGCAAGCAGGTAAGTCGGGTTCTCCAATAGCAGAGGGTGGTGGGGGGTGGTGTGGGCATGTGTGAGGGTGGTTGTGTGTCTGTTTTTGTATGCGTGCATGCGGGTGTGAGTCGCGTGGAGTGTGTGAATGACTAAATGTGAGTGTACGTGTATGTTGTGTGTTGTGAATGCGTGTGCGCGACAATGTATGTTAGTGTGTGTTGCAGTGTGTGGGTATGTATGTGTGGGTGGATGTGGGTATGCGTGTGTGTATGAGTGTGTATGTGTGCGCGTGTGGGTGTGTAAATGTGCAGGGGCGGGAGAGGGAGGGGGAAGGTGGGTGAGGGCTCTGGGGAGAGGGGCGGGGGAGACCCCTATCAGTGTCAGGGAAGGAATTCCCTGGCACTGATAGTGCCTACCGCCATGGTTTTCATGGCGATACGATTGCCACGAAAACCATGGCGGTAGGCGGGGTCATAATACCGAGGGTGGGATTGTGCCGGCCGCCGGCCTGGAGACCGAAGTCCACCCTGGTGGACGGAGTGGTACATTGGCGGTTTGGCTTGAGGCAAACCGCCAATGTCATAATTTGGGAAAAGGTACCGACAGCCTGTTGGCAGTACCTTTCCCCAAATTACCGCCGTCCGCCAGGGTTGTAATGAGGGCTATAGTGCTGTTCTGCTCTCTCCCTCCCATGCAGTGCAGCAACTTTGGTTGCTGAAAGTTGCTGCGCTGTGTTGCACAACAAGTATATAAATCTGTCCCTCTGACTGTGCAAATGGCTCTACCCAGATGATATACCGACTGTGAAAAGTAAACAATTAAATACACATGACTGATTCACAAAATATTTTCTGTAGGGTAACAGGGGGCCAGATTTATCAAGGTTTTGCGTCCCCCTTCTGCCAAGCAAGGGGGAACAAGGACGACGCACAACCTAAGTGAGATTATCAAGCCACGCAACGCTACCTTCAGTGGCCCTGCATGACTTGATAAATCTAGAGTAACACAAAGCAGCGCAAATTGCTGTATTGCGCTACTCTGCAGCTGGGAGATGTTCCATGGGTGGAGCGTGGGTGTTCCCACACATTCACCCATGTATTTTGGCACATTCCAGATTTACCATTAGTGGTAGACCTGGAAATGTGTCAAAACGCTACGCCTCCCCAGGTGAGACATCACGCGGGGAAATATCTTTATTTCGCCTCATTTTTTCCTCTTTCACTTAGCAGCACACTTAGAAAGAGGAAAATGCCTCTCAGGATTGTTTTCGCGCAGGAAGGTGGCCCTTCCTACACAAAAACAATCCTGTCTACAACACAGGCACCAGTATGATGGTAAATACAGCACATTTATCTTTTCCTTTCGCCATCCCTTTCACCCAGTGCAGCACAGCAAGGTGGCCTGCTGCATTGGGCTGCATGAAAGAATGATAACTCTGCCCCTAAATTTACTTTTGGAAATTGTAGCACTTCAACTACTTTGTAAGAACTACCAAATGTGGGTCCAGTTCTCCTGCCCACCAAGCCATCATAGGTAATTCTGCTATGCTTTGTAGCGTGCCATACAGTCACCAGGTCGGAGCTTGAGCTCAAGGTCTCTAGGTCTCAACACACAGTCAGGTGATGCAGATCCTTCCCTGGGTCTCAGTGGGCTACTTTCAATTTTTGCTGCCCAGCTTCTGATAGTCCATCTTTTCCAAGAAGCCTCTTCTTCGTGCAAGGGGTAGCTTCATCACCCCTCCTTTGTAGTTAGCCATCTCCCTCCCTCACTTTAGGCACTAACCAGCTCTTCTCCTGGCAGGCTGCAGAACTTCCAGTCTCCTGGCCCCAAATATGGCGAAGGGAAGTTTTCAGTCAGCGATCCCAACGCTAGAGCACAGAATAGTTTCTTGGTCACCACTGCTGTAGAATTCTGGATGATGAGAAATATGGGCACAACAACTTGTGGTTTCTTTCCCACAGGTATACCTTATTTGTAGAAACTGCTTGTTTTTGGAACATGTTCAACTCTCGTACCAGTTTCAGGCAGTTCCACACTCTTGTGTATTTCTCTCAGACTGGATAAGCCACAATTTGTCTTCTGGTATCAGCAAGAAGGTGAGGGGGAATCGGGAACTCCCTGGGAGTAGAGACACAACACAAAGTCACAAATGAGGGACAGCCTTCCCCACTCAACTACCTCTCAACTTGTTGTGGGTGACACACCTGTGGAAAATGGAACAGGAAGGGTTTGTGGGTTTTCAGTACACTACAAAGTGACCATCTGTCTCTTACCGTCCACACCATAGAGACTCAACACTACAAAAGACCTTAGAAATGCTTTCAAGAAGAACTGCGATTGATGATGCTACCTGGCAAGCTCTCTTCAACCTCACACAGCTGCAGGAAATCAAAATGGATTCCTGCCTTGTCAGAAGTCATACAAAGCATATCTTCCATGCACATTGTATTGCAACTGCATAGGGTAGATAAACATGGGTTGTTCGTCCCACATATGGATAGAGAGAAGTAGTTAGTTGCAGAGGACCTGCAGAACAATTTAAAAAGATGAAAGCCCAATAGCCCTAGCAGATGACAGGCAAACCCGTCCTGCCACTATGGTACGTTGCCTACTCCACTGTCGGACCCTCCACATCCCAAAGAGCTGAAGGCAATTATGTAAAAAAAATGACGGTGCAAATGGTCTGCCCTTCCAGACCACAGAGCTTCTCTTTGGACTGCTTTCCATGTCCCAGTAGGCCTTCAGTCTGGCACATACGTAATTGTTGAGTTTGCATGCAGAGGTCAAAAACAAAAAAAAACATAAAGGACTAGAGGTGGGCAAGCCAACAAATTAAAAGGGAGACACAAGCCGAGCCAAGGGTCTGGCGTGGCTCTAAGAGCCCATGCATGACTCAAGCCTTCAAAATATTTGGTATGTAAATAATTATAACAATAATTAATAGTTTTTAAAGACTTTGGGACTGATTTCGATCTTTTCGGACGGGGTTACTCTGTCACAAACATGTCCGCTATCCTGTTCGCTCTATTACGATTCCATTACAACCTACGGAAATTGTAGTACGGCAGACGGAATAACCGTCACGTTTGTGACAGCATAACCCGTCTGCCAAGATCTAAATCAGGCCCATTATCTAAAAATATGATAATTTCTCTTCAAAATTAAAAAAGTGCAATCGTAAGCATTTCACCATAGTCAATGTATATCTCAAGATATGCAGGAGGGCAATCATTAACCTACAAGGATATTTAAAACTGGCTTGACAATGCAGCTTTTACCTGATCTTTTAACCAACACCAATATTATTCTAGAGTTCTTTGCTTCCTCCCAAATACATATCCATTCCCATGCTATCCACTTGTAATACTCCATATTACCATACGACATTCCTTTAAAGCCGGACCTATTGACATTGACAATCCTTGTCAATCAAATGTTAATGTTTTGTAGTTAACCCCATAGGTGCGGGCGTCGGACAGTGATATATTCGCCACCAGTTGTCTCGCAGCTCGCGTCTTCAAAACAATGCACATACTCCAACCAACGCGTTTGAACTGTAGCTTTTAGGCAGCAATAACAAAGTTAAGTTAACTGTTGTGATTATGTTTCTGCTAGAAAAGGATCTGACTTTTCTCTAGAGGCAGTTTTGATGCCATAAAGTAGCGCAGAAGGTTTATATGCCTACTGCAAAGATCAGATCTGTATTTTATGTGAATAGCTGAGTGGATTAGTAAAGCCAGACATTACCTGCGCTATAATACAAATGAAATGTATGTGCGAGGGGGGCTATGGAGAGATGAAGGGCACTTTTGCTGGGTGGTAGTGAAGGAATCCGAGGAGGAGGTCATGGGAGCACCAATAATGATTGTCAGACTGGGGGCCAGAGGCGCTAAAGACTGTGACGATTGGTATGTGACAAGGTGAAGTAATGGTGTGTCTTTTTTGTTTTTTTGAGTGTCTTGAGAGAACATGCTGATTGAGGGAAGAAGCGAAGGTAAGGTGACCTCTACTGTTGCAGGCATCACACACACACCCACCAGCAATTTTATGACTGTCTACATAGGCTAGTGTTTTAGAGCAACAGTTTAGCCAGTAGCAGAGATGACGTCTTGTGGGATGACTGGTGCTCGACCCTAACTCGGGTAATAGAGGACAGCTCTGACGTAGGATCAGAGAATGAGACAGCAGATACTGAGACAGCATCTGAGGGATAGGACAATGGTGCAGACTCTGGGAGTAATTTTCAGTCGGAGGAGCCCCATCTGACAACTCCTCTTCCAGTGATTCTGAAGGGAGGTGATGAGGACAATCCTGCTGTCCCTTCGCAAGCACAGTCTGTGCAGCGGGACAATAGCGGGTTAGCCCAACCCAGAGAGCAGGTGCAAGCACAGAGAGAGTGCTCTCTTGGGAGCTCCCCAATTTAGTTCAGCCCCAAATTTCACTGTCCAAATCGTATTGTGGAGACATCAAAATTATCTATCACAAAACAACCTGGTTTTGTAAGGCAGGCACCTATGCTTTTGGTCCTGAGCTCAGTGGCCATATAGAGAAACCTACCAAACCCAGACATTTCTGGAAACTAGACACCCGGGAGAGTCCATGGAGGTGTGGCTGGTGTGGATTCCCCAGAGATTTCTTACCCAGAATACCCTGCAAAGGTGAAATGTTGAATAAAAACTCTATTTTTTCTTGCATTTCTGTCACACAAACTACAGGAATATGCTGGGATCCACAAAATTCCTACCACCCAGTGTTTCCCCACCTGTCCTGATGAAAACGCTACCCCACTTGAGTGCCTGCACCTAGTGCCTGCATCAGGAACGGATCACCCTCGGACTTACATTGACTGTTGTGTGATCCATTCCTGACACAGGCACTAGGCCTACCCACACAAGTGAGGTATAATTTTTATCGGGAGACTTGTGGGGTGGGGTGCTGGGTGGAAAAAAGTTTGTGGCTTCCCTCAGATTCCGGACCATTGCAGCACCGAAATGGGAGGAAAATGTGTTTTTATAGCCCAATTTTGAGGTTTAAAAAGGATTCCGGGCGACAAAACCCAGTGAGAGCCCCACCAGTCACCCCATTATGGATTTCCCTAGGTGTCTACTTTCCATGAATGTGTAGGTTTGGTAGGTTTCCCTAGATGCGGGCTGAGCCAGAGGCCAAAATCCACAGCTAGGCACTTGGCAAAAAACACCTCTGTTTCCATTAGAAAAATGTCATGTGTCCACGTTGCGTTTTGGGGCGTTTCCTGTTGCGGGCACTAGGCCTACCCACACAAGTGAGGTACAATTTGTATCGGAAGACTTGGGGGAATGCTGGGTGAAGGTAAGTTTGTGGCTCCCCTCAGTTTTCAGAACTTTGCACCACCAAAATGTGAGGAAAGAATTTTTTTTTAGCCCAGTTCTGAGGTTTGCAAAGGATCCTGGGTGACAGAATACAGTAAGAGCCCCACAAGTCACCCAATCCTGGATTCCCCTAGGTGTCTAATTTCCATAAACGTATAGGTTTGGTAGGTTTCCCTTTGTGCCGGCTGAGCTACAGCCCAAAATCCACAGCTGGGCACTTTGCAAAAAACACATCATTTTTCAATGGAAAAATGTGATGTGTCTATGTTATGTTTTGGGGCATTTCCTGTCACGGGCTCTAGGCCTATCCACACAAGTGAGGTACCATTTGTATCGCGAGACTTGGGGAAACACAGAATAGAACAAGTGTTATTGTCAATTGTTTTTCTCTACATTTTTGCCTTCCAAATGTAAGACAGTGTGTAAGAAAGAAGTCATTTTGAGAAATGCCCTGTAATTCATATTCTAGTATAGGGACCCCCAAATCCAGAGATGTGCAAATAACCACTGTTGCCTTATCTTGTGCCCATATCGGAAATACAAAGGTTTCCTTGATACCTATTTTTCACTCTTTATATTTTACCAAATGAATCGCTGTATACCCGGCATACAATGAAAACCGATTGCATGGTGCAGCTCATTTATTGGTACCTATGGTTCTTGATGACCCTACAAGCCCTATATATCTCCGCAACCAGAAGAGTCCAGCAGGCGTAACGGTATATTGTTTTAAAAAATCTGCCATAGCTGGAAAAAGTTACAGAAGAAAATGTAAACAGAAATGGCTGTTTTTTTAAAAATCAATTTCAATATTTTTTATTTTAGCTGTTATTTTCTGTAGGAAAACCTTGAAGGATCTACACTAATGGCCCCTTGCTGAATTCAGAATTTTTTCTACATTTCAGAAATGTTTAGCTGTCCAGCACAGGTTTCACACCCATTTCTGTCACTAACTGGAAGGATTCTAAAAGCACAAAATAAGTAAAAATGGGGTAAGTCCGAGTAACTATCCAAAACTGTGTTGAAAAGTTTGTTTTTCTGATTCAAGTCTGCCTGTTCCTGAAAGCAGGGAAGATTGTGATTTTAGCATTGCAAACCCTTTGTTGATGCCATTTTCAGGGGAAAAAAACAGATGCTTTCTTTTTCAGCACTTTTTTCCCATTTTCCAAAACCCCCCACATTTTAGCTGTATTTTTCTTGGTCTCCTCCAGGGGAACCAACAAACTCTGGGTACCTCTACAATCCAGAGAATGTTGGGGAAAAAGGACAACATTTGGGGTGGATAGCTTATGTGCACAAACAGGTATGGGGGCCTAAGCGTGAACTATCCCAAGTAAGCAAAAAAGTGCTCAGCACTGGGGGAGCGGGCAGGGCAGCAGCTAAGGGGTTAATTCTTGGCAAGGTTACATCTTGGGCGGCCAGCAGAAGCCCTTGCTCAGCTTATTTTGGCCTTGAGGTTCCATGAGGTCTCTGAGCTGACCCAGAGCCAGATGCCTAGTTCAAGCCTGGCTTGCTTTCAATGGCTTGTTCATCACTATACGAGGAGTTCTATGGGCCATGCAGGTCCCCTGTCTCCAGAGCCATGCATGAGACCTCTTCAGTCCTAACAAGGCCTTAAAAGTTTAGGGCCCATATTTATACTTTTTTAGCGCCGTTTTTTGACGCAAAAACAGCGCAAACTTACAAAATACAATTGTATTTTGTAAGTTTGCGCTGCTTTTGCGTCAAAAAGTGGCACAAATGAGGCGCTTAAAAAGTATAAATATGGGCCTAGATTTTTTCTGTAACTTGGGAGCGCTTCTGTGGGGAAAAACCCATCTTGCCCGGAGCACTGAAAATCCTCTCACTGTTCCATGACATCAAAAACGAGGTTAAATCATAGTCATCTAGGACTAGCATTTACAAAACTTGCGTAGTGATGGTTTGTCCGTGGACATAAAATCATTCATATGAGCCAACCCCCATCGTTGTAAGCTGCCCTCTCATACCTATGAAATTATGCAAGACAGCAGACATGACAAAGCAGGCTCTGTTTCCATAAATTATTATAAAGGGAGTTTCTTCATAAAAGACCTCGAAACACTTCACTGAAGAAAAGATTAAACCATAAAATACCTTTACTGGACTTAATTCAAGTATGTATTTATCACCCCTTTGGTAATGTAAGCGTAACCCCTTGAAAAGAATGAGCGTGGAGATGAAAGCCTTTCCCAACAGTGGAGTTGAGATGAACCAACTGAGATGACTTAGATAACATACCAGCATCTAGTGTGGATGAACATTCAGGTCTCACAGGAGCCAAGAGATTCAAAACAGAGCCCCGCCAGGACCAGGCAGGCATGCTGTAGTTTTGACATGCCCTGTCAGCAACAGTGCAGGTAGCTTTTTCAACCATGGCACCCACTGCTTTTTCAACCATGGCACCCACTGAATTTGTTTTGACTCTGTATATTGTAACTTGTGCGCCGCCCTGATGCTTAAAAATGCTCTTTTAGATCTGAAGCCTCCAGGCCTTGAATACATTAAAGCTACATTTAGAACTCACTCATCCATGTTGCTTGATTTATGGAAGTCAAGGGTAGGCTAATGTCTTCACATGCAGTACTGAACCTTTTAAGGTCAAAGCCAGGAATGCAATCTACCTTGAATTATCTGATTCTGGGTGATAAGGAGTAAAGACTCTCTAAATGTGATCTCTTACACTATCTGTTTTGTAAAGCGATCAAACTCCATCTTACATCATCTTGGCACTTTCAACCAGGGTAGATCCTGAGGCTTCCACCCCCTAGGACCAACTGAGTACGAGACCATATAGGTTTGATGGTCTGGGATCACTTAGATGTTACGCGGGAGAGATGCATTTGTTGCAGCAGAGTTACACGAACATCCCATGGTGCAAAGCAGTAGCAATCACACGAGCAAGCAACAGAAGGCGGCTGTGTTTCTACATCTCACAGCCAGTGCGGAGTCACAATGACGAAGTCTCTGGAAGAACCTGCTGGGTCAAGGCCAAAAAGATAGTTGACTAAATCTAAACAACTGAGGTTAAGGAACTTAGGTTTAGCCCAGAATGAAATCCACGCAAGGCCATCAGTTTGGCTACAAAACATGACAGAATGGTGTCTGATGATCACAACTTGTATTTTATCCACGTGCTCTAGTGCTTAATTTGAGCCAGTGGTTGCAGGTAGGGCACAATCTGGGGATAACCCTAGACAACAAGCTCAAACTGATGGCACAGATCAATGCCGTGAGCACCTCCTGCTTCTGCATGCTGTAAAAGATCTTCAAGTGGCTGCCACAGAACCCCAGAAGGAACATCACGCAAGCAGGCTTGACTACAGCAAAGCGCTCCACGCTGGTATCTCCAAGCAATTCCTACACAGACTCCAGACCATCCAGGATGCCCCGACAAGAGTCATACTCAATCTCCCACACCACATCCACATTGCACCTCACCTCAAGGAGCTTCATTGGCTCCTCACTCGCAAGCTCTGCCAACTCAAACTTCTCATCTACGCCTACAAAGCTTTACACAACACTGGACCAGCATACCTGAACAGCCGCATACACTTTCACCAGTGCCCCAGACACATACACTCTCTGCCTCACACTCACAAGCACACATCCCCTGCATTCACAAAAGCAGAGCAGGAGGCCACTCATTCTCCTACATCACACCCAAAACATGGAACGACCTCCCTCCACGCAACACAGCCTCCTCCTCACTACTTGAGTTCTGGAAGAAGATGAAGGCCGGGTTCTTCAAATAGCTCTGTGGGAATTACACACCTGCACAAGCTCTTGGATACCCTTATGGGTGATTAGTGTACCATACATAGTGCCATAACATAAGATAACCAGCACTCATTTTTGAGGACCAGCAATTATTTTTCCTGAACAAACTTTGATCCAGAGCAAGACAGAAAAAAAGACAAAAGGAGTTAAGAAAGAGGACAAGAAAGACATAAAAATAGTAAAAGAGAGAGAAATCAGGGATGAAAAAAAAATCTGCAAAGTGAGCTAACGAGGCAGGGAGTGTCTGGCAGACATGAGGTGGATCCAAGACTGCACAGCCTTGTATTCGGCACCCTGACCCTTCATTGCTCCAGCTGCAGACTTCCAAGCAAACTTACTTACTGTTTTACAAATTAAGCAGTGACTAAGTAGCTCACATGTATTGCACTGCATTGTTCTATGCAATATTGTGCAGTGCCTCACACCCTTGACTGTGCACTAAAGCACTTCTTGCTGGATACCCCCATCAATTCTTCTCTGGGCGGCAGAGTACACGTTTATTATGAAACATTTAGTGGTGTCCATGAGGGCTGGAGGGTGCTGCAAATGTGTTGTGGTGAAGTTGTAGCTGCTTGTGCATAGAGTAAGAGACACAGACACACATTTTGTAAATCCATACCACTGGCTTGTGTGCAGCTGATTCATGTCTTATGGAGTGCACACAGAAGGGTAAAGGTGTCCTGGTGCTCATGGGAAAGCAGTCACCCCTTCGACAACAGGCAGGTCTTGTAACATACAAAAGATGGTGGCATCTATAGAAGGGCCAGAGTACTGGGCAGAGGGGTCAGCAGCTGCCTACTCTGATGAGTTCTGGGTGTCACTGGCAGAGGAATAAAGGATGTATCCCAAGATTTAACTGCCCAGTTTCCAGTTAGAATACGTGTGACATGTCTGTGTTTGGAGGGGGCCTCTCTGTGACATTTATATGCCTCATGCATCACACTTTGGATGACACTTTATTGCAATCTGTTTGAAAATAAAGCTAAAGCAATGCAGGAATGTCCTGTGTTCTTTTAGTCTTGCAGTGAGTACTTGAAGTTCTGCTTTGTACTGTGAATACTACTAAAAGGTACTAGAATTTGATGGGGAGAACATTAGGATAACCACTCACATGTGACGTTTGATAACCTAGGAAATCTGAAGTTGTCCCATGTTGGGCTCCAGCCTACTTTCCTGTTTTTGGCATGAGTAACCATTGACATAAACCATGACATAACAGGAACTAGCATGACCTTCGACTCCAATGACATCACCGGAAGTGACATCAGTAAAAGCGGTACAAATATTAAACTACCATGAATACCTCACGTAGAATAAACACATTACCAAACATGTTACTACATGGATAGCACAGTAAAATGTGAACAAAGTGTGTAAAATACATCACCTCTCAACATGCATAAATCACATTCGTGCCATTAAGAACAACGACAATCTTATAGAATACATGCAGCAAACACCGTATATGGTTTAAGAGCAGAGGGGCTATATTCATCAGTGGCGCAAGGCAGCACATCAGTAAATGACCCCAGTAGTGACATGCCCGAGGCAGTATATATATCAGTGACCACAGACATTATCTGCATGCATGGATCTAGATGGTCAGAAGCATCCATGATGCAGGCAGTAATATGTGACGGAAATATACATCAGTGCCCCAGACAATACATGAATTAGTGGTCTGAGGCTTAGGCCATATACGCATCAATTGCTCTATGCATTACATGTCTCAACGACTGCAGGCAGCGTGTGCATTAATGGCTGCAGATGGTAATATTCATCAATGGCCCCAAACATTACATGTGCAGCAGTGTTCTTAAACAGTTACTGTGCATCAATGGTCAAAGGCATATGTACCAACATCAATAGAGTGTAAGCTCGCCAAAGGCACCAGGATGTAATAAGCATCAATAGCCCTAGGCTTTATAAAAATGTAAAGGCCCTATACTGTAACAAGCATCAATGGCTCCAGGCATCAACAGTCACAGTCAATAATGAGTACATTATCCAGTATCAAGCATTAATGGCCCCATAGAGCACAGGAATCAATGGCACCAGGCAATGATGTGCATCAATGGCTCCAGACCAGAAAAGCATCACTTTCCCCAGAGATGTAACAAGAATCATTATCCTGAGGCACTACGTGCATCATTGGCCTCAATCAGTAATGGGCATTGATGGATCCTGGATCCCTTTGTAATGATGGCTGCAGCTGGCTGTAAGAAGCATTATTGGCTCCGGGCTCTGACATGCATTAATTGACCCAGGCTGTCACATTCATCACTGGTTCCACCATGTATCATGCATGAACTACCCCAGGCTGCAATGATCCTGGGGGCCCAGGCAATAATGAGCATTAATAGCCACATCCTGTAACGAACATTAGTGGCCCTAGGCTTTAATAAGCATTAAGGGCTGCAGGAGAACAGTAAATACATCAGTGCGTGCACAGTTACAAGCATACATGTCTCAGACTGGAACATGCACCAGTGGTTCTAGAAAGCCTGTACCAGGCAGTGCTAGTCCCAAGAAGTGCTTGCATAACCAGTCGAAGGCTATGAAATGCATCAATAGCCCCAGCATGTATTCAGCTCTTAAGGGGCCAGAAAGGGTCTCAAAAGGAGAGAACAAACCCAAAAATGAATGTATAGCTTTTACAGCAAAGCAGTTTATTTATGAAGAGGCAGCCAGGCAAGGCCATACCACAATGGGCTACCAGCGTTTTCCTGTGTTACTGTGACATTGTTTTTTCAAACCTGCCAACATTTGAGGAAAGAGGGAGATTTTGACAAAAATGAGGTGAATTCCTTAGGGCCTCTGACGTGGATGCGATTTTGGTTGGAAGAAAGTTAACATAAGGCAATTTTTTTACATTAAACATTTGGACTCTCCAGCCTGAATCAGATACATTCACATAGCGAAGTGCTTCAGAAGGGGGCTGAAAACCTGGCTTTTCGAATAAACACCTGCAGCAAGCGCCTGGATACCCACTCGTGTGACAAGCAGTGCTATACAAATAACACCTGATTGACTGAAGTGCTCCCAGCACTTCAGGTCTGCAGCAGACACGTTACCCCACAAAAGCTGTCTTGTCAGGTATATGGAGCTGAATTTCTGGCATTGAACAGGATCTTGAAAGAAACAAGAACGAGGAACAGACAAAACTGTCCAAATACAAATTAGCCCTATCACGCTTGGCCCTCAGGATATAACATTGCTAGTTGGCACATGGACAGAAGGGAACCGACCGGAAGTCTGCGCCCATCTTCCTGCAGCTGCGACGTCCAGCACCGCCCCATAATGCATTAGTGAGACATCCTGGGGATCTGGTTCCACACTCTCAGGGCGAAGGGAAGTTCAAACAAGCAGCCCGTCTGCAGAGCTGCAGGTGTTGACATAAGAGTCAGTCAAAGGCAGTACAAGTTCACTGCTAAGACAATGTGGCCGGAGATCACAGGGCGAGTCAAAAGGTCAGCCGAGGCAGAAAGTAAAGCAGGTTCTGCTGCAGCCCCCGTGACCTCATCCTGTGATTGGCCATGGCGGCTGGATGCTGGCCCACACGTGGCTTGTGGCAGCCTTAGGCGTCCGCGCCGTGGGTACCAGTCCTTAAGGAGAGTGAACTTTCTTTGCATAAGATCTAATGCAGACTCATTCTAATTCTCAATATTTTTGCCAACAGTGGCAGGTCCGTGGGCGTTAGTTACCACGGGGTAGCCAGAGACCAGCTGGCCGCTCGGTAGCCCCTGGCTGCCCTTGTTATTCCTCATCCAGTTTTGAGAGTCTCAAGCACTTTTCTGTACTTTCTTATCCTCGCCCTCCTCCTTAACCCGCAGCAGACAGTAAAAGGTAATTGATGACTCAGAATATGGCAGGAATGGTGCAAGTTGTTTCTGTACAACAGGCAAAATTTCATTTTGTTGTGTTTCGAACTCCCCTTGCCCACTTAAAAAGCTATATTTGCACTCTGGCGCCTCCTGGTGTAGCCAGAGTCATACTGAGTCTACTTTACCTTGCATTACAAGGTAAAGTGGGTGGGACAAAAGGTGAGTCCTGTGATAATCAAGGTGCTGACCCATGCCTACAAGGCCCTGCACAACGAAGGACCAGCAAACATCTGACCTTCCTCTAACCGAGCAGACACCTCTGATCAGCTTCCCTCCCCCTCGTAGACACCCCATGGACCAGTCGAACCAACAGTGGAAGACACTCCTGCTCGCACCTGGCAGCCAAGGCTTGGAACAACCTCACCATGCACCTCAGAACCGCACCATCACTCCAGTGGTTCAGAAGAGAACTAAAGACCTGCATGTTCGAATGATCATTCCTCCACGCAGCAGCGTACAGCTCCAGTGCCTTTAAACCCTCACAAGTGATTTGCCGTGCTCCATAAATGTTTGATTGATTGATATTATTGGTGATTACGGTGTGAGTGATGCCATTTCCACTAGCAATGGCATTTTGGTGAACGACCTGTGAGCAGAGCATTCTATAACTGTTGGGGACAAACTTAACAGTTTATCCATTAAGTCCTGGACCTTAATGTTGCAACTAAATGCATCCTGGGTGTTGTAGTTTTAGTTTGCTTCCAATAAAGTAGACTAGCTAACACAGCTGGTTACAATAATTTGTGAGTTTAATGACCAGGACTGAAAATAATGTGTGTGATGACATGGAGTGATATGGCCCCCGTGGTCCAGCAGCTTGTGTCTGTTGGCACAAGGGCAAAAGGTGATGGAATACAATTCCTGAGAACACGGAATGTGCAGAGAAGAGACAACCAGTGCTTAATTCGAGGCAGCGTCTGCTTGTGGGGGCTACTGGCATTCATTTGTGGGGACCTGTGCTTATTTTTCTGCATTAGACATTTACCAAGAGCAAGCGAGGCAAAAACAAACAAAGCAGGAAGACGGAGGAAGAGAAAGTCATACAACATACATACAAATATACACATTTTCCCAGAGGCCAAGAGGATATCTGTATAGTGGTTTACTACAGTAAACTAATATAAATGAAACATCACCCTAGGATTGCCTAGGGACCATAGAATCTTTAATATCGGACCTTCTGCAAGAATCCTATAACACTATCCTGTAATAATCCTAGCACAGACTCTTCCTACTGGTCACTTTGGGATTTTCCAGATTTTGCTGTAACCTCTGTTTTTTATTTTTATTACTAGGATGTTCCAATAGTTACCTAGAGTATCTGTAGCAAGTAACGTACAAGACTGCCCTATCAAAAACCTAGCTAGACTATTCCTACTGTTCACTTAGGGACTTCAAAGGAGTTGCTAGCACGCCTTACTGTATTGTCATTGTCCCTGAAGGTCATACAGCTAGCCTATGGAAACCTTAAAAGGAATGCTGTAAAAACAAGCATTGGCAAAGCCAATAGGTCTCGCCTATACAAGAGTTATTGGTTTGGCAATGTGTTTTTGCCATGTTATACACGAGTGTGGCTACTGTTCAGCCTGGGCAAAAGTTAGTGGCGTGGAGTTTCATAAAGTGGAGTGGGGGAGTAGAGTTGGACACTGGATATGTTGGAGTACAGTATCGTAGAGTGGAGTAGGGGGAGTAGAGTGTTGCTGAGTTGAGTGGTGTGGAGTAGAATTCAGTGGTAGAGCGTGTCATAGAGTGCACTGTCATAGAGTGGAGTGTTGTACACTGAAGTTGGGTGAGGTGGAATAGGGTGGAGTGGGTTGGAGTGGATTGAGATAGTGTGCTGGATTGGACTAGAGTGCAGTGGATTGGATTGGGGTAGAGTGGGTTGGATTGAGTGGACTGAGGCGATTTGGAGTGGGGTGGAGTGAAAAGGGATGAGGTGCATTGGATTGAGGTGGACTGGATTAGAGTGGGGTGGATTCGATTGCATTGGGAAGGGTGGATTGAATTGGAGTGATAGGACTGGAGTGGGGTGGATTGGATTAGGGTGGTGTGGGGTGGACTGGGTTGGTGTGGGGTGGTTTGGTTTGGAGTGTGGTGGAGTGTGGTGGATTAGACTGAACTAACAGATTGGTAGAGTGGGGGTGGATTGGAGTGGGGTGGGGTGGATTGCATTTATTGGATTGGAGTAGGGTGGATTGAATTTATTGGATTGGGGGGGTGGATTGGACTAGAGTCATGTGGATTGGGTGGGGTGGATTAGACTGGAGTGGGGTGGATTGGATTGGCGTGGGGTGGCCTGACCTGGATTGGAGTGGGGTGAACTGGACTGAGTGTGGCGGATTAGATGGGGAGGATTGGAGTGGGGTGGAATGGTGAGGATGGACTGGGTTGGAGTGGGGTGGACTAGTGTGGGCTGGATTGGATTGGAGTGGGGTGGACTGGATTTGAGTGCAGTGGATTGTGGTGGAGTGGAGTCGATTGGGATGGTTTGGAGTGTAGTGGAGTGGAGTGGATGAGATTGAAGTGGAGTGGGGTGAATTGGAGTAGGGTGGGGTGGATTTGATTTATTGGATTGGAGTAGGCTGGATTGAATTTATTGGAATGGATTGGACTGGAGTGGGGTGGTTTAATCTGGAGTGGGGTGGGGTGGATTGGACTGAAGTATGGTGGATTGGATGGATTGGAGTGGGGTGGACTGAACTGGGATGGGTTGGATCGGATTGGGGTTAATTGGATTCAGTGGGGTGGATCAGATGGGGTGGATTGGACTGGAGTGGGGTGAACTGGATTGAATGGGGCAAATTAGATGGGGTGGATTGAATTGGAGTGGGGTGGACTGGAGGGGGTGGAATGGAGTGGGTGGATTGGACTGGAGTGGGGTGGGGTGGCTTGGATTTGGGTGGACTAGAGTGCGGTGAATTGGTTTGGAGTGGAGTGGACTGGATTTAAATGGGGTTAAGTGTGGTGGATTAAACTGGAGTGGAGTGGGGTGGATTGGAGTTGGGTAAATTGGATTAGTGTGGCGTGGATTGGAGTGGGGTGGGGTGGATGAACTTTTGGAGTGAGGTGGACTTTTTGGAGTGGGGTGGATTGGATTAGGGGGGATTGCAGAGGGCAGAATTGGATTGGTGTGGGGTTGGGTGGATTGGACTGGGGTGGGTTGAATTAAGATAGTTTGGCATAGGGAGGATTGGCTTGGCATGGGATGGCTAAAGTTGGACTGGTTTGGAGTGAGGTTGGCTTGGGATGAGGTGGGTTGGTTGGAATGGGGTGGATTGGATTGGAGTGGAGGGGGGTGGAGTGGGGTGAGTGCATTGGATTGTTCTGAGTGGATTGGATTGGAGTGAGGTAGATTGGATTGGGGTGGTATGGGGTGGTGTGGATTGGACTAGAGTGGGATGGATTGTGGTGGGTTGGAGTGGGGTGAATTGGGTTGGGGTGAGGTGGAGTGGATTGGAATGGGGTAGATTGTTGTAGATTAGATGGGGCAAATTGTTTTTAGATTAGAGTAAGGAAGATTGTTTTGGATTTGTGTGGGCAGATTGTTTTGGATTGGTGTGGTGCAGGCTAGAGTGGGGCAGATTGTTTTGGGTTGGAGTGGGCAAGATTGTTTTGGATTGGAGTGGTGCATATTGTTTTTATTGGAGTGGGGCAGATTGTGTTGGCTTGAAGTGGGGCACATTGGAGTAGGACAGATTCTTTTGGATTGGAAATGGACAGATTGAAGTGTGGCAGATTGGAGTGGATTGGAGTGTGGCAGATTGTTTTGGACTGGAGTGAGGTGGATTGTTTTGGATTAGAGTGGGGCAGATAATTTTGAATTGGAGTGGTGTAGATTGTTTTGGATTGGAGTGGAGCAGATTGTTTTGGATTGGTGTGGGGCAGATTGGTTTGGATTGGAGTGGGGCAGAATGGTTTGGACTGGAGTGGGGCAGATTGTTTTTGGTTGGGGTGGTGCTGTTTGTTTTTGATTAGAGTGGGGCAGATTGTTTTGGATTGGAGGGTGGACAGATTGGAGTGGGGTAGGTTGTTTTAGATTAGAGTGGAGCAGATCGTTTTGGACTGGAGTGGGGCAGATTGGAGAGGGGAAGACTGGAGTGGGATAGAATCTTATAGATTAGAGTGGGGCAGATTGTTTTAGATTAGAGTGGAGCAGATTGTTTCGAATTGGCTTGGGGAAGTTTAGGGTGGGGTGGATTGTTTCAGATTGGTGTGGGGCAGATTGTTTTGGATTTGAGTGGAGCAGATTAGACTGCGATAGATTGTTTTAGATTACAATAGGGCAGATTGTTTTGGATTGGTGTTGGGCAGATTGTTTTGGCCTGGGTGGGGCAGACTGGAGTGTGGCAGATTGTTTTGGACTGGAGTGGGGCAGATTGTTTTGGAATTGAGTGGGGCAGAGTATTTTATTGCAGTGGGGAAGATTGTTTTAGATTGGAGTGAGGTAGATTGTTTTGGATTGGAGTGGGACAGATTGGTTTGAATTGGTGTGGGGCAGATTGTTTTGGATTGGCATGGGACAGACTGCAGTGGACAGATTGGAGTAGGGCAGATTTTGTTAATGGAGTGGAATAGATTGTTTTGGGTTGGAGTGGGTCAGATTGTTTTGGGTTGGAGTAGAGAAGAATGTTTTGGGTTGGCGTGGGGCAGATTGGTTTGGATTGGAGTGGGGCAGATTGTTTTGGATTGGGGTGGTGCTGATTGTTTCTGATTGGAGTGGGGCAGATTGTTTTCAATTGGAGAGGGCAGATTGTTTTGGAATGGAGTGTGGGCAGATCGGAGAGGTGTAGATTTTTTTAGATTAGAGTCTGGCAGATTGTTTTGGATTGGCATGGGGCAGATTAGAGTGGGGCAGATTATTTTAGACAGGAGAGGGACCAATTGTTTTGGATTGAAGTGGGGCAGATTGGAGTGGGGTACATTGTTCTAGATTAGAGGGGGCAGATTGGTTTGAATTGGTGTGGGGCAGATTGTTTTGGATTTGCATGGGGCAGACTGCAGTGGGGCAGATTTTGCAAATAAAGTGGAATGGATTGTTTTGGGTTGGAGTGGGGCAGATTGTTTTGGATTTGAGTAGGGAAGAATGTTTTGGATTGGCATGGGGCAGATTGGTTTGGATTCGAGTGGGGCAGATTGGTTTGGATTGGGGTGGTGCCGATTGTATCTGATTAGATTTTGGAAGATTGTTTTCGATTGGAGGGGGGCAGATTGTTTTGGAATGGAGTGTGGGCAGGTCGGAGTGGAGTAGATTGTTTTAGATTAGAGTCGGGCAAATTGTTTTGGATTGGCATGGGGCAGATTAGAGTGGTGCAGATTTTTTTTAGACAGGAGAGGGACCGATTGTTTTGGATTGGAATGGGGCAGATTGGAGTAGAGTAGATTGTTCTAGATTAGAGTGGGGCAGATTGCTTTAGATTAGAGAGGGGCAGATTGGTTTTTTTTGTATAGTTTGGCACTACACACCATAGGACCGACATACCTCAACCACCACCTCACCTTCTACGTACCTAACAGACAATTCTGTTCTTCCCAGTTCACCCTCGCAGCTGTTCCCAAGATCCGAAAAGCACAGCATTAGGAAGATCCTTCTCCTACCTTGCAGCCCAGATGTGGAACACGCTACCTCTCAAACTCAGACAGACCGCATTACTGAAGCAGTTCAGTAAGTACCTCAATACCTGGCTTTTCAGTTGAGCAGCACGCCTGCAAACAGCGCCTTGAGACTCTATGGGTGATTAGCCGCGCTTTAGAAATTACTGATTGGGTGACTGAAGTTTTGTAGAATATACAAGACAAAAAGTAAACAGAATACAGTGCAGTATCAAAGGTAAGTAAGCAAGGGCATTTTAAAACAGCAGACATTTCAGAGTCAGCACAGTAGGTGCATCTATTAGTCACAATGTAGTAGTATCCATAAGGCAGGTCAAAGCAGTTAGCGATAAAACATTCAATCCGTCAATTCTGATTCAAGGGAAAGAAGATAATGCTGAAGAGGTGACCAAATGTCACTTGTTCTTTTTGCATTTGTCGCCCTAAGTGGGAAGGGTATGCCCAGACGTGGGTCCCGTGCTTCCCATGCCACTGGATTCAAGCTAGCCTGGCTGATGAGAGGTGAAACCCCGAAACAGGTCCCAGGATGCTTGTTTCCAGTCCAGGGAAGACCTGGCCTGGCAGTTCGGGCTGGACTGTTCACATGGGGAACAGGGTCTAGACTGATTTGCATATGGCTGGGTCCAAACTGGAATGGCATGGGCAGCAAAAAAACGATGGATTTAGGCCCAGATCTCTGTACTGGGGGTCAATGTTTTACATTGTTCATTATTCCGTCCATCACTTCTTTTTGCATTTGTCGTGCCCTAAGTGGGAAGGGTATGCCCAGATGTGGGTCCTGTGCTTCCCATGCCACTGGATTCAAGCTAGCCTGGCTGATGAGGGGTGAAACCCCGAAACTGGCCCCAGGATGCTTGTTTCCAATCCAGGGAAGACCTGGCCTGGCAGTTCGGGCTGGACTGTTCCCATGGGGAACAGGGTCAAGACTGATTTGCATATGGCTGGATCCAAACTGGAATGGCATGGGCAGCAAAAAAAACCGATGGATTTAGGCCCAGATCTCTGTACTGGGGGTGAACGTTTGACATTGTTCAGCATTCCGTCCATCACTTGTTCTTTTTGCATTTGTCACCCTAAGTGGGAAGGGTATGCCCAGACGTGGGTCCAGTGCTTCCCATGCCACTGGATTCAAACTAGCCTGGCTGATGAGGGGTGAAACCCTGAAACTGGTCCCAGGATGCTTGTTTCCAGTCCAGGGAAGACCTGGCCTGGCAGTTCGGGCTGGACTGTTCCCGTGGGAAACAGGGTCAAGACTGATTTGCATATGGCTGGGTCCAAACTGGAATGGCATGGGCAGCATAAAAACAATGGATTTAGGCCCAGATCTCTGTACTGGGGGTGAATGTTTGACATTGTTCAGCATTCCGTCCATCACTTGTTCTTTTTGCATTTGTTGTCCTAAGTGGGAAGGGTATGCCCAGACGTGGGTCCCGTGCTTCCCAGTGGACCCCGGAACCGGTCCCAGGATGCTTGTTTCCAATCCAGGGAAGACCTGGCCTGGCAGTTCGGGCTGGACTGTTCCCATGGGGAACAGGGTCAAGACTGATTTGCATATGGCTGGGTCCAAACTGGAATGGCATGGGCAGCAAAAAAAAACTATGGATTTAGGCCCAGATCTCTGTACTGGGGGTGAATGTTTGACATTATTCATTATTCCGTCCATCACTTCTTTTTGCATTTGTCGTGCCCTAAGTGGGAAGGGTATGCCCAGATGTGGGTCCCGTGCTTCCCATGCCACTGGATTCAAGCTAGCCTGGCTGATGAGGGGTGAAACCCCGAAACTGGCCCCAGGATGCTTGTTTCCAGTCCAGGGAAGACCTGGCCTGGCAGTTCGGGCTGGACTGTTCCCATGGGGAACAGGGTCAAGACTGATTTGCATATGGCTGGGTCCAAACTGGAATGGCATGGGCAGCAAAAAACGATGGATTTAGGCCCAGAAATCTGTACTGGGGGTGAATGTTTGACATTGTTCAGCATTCCGTCCATCACTTGCTCTTTTTGCATTTGTCACCCTAAGTGGGAAGGGTATGCCCAGACGTGGGTCCCGTGCTTCCCATGCCACTGGATTCAAGCTAGCCTGGCTGATAAGGGGTGAAACCCCGAAACCGGTCCTAGGATGCTTGTTTCCAGTCCAGGGAAGACCTGGCCTGGCAGTTCGGGCTGGACTGTTCCATGGGGAACAGGGTCAAGACTGATTTGCATATAGCTGGGTCCAAACTGGAATGGAATGGGCAGCAAAAAAAATGATGGATTTAGGCCCAGATCTCTGTACTGGGGGTGAACGTTTGACATTGTTCAGCATTCCGTCCATCACTTGTTCTTTTTGCATTTGTCGCCCTAAGTGGGAAGGGTATGCCCAGACGTGGGTCCTGTGCTTTCCATGCTACTGGATTCAAGCTAGCCTGGCTGATGAGGGGTGAAACCCTGAAACTGGTCCCAGGATGTTTGTTTCCAGTCCAGGGAAGACCTGGCCTGGCAGTTCGGGCTGGACTGTTCCCGTGGGAAACAGGGTCAAGACTGATTTGCATATGGCTGGGTCCAAACTGGAATGGCATGGGCAGCATAAAAACAATGGATTTAGGCCCAGATCTCTGTACTGGGGGTGAATGTTTGACATTGTCCAGCATTCCGTCCGGAAGGGTATGCCCAGACGTGGGTCCCGTGCTTCCCATACCACTGGATAACCCCGGAACCGGTCCCAGGATGCTTGTTTCCAATCCAGGGAAGACCTGGCCTGGCAGTTCGGGCTGGACTGTTCCCATGGGGAACAGGGTCAAGACTGATTTGCATATGGCTGGTCCAAACTGGAATGGCATGGGCAGCAAAAGAAACTATGGATTTAGGCCCAGATCTCTGTACTGGGGGTGAATGTTTGACATTGTTCAACATTCCGTCTATCACTTGTTCTTTTTGCATTTGTCACCCTAAGTGGGAAGGGTATGCCCAGACGTGGGTCCAGTGCTTCCCATGCCACTGGATTCCAGCTAGCCTGGCTGATGAGGAGTGAAACCCCAAAACCGGTCCTAGGATGCTTGTTTCCAGTCCAGGGAAGACCTGGCCTGGCAGTTCGGGCTGGACTGTTCCCATGGGGAACGGGGTCAAGACTGATTTGCATGTGGCTGGGTCCAAACTGGAATGGCATGGGCAGCAAAAAAACTATGGATTTAGGCCCGGATCTCTGTACTGGGGGTGAATGTTTCACATTGTTCATTATTCCGTCCATCACTTCTTTTTGCATTTGTCGTGCCCTAAGTGGGAAGGGTATGCCCAGATGTGGGTCCCGTGCTTCCCATGCCACTGGATTCAAGCTAGCCTGGCTGATGAGGGGTGAAACCCCGAAACTGGCCCCAGGATGCTTGTTTCCAGTCCAGGGAAGACCTGGCCTGGCAGTTCGGGCTGGACTGTTCCCATGGGGAACAGGGTCAAGACTGATTTGCATATGGCTGGATCCAAACTGGAATGGCATGGGCAGCAAAAAAAAACGATGGATTTAGGCCCAGATCTCTGTACTGGGGGTGAACGTTTGACATTGTTCAGCATTCCGTCCATCACTTGTTCTTTTTGCATTTGTCACCCTAAGTGGGAAGGGTATGCCCAGACGTGGGTCCAGTGCTTCCCATGCCACTGGATAACCCCGGAACCGGTCCCAGGATGCTTGTTTCCAATCCAGGGAAGACCTGGCCTGGCAGTTCGGGCTGGACTGTTCCCATGGGGAACAGGGTCAAGACTGATTTGCATATGGCTGGTCCAAACTGGAATGGCATGGGCAGCAAAAGAAACTATGGATTTAGGCCCAGATCTCTGTACTGGGGGTGAATGTTTGACATTGTTCAACATTCCGTCTATCACTTGTTCTTTTTGCATTTGTCACCCTAAGTGGGAAGGGTATGCCCAGACGTGGGTCCAGTGCTTCCCATGCCACTGGATTCCAGCTAGCCTGGCTGATGAGGAGTGAAACCCCAAAACCGGTCCTAGGATGCTTGTTTCCAGTCCAGGGAAGACCTGGCCTGGCAGTTCGGGCTGGACTGTTCCCATGGGGAACGGGGTCAAGACTGATTTGCATGTGGCTGGGTCCAAACTGGAATGGCATGGGCAGCAAAAAAACTATGGATTTAGGCCCGGATCTCTGTACTGGGGGTGAATGTTTCACATTGTTCATTATTCCGTCCATCACTTCTTTTTGCATTTGTCGTGCCCTAAGTGGGAAGGGTATGCCCAGATGTGGGTCCCGTGCTTCCCATGCCACTGGATTCAAGCTAGCCTGGCTGATGAGGGGTGAAACCCCGAAACTGGCCCCAGGATGCTTGTTTCCAGTCCAGGGAAGACCTGGCCTGGCAGTTCGGGCTGGACTGTTCCCATGGGGAACAGGGTCAAGACTGATTTGCATATGACTGGGTCCAAACTGGAATGGCATGGGCAGCAAAAAACGATGGATTTAGGCCCAGAAATCTGTACTGGGGGTGAATGTTTGACATTGTTCAGCATTCCGTCCATCACTTGCTCTTTTTGCATTTGTCACCCTAAGTGGGAAGGGTATGCCCAGACGTGGGTCCCGTGCTTCCCATGCCACTGGATTCAAGCTAGCCTGGCTGATAAGGGGTGAAACCCCGAAACCGGTCCTAGGACGCTTCTTTCCAGTCCAGGGAAGACCTGGCCTGGCAGTTCGGGCTGGACTGTTCCATGGGGAACTGGGTCAAGACTGATGTGCATATGGCTGGATCCAAACTGGAATGGCATGGGCAGCAAAAAAACAATGGATTTAGGCCCAGATCTCTGTACTGTGGTTGAATGTTTGACATTGTTCAGCATTCCGTCCATCACTTGTTCTTTTTGCATTTGGGACGGGTGGCTGTTGTTGCACATTATCACCACTAATAGTTTCACAGTTAGACAACGTTTTTAGCCAAGCAGAGTTTTTGGGTACATTTTTGCTGCCCCAATGTAACACAATTTCACATTTAGCTAGAATTAAAGCAATAGATGTGAAGCGACTTGTGCCAATAGGGATGTCTTCCATGCACCCCAAAAGTGCCATCAGTGGAGTGGGTTCTAATGGTATGTCAATCGTAGAAAGGAGAGAAAAGACCGTGGTCTAATATTGGCAAAAAGCAGGACATGTCCAGGTGAGGTGGGCAAAGTCTGCATCTACGGTCTGGTATTTAGGGCATTGGGAAGGACGCGTGGGGGATCGATGCCTACAAGGAAATCAGGCATCATATATGCGCAATGTCAAAATGTAAAATGTAGGAGTTTGTGCCTGTGGTGAATTTAAATGAGTTTAGTTTGTGAGCAGCAGTAGAACCAAACTTCGTTGGAGAAGGGGGCCCCCAGATCAGTTTCCCAGGCCGCACGTGCCCTGTTCGTTGTATCAGGGATAAGGTTAATGCAGAAGCGGTACAGTTGGGACACTAGGTGGTGACCTTCAGTGTTTGTAAAGAGTAATGTAATAGGCAGGAATTCTTCAGGCGCCAAAGAGTAAGTAGTCATTTGGGAGCATAATCGATGGTGCAAGCGAGTGAGTAAGAAGTGGTCCATCTGAGATGCATTCTGAAAGTAGACATTGTCAGAGTGGGTAAGTACATGACTGTCCGGAAAGATTTCTCCCACTGTGTATAGTTCATAAAGAGTAAGGAATTGCTGTACTAGTGTCTCCAGAGTGAGTGGCAGCCAGGGGTTATTAAGCAGTGGGATATGGGGTGAGTAAAGGAGGCCATGCCCAACAAGTGGAGGGGATAGTCTGGATATCAGAAGGATCCAAGGGGAACCCTCAGAAAGAATTGAAAAGAGAGGGAGCCCATCTTTTTGGTCCTTATCAGGTCTCAGGTAGGGGATACGGGCATCAGGGTGGTACCAGTGGTACGTGTAGTGACATAGCGAAGCAAGATAATAGTACAAGTGGTCAGGGACTCCAAAGCCACTGTGTTCGTAGCAAAGGGTCATGAGTTCTCAGTGGATGCGGGGCTGTCGGTCCGCCCATATCAATCTTAGAAACAGGCTGCAAAGTGTAGCAAAAATAGTTGTGTCATGAGGATAGGAATATTTTAAAGAAAGATAAGACAAGGCAAGGGAGGATGACCATTTTTAAAATGGCTATATGACCAGCCATTGAAAGCAGAAGTTTAATCCAGGTATTTTCCTGAATGGAGAGTTTATCTATCATGGGGCCATAGTTAAGGCTTATAACCTGATCCTTGTCTTTGTGAATATGTATTACCAAATATTTAACCCTGTGAGTGCTCTGGGTAAGTGGGTAGGCGATAGGTGTGGGGGCAGCGTTATCGGTTAGAGGGAAAATGTCCAACTTAGTACACTTTATCTGAAGGCCAGAGAACTGTCCATATCTTTTAATTTCATTAAGAAGTGGAGAAAAGTTTTCAGCTGGTTGGTGGACGAAGAGGAGTATATCGCCTTCATAGACAGAGAGTAGGAGAGTTGCAAGCCTTGGTGGAGATGCTTCTCCTGAAGATGGTGAACCAAGGGATCAATTGCCAGCATAAAAAGTAAAGGGGAAAGGGGACACCCTTGCCTGGTCCCTCTGGCGTCAGGGAAAGGGCTTGATAGGGAACGTTTACCCACAAGCACGCCACCGGGTCCGAGTAGAGGAGCAGGATTAACGATGAAAAATTGTAGGGGAAGCAAGGCTTATTTAGGACCGCTCTGAGGGAAATCCAGTCCAGCGAATCAAACGATTTCTCTGCGTCTAGTAACACATCTGCTGCAGAGAGCAAAGGGGGAGATTCTATTTAGAACAGCAAAAAGCATCTGTAAGTTAAAGGAAGTGGACCTATGTGGAACAAATCCAGACTGGACCGCTGACACAAGATGTTCCATTAGCAAGCACAAGCGAGTGGCAACAACTTTAGCCAATATTTTATTATCAAAATTGAGTAAAGAGAAAGGGCGATAGGAGGAGCACAAGCTAGTATCCTTGCCGGGTTTGGGAAGTAGTGTGATAACTGCCTCACGTAAACTAGGTGGAAGAATGCCACGGTCTAAGGATTCATTATATAGATTAAAAAGATGGGCCAATAGTGGTCGTTTATGGGCCTTTTAGAATGCTCTTGTGAGGCTGTCTAAACCGGAAGCCTTTCTCCCAACAAGGGAGTCAATAGCTTAGCTGATTTCATCAGGAGTAATGGGCTAGTTAAGAAACTGCGGTTGCCCGGTGGTCAGCCAGACCATTGCCACCTCCTTAACATAGTCCCCAAGTGCCTCAGGGCCTTCCAAAGTGCAAGATGAGTAAAGATGCCTGTAGTAGTGCAGTACGTCTGCAACAATATCAGTGTTAGCAATGAGGATGCCTCCAGAAGAGGATTGTAACTGTGCAATGTGCCCACTGGAGTGGTTCAGACGAAGGAGATGTGCCAACTTATGGCCGGGGCGCTCACCCTCGCCATGAAGGCGAGCAGTGACATGTCTGCCCAAGTATTTCACTTCCCATTCGACAAGTTCATGGTTGGACATTAGGGTTGCACGACGATGTAGATGAATGGGGTGGCCATGGTCTGTGCTTTCGTGGTCGAGCACCTGGAGCTCTGCCTCAAGTCGTGACAGTTGTGATCGAATGTCATGTAGAATATCTGCAGGTTTGGAAATGCATATTCTGCGAATATACACTTTAAAGTCCTCCCAGATAGGGGCCTGCGTGTCTACCATTCCCATGTTGAGGGAAAAATACTCCTCAACAGCTGGGTGAAGTTTAGAACTAAAAGCAGAGTCAGGCATGGCCTCCTTAGGGAACCGCCGTGTTCTCTCCAGCCCCCCTCCATAATGAAGCTGCATCACCAGACGTACTGGGCAGTGGTCTGATAGGGTGCAGGGCAAATATGTAACATCTAGGATAGGCATCTAGCAGAAAGCAGCCAGTAATCAAGTCACATCCAGACATCATGGCGAGAGGAGTAAAACGTGTACTCCGTTGCGGTTGGGTGCTTAAGCGTCACATAAGATATAGGTGTCAATGACGTCCAGTGAACTGCACAAGACAAGGGCTTACCAGGCGTGTTGGAACTGGTAGTGTCTATGTGAGGGTGCTGTAACATATTAAAGTCCCCACCCATTGTAAAAGCATCAGCATCTGCATCGCCCATAAGGAAATGTATGGATTGGTAAAAGTCAGGTGTGTCTACGTTAGGGCTGTATCTATTTGCCAGGAGGACACGGGAGCCAGCTAAGACACCGAATAGTAATAGGTACCGCCCATCAGAGTCTATCAAGCTTGTAGTGAGGGAGAATGGGACGGTCTTATGCATAAGGATACAAACCCCCTGGGAATATGTGCTGTAGCATGAGAAGTAACGATGGTCCCCCCAGGAGGCAGCAAAGGATCAGTAGGGGTGAGGAGGTAAATGTGTCTCTTGAAGCAATGCAATTTTGATCCCATGGCTGGAAAGATAGGCAAGGACGTGTTTCCCTTTTCAGGGTTATTTAGTCCATGGATGTTCCAGGTAAGAAAACTGAAGTCTGCCCAGTCATGTCTAAGATTGGCGGAAGTCATCTATGTATAGGAGGGAAGGAAAAGTGTGTCTGGCATAGATAGTACATTATGCTCTTGTGTGTGATATAGGACAAACAAACAAATATCAAACAATACACACACACCCCACCCACACCATTCGAAATAGCATCTGGCGGACCCACATCCCCTAAACAAATAAGTTCAAACATTAACAAACACAACCCAGTAAGTCACAATGAAGTGTACACTAGGGGGAGGCAAAGCTTCAGCAGTGCAGAGTTACTATACGTTGACTTTGGTAAAGGAAGTACTGCTATGGAAAGAAAAAGTGAGCATAACATGGCAAGCTATTTATGATTGCAGAGTCTAGGAAGCTAGGTGAGGATCCTGTTCTCAGGGTGTGGCTTGTTGTGATGATGACAATGGTGAAAAGGACCTGTCAGCGGGTCGCAGTGCGGAGAGCCGCTAGTGGCTGAATATTGTTTGCAGAACACAATGACGTCCTCAGGAGTATCAAAAATCCAAGTGTGCCCACCAGTGTCCACCCTCAGTCTGGAGGGATACAGCATAGCATATTTGAGGCCAAGTTTACATAAAGTGGATCTAATGTCAGTGTATTTACGGTGGTCCTCCTGTACGGTAACAGTAAAATCCAGGAAAAGGTAGATAGAGGAGGCCTGGTATTGCAGAGGGCCGCATTAACGGGCTAGTCGTAATGCAGCATCTCAATCCCTATAGCTCAGAAGGCGCGCAATAAGAGAGCGGGGAGGTGCTCAAACAGGAGGTTTGGGGCCAAGTGATCTATGGGTGTGTTCGACCACAAAGGTGGTGGAGATTCTGCCACAATTGAATAGGTCTGCAAGAAGTTGTTTCACAAATGTCTCTGGGCGACCCATACTGGTGGTTTCCAAGATACTCATGATGCGTATATTATTTCTGCGTGAACGTGCCTCCAGGTCCTCGTTTGTGGCTGCCATGGCCTTCAGAATGTGCTCCATTCTCTTTAAGAGCTTTTTCAAGGTGCCAGTGACATCCTCCAGGCCAAATATCCTCTTCTCGGCCCCATCTATTCTGGGAGATTAGTGTTCCAGCCATTCGCCTATATGGTTGAGGCCACTATTGAGTGAGTCCAGCCGAGCATCTATGGATCGGAAGCCAGCACACAGTTCATCATTATAGCTGCAGCGCCTGGTTCAAGGGCCGTGTTGCTGTCTCCGGGTTTCCCTGTGGCAGAGGGGAAGTCCGAGCATCTGTGTGGTCGGGGTTACTCGAAGTGGAGCTTACATTGTTTGGGATCACCACAGCCTTTTCTGTGATGTGCAGGAGAGCCCAAAGAAAAGCAGGATGGAGGTCGTAATATGGCGGCCAACGAGATGCCCCAGCAGGGCACCCAATGGAGGCTGGAGTGATTGTCTGTTTGCAGAGGGGGGAGAGTGCCCCGTACTCCCAAGTCAGTTGCATAGCCAAGTGGGTTGGGCGTAATACTGTAGTGTTGGTAGGAGGTAGGTAAGCTAGTTGAAGTGCCTGACATGTCAGGAGAACTGGCAGATATAGGCATGGCCCAGAGAGAGAGAGAGAGCGCTGTAAGCCTGTGCCCCCCCGCCCCGCCCACGCATAAGGTCTGCAGGTCAGGAGGAGGCCAGACCAGTGAAGCACACGACTGCCAGGCCCCTGTTCAGGTGTTAAGAAGGAGGGTGGAGGCCCAGCTTGCATGTATGGCTGAAACATCACCAACAGTGTACTGCAGAGGATGTTCCGGTGCGGGTGGTCGACCCCAGGCCTATCAGGCCCAATGCAGCCAGCCGGTCAAATGTGGTATAGGAAGCAAGCGATCCGGAAATGAAGAGGGCCCCAGGGAGACAGGCGTAGATCAAGTGTAAGCAGCACTGTGTACAAAGCTGCACTTCGCGACCAGGCAAAGTCTATGCAATTGCCCCATCCCATGGCAGTTACAAGGAAGGAGGGGGAGGGGGCAGAGAGCCAGCACCTGCGCCCCTGACGATCTATGCTGCACAAACCTTAGGGTTCCAATGGTGTTATTGGAAGCAAGGCCATTCACCCAGGCCCCCTCCCAGGTCTCCCCTATGGACCAGTCCAATAGATAAAGGACAGGGAGGGAGAGGGTCGCACTGATGACTGCACCTCCCTAGGCAGACCCAGTACAGACAAATCGGGCCAGCAACCGTGTCATTAGTGTGAATGCTTCTGGAGGTCCTCTTCTGACAGCTTCTGGAGGCAGGAGGTGGATTACAAAGGAGGGAGGACCAGACAAGCAGCGATGGGACTCAGTAGTCCAAGCCTCAGGCTCACCCGCACCCTTGTCGCGGTGGGGTTTCTGAGGTGATATCAGCCGCGTGGTCTCCCAGGTCAGGTGAGGAGGAACGGGAGCTTCTAGTCAGCCATCAGCTGTTGCATCGGGCACCGTATGTCCCTGCAAGGGTCTGATGGTTAAGGATGGTAATCGGTTGCAGTACTGCCGCACATTTTGCCTGCGTCCACCAGACCTCCATGCTTAGGCAGCCATGTTGGTCGCCGGGGCAGCCACACCCCCCCAGAAAGGTTGTTTTGAATTGTCGCGGGCAGATTATTTTGGAGTAAAGTGGGGCAGATTATTTTGGATTGGAGTGGGGCAGATTAGAGTGGGGTAGATTGTTTTAGATTAGAGTGGGGCAGATTGTTTCAGATTAGCGTGGGGCAGATTGTTTTGGATTTGAGTGGGACAGATTGTTTTGGATTGGAGTGGGTCAGATGGCACTAGGGTAGATTGTGGGGCAGCTCACTGTTTCTTGGGACAGCTCACTGATAACATTCCAGTGTCGAGGGGAGTACGCCAAGATAGAGGCAGATGCACCATTCTTAGGTACACATAAAGTTCCGGTCTTGCTATTTGCAGATGACACCTTTTTGATACCTAAGACTCTGAGTGGTCTACGGAAACTCCTTAAGTGTTTTGAGGAATTCTGCTCTGCTAGGGGATTGGAAATCAACACCACCAAAACCAAAATGATGGCGATCAGTCCCCTTAGATCTTTTAAAGGGAAGGTTACACTTGGAGGTACTCCACTTGAGGAGGTGAACTTGTTTAGCCATCTTGGCCTAATGCTTTCGGAGAACATGTCTTGGAAGCCACACATCGCTAAGCAGGTATTGAAGCAAAAGCAAATTATGGGGGGTTTTAATTAAGGATTTTGGCCTGTCTTATACTAAGCCAATTCGTCAAGTACTCCAGATCTATGAAGCCAAGGTTGTGAGCTCTGCTCTTTATGGTGGAGAATTATGGGGCCATGCCAAAGACCAAGAAATAACTACTGAGAATACTTTCCTCAGAAAGCTCGTCTCTCTTCCTTTTAGCACTCCATTGTTCCCTTTATTCAAGGACCTGGGCATTAAGAGCATAGGTTATAAGGCCCGCTTCCGCCCTCTCTTGTACTGGAGATGGCTATGGACTACACCAGAGCTTGTCCCCTACACTGTATCCCTGTAGGCCGTAATGGAAGCTGATTGCTCCCTTAGCATTCCTTGGCTCAGATATATTAGACAGTGTCTTCACATGCTTGGGCTCAGTGAGCTTTGGGGTTCTCGAAGTATTGCTCATTTTTCATTGAAACGACCTTAAAAAACAGTACTGGGGGGCGGTAGATTCTGAGGAGCTGGGGGCAGCACTTCATTTAAAATTATCAAGTGATTTTACAGACCAGAAAGATATGGTCAAATATGAGGCAATTTTGGTTCCCAAAGACAGGAAGTTGTACTTTCAGTTTCGCATAGGAACCCTACCATTAGGATCATTTACCAGTCATTGGTCATCTGAGGGCGAGACCGCTTGTCCATCTTGTAATGCTCCCACCTAAAATCTGCCTCATGTTTTATTTGTTTGTCTTGCTTATACATCCCCTCGCAGGGAATGGCTGGCCCCGGCCTGTAGGTTGCTTTGAGTCCATAGGTCCCTTGTTGTTCTTCAAATCCTTAGATCAGATAGCCATTTGGCTTGGATTACTGCCGTTGCCAAATTTCTTGGAGCGATGTGGATTCTTAGAGCAAACATTTTATCTACACTAACATGATGCATTAGTATAAATAATTATTTACAGGAGAATGCTCATGAGGAATATCTGGGTTTTCATGTTTTTATTCTTTTTACACAAAATGTATTGTAATGATTTTATTCTTATATATATATATATATATATTTATTTTGTTTTGTATATGCTATGCACTTTTATGGCCAGTGTGGCTGAAATAAAGTATTTTTGATGATGATGATAATGATTGTTTTAGATCAGAGTGAGGCAGATTGTTTTAGATTAGAGTGGGGCAGATTGTTTTGGATTGGAGTGGGACAAATTGTTTTGGATTGGAGTGGGACAGATTGTTTTGGATTCTCCTGGGTCACATTGTTTTGGATTGGCGTAGAGCAGATTACTGTGACAGATTGTTTTGGATTGGAGTGGGCAGATTGTTTTGGATTGGAGTGGGGCAGATTGTTTTGGACTGGAGAAGGGCAGAATGTTTTGGACTCGAGTGGGGCAGATTGAAGTTGGGCAGATTACAGTGGGGCAGACTGTTTTGGATTGCAGTGGGGCAGACTGGAGTGGGGCCGATTGTTTTGGATTGCAGTGGGGCAGACTGGAGTGGGGCCGATTGTTTTGGATTAGAGAGGGGCAGATTGTTTTGGACTGGAGTGGGGGGACAGATTGTTTTAGATTTGAGTGAGGCTGATAATTTTGGATTGGTGCAGGGAAGATTGGAATGGGACACATTATTTTGGATTGGAGTGGGGCAAATTGGATTGGGGCATATATGGGTGGTTTGGGAGGATTGAAGTTTGATGAATTTAAGTGAGTGGTTTGGATTTGAGTGGGTGGATTGGATTGGTCTGGGGTGGATTGCATTGAATGGAGTGGATTGGATTGAGTGGGGAGGGTTGGTATGGGCGATGTAGGGTATATTGGTGTGGATTAGAGTGGGGGATTGGATTGCAGTGGGCAAAAAGCATGATTTAAAAAATTACACTTAAGAAAGAAACAATGTTGCTTTACAGTATTTAGAGCAAGATAATTGTCATCTTTTGAGAACAGTGCTCACAAGCAAAAACAAAAAATAAAAGAATTTAGTTAACTAACTGTCCTGCTGGGTAAGTTTTTGCAAGTTACATTTCTTCTATTTGTAGGGTCCTAGAAGTTAAAAAGAAGTACCTCAATCACATCAGGAGCAGCGGACGGGCCCTGATTAAGTTGAGCCAATCAGTGCTTGGTCCCTGCTTCACAGAAAGGATCGGAAACGATGTGAGGTCTGCAGTGACCAATCATGAGTCTGTAAAAATGAGTGCCACACAAGCCAAAAAATGGTGGGCTCTAAGCCCACTGTAAGATTACAACAGTACTGTAAGATTACAACAGTCTTAAAGAGACAGCACATCTGCTGCCTAGCTGAGACCTAATATTGTATTCTTAACCCAGCATAAATGTTCCACATGTTCGCTTAGAAATTTCCTAATAATCAGAAACCACACTGGGGCTTCTTTCCAAATTGGTGCTTAGACACAGTAGGTTTGTCGTACTTTAGATTGATATGGTCTCCTTTGGAGTTTGTCAGAGTTGGAGCATCATTGTAAATTGGCAGTGCTCCCAGCCCACCAATGTATTTAGAGTCAAGAGAAGTGCTAGGTTTGGTCCACCAGAGTCTCCGGTTGCTCCACCAGATTAAACCTTTGAGCTGTCAGCCCACACCAATTAGGTCATGAGGGCAAAGTGATGGTCGCACCAGACGTCCCAGCCTGGGACCACCATGTGAGTGTCAAAACCTCTTGTGCATCAGGGACATTGTGTTTTCGTTTCTCCGGAGCAAAATCCCCCTTTTGGGAGTTTGTTCTTCTTAAACAAAATAGTTGCTGAGATGGTGCAACCAGGGGTGGACTTACCTTTTTGTTCAGCCTGGCAATTTGGCACTGCCAGATGCACCAGCTTAAAAGGTCCAATGTGTGTGCCATGCTACTTGGTCCGATGAGCCGAGATAAGACCCCAAAAAAATACAGCCCACGCACTGGATTTTTCAAGCTGGCACACCTAACTCTGCCACACTGCATGAAGACCAGTCCTACACCAGGTGCAACAAAGATGGCTCTTTCTCTGCAAATCTTCAGCCTTCAAAGCAAACAGCAGACAGGCCGGTTCTCTGAATGTGGCAGGTGATGTCCAGGCAAGCTGCCTGCCAGGGTCGAAATGACCCAGATAGTCGAGAAGCTCCACTAGGACTTTGGCTTACAACTTCACGCCAAAGCTAAACATTTGGTATATGTTAGAAATGGAGTCTCTAGTTGGCAGTCTGTTGGCACCCTGCCCAAGTAGGGACCCTCACTTTACTCAGGATAAGGGAGATATTCGCTCAGATAACCCCTGCTCACCCCCTTAGTAGCTTGGCATGAGCAGTCAGGCTTATCTCAGAAGCAATGTTTAAAGCATTTGCACATAACACACGGTAACACAGTGAAAACACTACAAAAGGACACCACACCAGTTTTAGAAAAATATCCAATATTTATCTATATAAAACAAGACCAAATACGATAAAAATCCAACATACAGTAATAAAAATATGAATTCTGCAAGATTTACTCAAAAATACAGTTCTTTGAAGTCAATAGCTCCACCTGGGGCTATCACAGCGTCGTGAGCAACAAAACCAACAGTTCAGGCCGGCTGCGGAATCGCGGGCCAGCTATAGTGTCGGGAAGACCCGCAAACAGTACCTTGGATTTGTCGGGCATCGTGACCCTTGTGGTGAGCTCCAGAGAGCGGCGTCGCTGACGTTGCGGTGTCGGTTCCAGAGTCGGTGCAGGAGTCATTGGGCCCTTGAAGTCACACGCCTTGCGGATCGAACTCCGGGCTGATGAAGTCAGGTGCACTGGCGTTGATGGCGTCAGGACTGCAGTGCGAAGCGGGACAATGCGACGTGCGGTGCCCACAGGTCAAGGTGCAGGCAGCGGCTCAGTGACGGCGTCCAGAGGAGTCGGTGAGACCAGGGCTGTGGTGTGAAGCGAGGCGGTGCAACGTGCGGTATCCACAGGTCACGGCAGCAGCATCATCCTTGCGGAAGCACTGTCGGCAGTAGGCCCAAGCCAGCGGTGCAGGACTGGACGGTGCTTCATGACCCTCACAAGCGGTGTCCAAAGGCTATGGAGCAGGCAGGGAGGCCTGGTGGCGACATTGGAGTCAATGGTGCTGGTGTCGGTGGACCGAGGCTGCGGTGCGGTACGGGACCGTGCTTTGTGTTCCTCATGAGCGGTGTCCACAGGCCACGGTGTGAGCAGGTGATGACGGAGGGCGGGGCCCACAGGTCGCGGTGCGAGCAGCGGCTCGGTGAAGTCGTCTGATGATGGCGTCGGTGAGACCAGGGTCGCGGTGTGAAGTGGGGCAATGTGACTCCATGTGGTGGCAGCAGGTCACGGTGCAGGCCAGTGGCTTCGTTGGTGGCGGTGCAGTGGTTTTTCCTCTTGAACAGCACAAAGCACACAGTTACCAGGGCTGCAGGTCAAGGAAACTGAAGTCTTTGGTGTCCCTGAGACCTCCAACAGGAGGCAAGCTCTACTCCAAGCCCTTGGAGAACTCTCTCAAGCAGGACACACAGCAAAGTTCACCCTTTTCAGGCAGAAGCAGCAACTGCAGGCCAGTCCAGCAAAGCAAAACAGCAAAGGGGCAGTACTCCTCCTTCAGCTCTTCTCCTGGGCAGAGGTTCCTCTTGATTCCAGAAAGATTCTAAAAGTCTGGGGTTTGGGGTCTTCCTCTTATACCCCTTTCTGGCTTTGAAGTTGGCAAACGTCAAAGCAAAGTCTCAAGTATTTGACAGACCCTTCCTTGTCCAGGGCAGGCCCCAGAGACACACCAGGGGGTCCGAGACGGCATTGTGTGAGGGCAGGCACAGTCCTTTCAGGTGTGAATGACAACAACTCCCTCCCCTCTAGCTCAGATGGCTCATCAGGATATGCAGGCTACACCCCCGCCCTCGTTGTGTCACTGTCTAGAGAGGTGCAAAACAGCCCAACTGTCAAACTGACCCAGACAGACAGTCCATAAACAGGCAGAGTCACAGAATAGTTTAAGCAAGAAAATGCCTACTTTCTAAAAGTGGCATTTTCAAACAGACAATTAAAAAAACAACTTCAATAAAAGATGTATTTTTAAATTGTGAGTTAAGAGACACTGAACTCCACATTAAGAGACACTAAACTCCATATTTTTATCTGCTCTCAATCGGAATCTGCACTTTAAGGATATTTAAAGGCAGCCCCCATGTTAACCTATGAAAGAGATAGGCCTTACACAGTGAAAACCGAATTTGGCAGTATTTCACTGTTAGGACATATAAAACACACTGGTATATGTCCTATCTTAAACATACACTGCACCCTGCCCCTGGGGCTACCTAGGGCATACCTTAGGGGTGCCTGACATGTAGCAAAAGGGAAGGTTTAGGCCTGTTGAATTGGCAGTTTAAAACTGCACACACAGACACTGCAGTGGCAGGTCTGAGCCATGTTTACAGGGCTACTAATGTGGGTGACATACCCAATGCTGCAGGCCCACTAGTAGCATTTGATTTACAGGCCCTTGGCACCTCTGGTGCACTTTACCAGGGACTTACCAGTAAATCAAATATGCCAATTATGGATAAACCAATCAACAGTACAATTTACGCAGAGAGCATCTGCACTTTAGCACTGTTTAGCAGTGGTAAAGTGCCCAGAGTCCTAAAGCCAACAAAAACTGGTCAGAAAAAGTAGGAGGAAGGAGGCAAAAAGATTGTGGATGACCCTTCAAAAAGGGCCAGGTGCAACAGTAAACAAATCCTGCCTGTCTCAGCCTCCAGCAATTCCATTTACTTTAATATTGAGAAGGGTGGTATGAAGCATAGACCAGGATTATGCGAGGAGCATGGAAGTGCTGTGGCACAGAGCACTGACAGACTATAAAAAAGGAATCTAAAATTCCAGGTAGGGCCTGCTGCATCCATACTCCTGGGTGTGGCATCTTCCTTATGGGTTCATCAGCAGGGGATGTCAGGCTGCAGTTGGGATCCACAAGAGCCTCTTGCAGGAAAGAGTGGGGCAACCAGCAATGTCACCTTTTTCCTGAGATCTTGAAAATCTGCGCTCTGATCCTGGGGCCATCTTTGACACCATGTCATGATGGAGGGAGACCTGACTTTACCGCACAGTCTACCTGAGACGGTGACATCTAAGATGGAAAGAGGAGGGTAGGACTAAAAGATGTTTAGTTGAGTATTAACTCTTCCCCTGTTTACAAGACTTATAAGTTATCTCCAGTTGGGTAATAGACCATACATGCCAACAATCCTGATTTAGACAGGAGATTCCCGACATATTGAGCCAAAACGTACTTTATTTTATCTGTCTCCTCGCTGACATTGCAGTTGCTTCAATGCAGGTCAATGAGGAACATGAAGTCCACTGATTTTGTTTCAAAATTGCCCTCTTGTTTCAAAATGTCGATTTGTATGACATGCTGGCAGAAATGTCGTCAAATAATCCTCTGAACCTGTCATTGGGAAGTGAGTTGAAATTGTACAGTCATAAAAATGTTCTATAGTCGATTTACTCAGCATTCTTTCAGCACTACAGTATTAAGAAAACATCTCCCTTTATAATGGTAAATGCATTGGTTACAAGCAGGAGATGACCAGAAAATATTGCTCATCTACCTTAACTTTCTGTGCATCTTTTTGTTGCCAGAGTTGGTGTATGTTAAACACATGCTAAAACACTGCACCTAAGAAAAATGAAGAAAAGTGTTTTTGCTCACTGGCCCACTCCAGACAGGGACAAATCCTCAGCAAATCTGGGGACATATTTACAAGCCCCGTGCAACCCAGGTGCATCCCTTTCTGTGGCGCATTGGCGGCGCATAGAGCAGGCCATATCTACAAGGCCACGCAGTGCCACTTTGCGTGGCTTTTCATGGCCTCGTAGATATGGAGTAAGGCAACATAGCACAAGTCGCTGTGTTGCCTTACACTGCATCAGGGAGGAATATCATGGGTGTTGCGGTGGGTGTTCCCATGCAATGCCCATGGCTTTTGATGCATTCCTTGATTTACAAGATTCTGTAAACCTGGGAATGCGTTAAAAATGTACGCCTCTCCATGGCAGGCGCAACAAGGAGAAATATCTTTATTTCTCCTCATTGTTTTCCACATTGCATTCTGCAGCACACGTAGAAAAGGGAAAATGCCTTTCTGCATTGTTTTTGTGCAGGAAGGTGACCCTTCCTGCACAAAAACAATCCTGTTGACCATGTAGACACCCTCACACTATGGTGCAAGGGTGCCTGCATTGGTGATAGGCAACAATTTGTGTTCCAGCGCAGGGGGAAAGGACAGAAATGCACAGAATCTTGTAAATACGGTGCATTTCTACACTTTCCCTGTGGCGCAGGGCAGCGCAGGAAGGGCACTTGCTGCGCTGCTGTGCGCCACGTAACTTGTAAATTTGCCCCCTAGTCTTGATCTGGCACCGTAAAGGCCACCTCAGCCTGAACGTCTAGGCACATCCACTCAGCACAGGAACACAAGCTATCACTACCTTTTGGTGATGCACCTGTGCACCAGTGAAACCTACTGAGACCCAAGAAGACTGTGGCAGCATTCACAGCAACCCCTGATCAAATTTGTTTTTTGATCTCTACTAATGAAGGATAAAATTCAGAAACATGTGTCCAGAAATGTACAGCACTATCTGCACTAACTCTGGTGAAAACCTATAGGTAATATTTAAGTAAGCGTAAAGTTTGTACTGTATTTACCACAATGCAAAGGGGTGAACTGTGCTGCGATGTGTGGCAGTGTGCTCCCATCCACCTTCTGTTTAAAAAGGCTCCCTTGAGCCAACAAGCTGACAAGCTTTTGGAGATGCACCTGTGCTCCAGTAAGAGGTACTGAGACCAAAGAGGACTGGGTCAGCATTCTCAGCAACCCCTGATAAATTCGTTTTTTTAATCTCTACTGATGAAGGATAAAATCCAGATGTACAGCTCTATCTGCACCAACTCTGGTGAAAAACTACAGCTAATATTAAGCTAACATTCAAGTAAACGCAAACTTTGTACTGCATTTACCATAATGCAAAGGGCGAACTCCTTCTATCACTAACAAATACCGCAGCAATATTGAGCGACGGTGTGAGCAGGTGTAGCCCTGATTTTGATTGACAGGACAGTTGTGTCAGGAGCACGAGGCCTTGAACAAAGGTTTCAAAAACATAGTGTGTGATGCTGGCCTATGCACTACTATCCCTTGGGAGCCAGAATCCCTATACAAGTAGGTACCACTACTAGAGTGATGTCACCTCACATCACTACATCTACACTACATCTACTAGGTCTTGCAGAATGGTGTCACATTGGGTCTTGGAACTGGAAATACCTTACCCATCAAAGCTAATATTATTTATTTAAATAATAATCACTAGTCCCATCTGTTCACTTGTGCAATACTTTAGGACACAATCCCTCAGCTTTAATTAATGACTGCCAAGGGATTAAATATTTCAAGTTGGTGGTACCTGCCATTTCCTTCTTAACATACCATGCTCACAGTAGCACAAGGCAAGGGGTACTCTTCTAATTTCCCGGAAATTAAAGAAAATTGTGTCTTTCATAACTCCCAAGCACAAAGTCAGGCAGCCTGCACTACAGTAATGCTGCTTATTGTGTGCCATACCACACCCCACGTCTTCCAGCTGTAGAAATAACGAATACATTTACCCCCAGGAGTCAAAAGAGCTGAAGATAGGAAGCCAGGCTTGGCCATTGCCTCTAATTATAGTTTAATCTGGAAATGTGGCTGAGTAAGTTAAACATCTGGTGGGTGGAGGAGTACTGCGAGCTCCAGTTCCAACAAGGCCAACTCAGACTTCCATCCTTCCAAGGTAACTAAATAGAGTACCAAATGAAGTGAAAGTGAATTGAAACGAAGCACCTATTACCCTTCCTACCTTAAACGATTACCACACATTTGTAAGTGTTTTAAATCGGTAGAATTGTGGTAAGAAGCGCCATGCGTAAAACAAATGGCCATATAAGTGCTAGAATTCAGCATGCTGCAATCCAAACTCCTCTGCTTGGTCTACAACCCATACTAAGTACCAGACCTTTGATGTAAACAATTCTCTCACACAACTTAATGTGCATAAAATGTTTAGCAATGGGACATTTTATAATTAGCAGTCATAAAGGTAAGTTTTTCTAAGTCAAAGACCCAGAAGCCGGAAGTTCATCTACTCAGACATAAAAGTGACCCCTGGCAATTCTGGCATGGGGTCAGTTATCAAACTAGACAATGTTCAAGTCTACCAATATCGATAATACACACCACCACTAACCACACATTGGACACGTCTGCCAGTCCAGGCAACAGGCAGCACTGGAAGATCGAGGAACAGACACCGTTGTCATCTCGGAGAACAGACATCGCTGCTGACCAAAAGAAAGAGCCAAGAGTATAGTTTGCACTGACAACCCAAAGAATAGACATCGCTGCAAAAAAGAACAGACACCACTGTCAAAACAGATACCAGGCATTGCTGCTAACACAGAGAATAAACAAAACGGCACATCAGAAAACAGACACTACAACCAAAATGGATAATACAAACCACCATTAAAGGAGAACAGAAACTACTGCCAACACACAGAACAGACACCACATCTAACAAAATGAACACCTACCACTATTCACTCAGAGAAAACACACTATTAACACTGAGAATAGACACCACTGCTCACTCAGAGAACAGGCACCACTTCAAACCAGTAGAACATCCACCGCTAGACAGCTGCCAATGAAGAGAATAGACACTGATGCAAAGAAAGAGAACAGACTCCACTCCTGCACCTGATAATAGACACTGCTGCCAACCCATAGAATAAACAATCCTGTACACCCAGAGAACAGACATCACTGCAACCTCGGACAAAAAGACACTGCTTCCAACCAAAAGAAAAGACACCACCAACAGCCCAGAGAATAGACGTGACTGCCAAACAAAATAACATACATGAGTGTCCCATGTGGATAATAGAGTCAAGTGCCAGTACACAGAGTAGACTTGAATGTTAAAAAAAACTAACCCCACTGAATGCTTTGAAATTAGACAGCGCTTCCAACCCAGATAATAAACACTGCCAGCCCAGACAATAGACACAGATGTGAACCCAGAAAACAGATAACACGGCCAACTTAGAGAGCAGGCACCACTCCCACCCACGGAATAGGCACTACTGCCAAACCAAGAAATAAACACCACTGCCAACCCAGAGAAAAGACGCCACTACCAACCAAGAGGATACACACTGCTGTCAAAATGTATCTTTACAAATGTGCTTTTTAGGTCTCATCCATAGACACCGAAATACCTATTTTGCCCAATACCAATGCTCAGAGTGGGCTTTGGGTCAGCTCATAGCTCACGATTGGTTGGCTTTGCTGTCTATCTCATTTTGTGGATTCTTATTTGATGGCTATCCTTCCTCTTGTTGTTTTCAGCCCTTCCCTGGAGCATAGCTTCTTTACCATTCTTTCGACCAGATGACTTGTATCCTTCCACGACTGACAACAGGAACAAATTTTTAGGCCTCTGCACACTCTCCGTCTATTCCAAGATGTATTGTTGGCTTACAGTGAACTTATATCTGGCCCATTTCTTAACATTGGTTGGCTTCATTGTCTTTTATTTGCTTGCTTCTTATTCGCTAAATCATCTGAATTCCCATCCTGTTCATGCGTTTTCCTTCCTCTGGTCCAAAGAATTACAGTCATATCAACATTTTAAAATAACTGATGGCGCGTAAACTTGTCCTGTAATGCTTTGCAGGGCACTACTTTCACAAAACATTTTTGCTCATAACTCATCCTGCGATGGCCCTAGGACAAGGGTACCGCCACCAAAACATTCACAACAATGTGGTCTTTCTGTCTACACTCATGTTGCCACACCAGGTTAGTGGGGATCCCAAAATAATAACCCCTCCCACCATTCAGTGTCTGTTTAACCTTAATCGGGTAGGTCGCTTCCCTGCCGCTGCAGCTCCACCTGCCCAGGCCCCTGCCACTGGTCTGTAGGTCCTAGGTTTCTCCTTTGTGCTCCGTTTGTGCTGATTTCTCCTTTTTCGCTCCTGTTGTGCCTCTGTCTTTCTCCATTTTTCGCTCCTGTTGTGCTTCTGTCTCTCTCCATTTTTCGCTCCTGTTGTGCTTCTCTATTTCTCCTTTGTCTCTCCTGCTGTGCTTCTCTAGTTATCCTTTGTCTCTCTTGTTGTGCTTCTCTAGTTATCCTTTGTCTCTCCTGTTGGGCTTCTGTCTTTCTCCATTTTCTTCTTTCTCCATTTCTCCATTTCCCTCCTGTTCCGCTTTCCCGCTCTCCCCCCCTCCCACTCCCACTCTCCCGCCTTCCCTCTGTCCCCCCTCCCACTCTCCCGCCTCCCGCTTTCCCACTTTCCCGCCGCTGCCTCCTGTGCGGCCCCGCCCCCCCTGCTCCCATTCGCTGCCCTCCCTCCCGCCTCCCAGCTGACCCCTCCTCCCCCCCTTACCCTCTTGCCGTGCCACAGGCAAGCCCTGGCCCCCACCGCACCCAAAAAACCCATCTTAGATACGACGCCGCCTCCCTCAACGCACTCAACCACGGGCGAACAACCACCTGCTACCAAGCCAGCCCCAAAACGCACCCATGGACCCTTCGCCTGCCAAGCCTGCAAGTATACCTTCCACCGAGCCTGCAGTCCTTCCACCAGCCCACGCACCAACAACCACCTCAAGTGCATCCTCCTCAACACACGCTCCATCCACAAGCACGCCATCGAATTATGGGATCTCCTGGACACCACAGCACCTGATGTCGCCTTCATCACAGAAACCTGGATGAACGCCTCCTCGGCTCCTGACATCGCCTTAGCCATCCCCGACGGCTCCAAGATCGCCCGGAAAGACCGCACCAAACAAATCAGGGGAGGAATAGCCATCATCTACAAGAACTCCATCAACCTCACGACTTCCACCGAAGACACCCCCCTCGCCGCCGAACACATGCACTTCCAGATCCACACCGACCCCAGAACCACCCTCAGAGGTACTCTTGTCTACAGGCCCCCTGGCCCACGCGCCCTATTCAGCGAGTCCATCACTGACTTCATCACCCCGCACGCCCTGGCCTCGCCAGACTACATCCTCCTCGGGGACCTGAACTTCCACCTGGAGAAGAACAACAACACCAACACCGCCACCCTGCTCGACAACCTCACCAACCTCGGACTCAAGCAACTGGTGAACACCCCCACCCACACCACCAGCCACACGCTCGACCCCATCTTTTCCGCCAGCAACCACATATCCTTCAGCCACTCCTCTGAGCTACACTGGACTGACCACAGATGTGTCCACTTCACCTTCAAACGTGAGACCCACCACCTTCGCACACAACAAATCCCCTGCAGACCCTGGAACAAAATCTCCACAGAGCAGCTACTCTCAACTCTAAACCATAACCAACCAGCCATCACCACCGACGCCAACAACGCAGCCCTCAGCCTCACACAGTGGATCACCAACTGTGCCGACAACCTTGCCCCTATCAGAAGCCACCCAAGAGAGACCAACATCAGGAAACCCCCGTGGTTCACGGACGCCCTCAAAGAACCCAAGAAATCCTGCCGTACCCTCGAAAAAACCTGGCGCAAAGAACACACCGCAGAAAACATGTCAGCCCTCAAGATCGCTACCCGTGAACACCACCAGCTGATCCGCTCCACCAAAAGGGCATCCTTCAAAGAGAGACTTGACAACACCCACAACAGCAAAGAACTCTTCAACATCGTCAAAGAGCTCTCCAACCCCAACGCCAGCTCCAACACCATCACGCCCTCACAAGAACTCTGAAACTCCCTTGCTACTTTCTTCCATCGAAAGATCACCGACCTACACAACTGCTTCGGACCCCAGACCCCGCCGCCCACCACTGAACCAACAGCCCCAGCCACTACCCTCAACGCCTGGACCACCATCAGCTCCGAAGAGACCAGAATCACCATGAACACCATCCACTCCGGCTCCCCCTCGGACACGCGGAAGTCAACGCTCTCCTGAAAAAACCCACGGCTGACCCCAACGACCTGAAGAACTTCCGCCCCATCTCTCTTCTCCCCTTCCCGGCCGAGGTCATCGAGAAGGCCGTCAACAAGCAACTGACCAACTTCCTTGAAGATAACAACCTGCTCGACCCCTCCCAATCCGGTTTTCGTGCCAACCACAGCACGGAAACCGCCCTCATCGCAGTCACCGACGACATCAGAACCCTGATGGACATCGGAGAAACAACCGCCCTCATCCTCCTAGACCTCTCGCCTGCCTTCGGCACCGTGTGCCACCGCACCCTAATAACCCGCCTCCGCTCCACTGGCATCCAAGGACAGGCCCTGGACTGGATCATCTCGTTCCTCTCTGACCGAACCCAAAGAGTCTACCTCCCGCCCTTCCGCTCAGAACCCACCGAGATCATCTGCGGCGTTCCACAAGGCTCTTCGCTCAGCCCTACCCACTTCAATATCTACATGAGCCCCCTCGCCAACATCGCTCGCAAACACAACATCAACATCATCTCCTACGCCGACGACACCCAGCTGATTCTCTCCCTCACCAAAGACCCAGCCACCGCCAAAGCCAACCTGCAGGATGGAATGAAAGACGTCGCAGAATGGATGAAGCTCAGCCGCCTGAAGCTGAACTCAGACAAGACGGAGGTCCTCATCCTCTGACACTCTTCGTCCGCCTGGAACGACTCTTGGTGGCCCACGGCCCTGGGCACCACACCAACCCTTTCAGACCACTCTCTTGTTACTTCTCTGTGGCTGTCTTGTGTCTTTTTTTGGGGAATTGTGTTAGTCAGCCAGCAACTCTGATGGTAGGGGTGGTAAAAGTAGGATGTTAAATGGCAACATTTTAATTTTTTGCTGCAGATAGAGGAAGAAGGTAAATGGAAGAGCATTAGTTATATGCAGGGCCGCTGGAATTATATGGCAGGAAAAGGTGAAATTATGAGGCAGGGTTGACCAATTTATTTGGCAAGAAAAGTTCTGCTATGAATTTACAATGCCAATAGCTCTAACTCAAGCAAATGTGAGACAAATTGCATTTCAAATGCTTGTTTTTATTTTGCTTTGGAAAGGATTAGAGATCCAGGACCTGATTAAATTACAGATTCCCAATCACTGTGATAAGCCAGTGCAGTGCAACGTGAAAGCAGCCCAAGAGTTGATATGGAGCAATTTTACCTACTTGGTTTGTTTCAAACCAAGGTCATATGTGTCACCTGGAAGCAATGTAAAACAAGCATTTGCAATGCAATGGGTGTTGTGTTTGCTCGAGTTACAGCTATTAGCGTTGTAAGGGGCAGATTTAATAGGCCTTAGCGCCAACAGAGCGTCACTTTTCGTGATGCTCAAATGGCACTAACACCACTACTCCATATTTACAATGAAGAGTTTAGTTTAGGAGTTTGTAAAGCGCATGGCTACCTGGAGGCCTCACAGCACTATAGCGAACCAGATCTACAGGAGACAACTTATGCTGTGAGCAAGAGGGTCTTCAAATTCTTAAGAAAGGAAAATTCTTGGCTATTTTGGCAGAGCTCCAAGGGAAGGGTATTCCAGGGATTGCAGGCTCTGAATGCTAAAGATCGACGTCCCCATCTTGCTATCTTAATCCGTGGGACGTTAATTAGGGAGGCCGTGGAGGATCTAAGAGCCCTTTGAGGGATATAGGGTATTGCAATCTGTTTAAGGAAGGCCGAACCCTTGTTATGCAGAACTCTGTGCAAGGTGCAGAGGGCCTTAAAATTGACCCGCTGTTCTACAGGCAGCCAGAGAAGGGAAGCTAAAGCAGGCTTTGCCAACAAATGACTGGGAATTTTCAAGACTAGGCGTGCCGCAGGCGTTCTGCACCACCTGAAGTCTTTTTTAGTACACAACGAGGTGAACTCAAATAAAGGATATTTCCATAGTCCAGGCATGAGATTATGCGAGCCTGAGTAATTAGTCTTTTGGCTTGAAATGGAAGTATCTTAAATACTTTCCTAAGAAGTTTTAATAGACTAAAACATGTGGCTACCAGCTTTTTAGATTGATATTCCATAGTAAGGTGGGAGTCTAGCCAGACGCCCAAGGACTTTATGTTGTCTCTTGGCAGAGGCAGGTTCTTCCAACCCATCAGTGAGAAAAGAAGGGGATTTGAGTGGGCCATAATTACACACCAACATGACTTCGGTTTTTTCTTCATTCAGCTTAAGTTTACAGCTGGCCATTTATCTAGCTACTGCTTGAAGGCAGAGTGTCAGATGAGGCTGATCAATTTTGGAGGTGGTTGAAAATGAGAAGATCGGCTGTGTATAATCCGCATAAGGAACCAGAGACAAGCTGTAAGGTTCCACAAGCTCAGCCAGAGGGGACATATAGATATTAAACAGCGTAGAACTGAGAGAGGAGCCCTGAGGACAGCTTTTGGAAAAAAAGGAGCAATCAAGAATTTGAAAGGTTCTATCCCTCAAAAAAGAAGAGACCCACTTCAAGGCGCGTCCCTTGATACCTGCATGAGAAATTCTTTGCAGCAGAATGTTATGATCTATGGTGTCGAAGGCAGCACTTAGTTCCAGAAAAATGATGGTGGCAGTGCCCCCTGCATCCAGCCGTCGACCGACATCTTCGACTACTGCCAGAAGGGCAGTCTTGGTACTATGTTGGGGTCTGAATCCCATTTGAGTATGATGGAGGATCTTATGATCTTGACCTGTTGTTCAAGCAGTTTAGCTGCTATAGGCAAGAGAGAAATTGGCCTATAGTTACTCAATAAGGCTGTATCTAAATGAGGCTTTTGAAGTAGCGGTTTAATGATAGCATGTTTCCAGTGAGATGGAATGAGGCCAGTTAGTAGAGCCTCGTTAAGGGCCTTAGTTAAGGCAGGGGCAATAATGTCTGAACCTAATGCCAAAATATGAGGACGGGCAGGGTCCAGTAGAGATCCGGATTTTATAATGTGTAGTAGGTTAATTACAGATTCCTCCTTAAGGGACAGGAAATCTGATAGAAGATCTCCAAAGTCAAGAACCTGAACCTGGCCGCCAGAATCGTCATTCTGGATAGTCATGTCTGGGAAAGTGATTAGATGTCAAGAATTTTCTTTTGAAAGAAATGGGCCAAATTATTGATATGCTCCTTAGAGGCTTCAATAAGATTGGTGTAAGAGGGCACTTGAATGATTTCATAATATTTTGAAAAGATTTCCTTGGAAGAGTAGGAGGACTGATATATTTTCGATGCATAATAGGATGACTGTGTATCTTTAATTTCTGTATGGAAGTGTCTAATTGCTTTCCTATATTCGTTTTTTTCGGTCATATCATAGGTTTTACTCCACTTTCTTTCAAGGCGTTTACACACACTCTATTGGGGGTTCCATCTCAACACCTATTGCTTTGGACGCTGCCTCAGATTTACAAGTTGTGGTAAACCTGATGTAGCGCCAAAAACTGTCTCACCCCAGGGGTGGTGCTAGCATGGCAAAATGAGGAGAAATGCTTTTATTCCTCCTAGTTTTTTGTTTTTTTCTATGTGTGCAGCACACATAGAAGAATCAAAGTGTCATGGATGATTGTTTATGTGCAGAAAGGTGTGTCTTCCTGCACATAAACAATCATTCTGAAAAGACGTTTCAGTACTTCGATGTGTGCTGCATTTTGTAACACACACAGAAGTGCCAAATCGCCACAATAGATTGTTTATGTGCAGGAAGGGACATCTTCCTGCACGTAAACAACCACTCCCCTCAACGCAGACACCCTTGCACTGTGGTGCAAGGATGCCTGTGTTGGCTCAGGCAGCTTAATTCAGCACCGGGGCAGGGGGAAATGCAGGGTTGCGCCATATTTTTGTAAATACGGCGCATCCTGCATTTTAAAATTGGCGCAGCACTGCTATTTTTGGCGCAGCACCACGCTGCGCCACTTTGGCTTAAATAAGAGCCTAAATTCCTAACTAGACTGTTCTTGCCACATAAAGTGAAAATGAAAAGTAAAACACTTGACATAAGCGAGCTGATTCAAAGTGCCACGGCCGCCATGTGCGTGAGCGCGAAAGACACAAAAGGAAAAGTAAGCTCACTGGCAGCTAAATGTATTGGCAAACATGCAATTATCCATGTAACAGGGTCGATGGCCAAGGCGGTAACAAAACTGCCCCAAGGAGGGACAAACGTAAAGCATCTACCAATGATAACAAAGAATTTTTGAAAGGCAAGCCCAAGAGCGAGTGATAGTGATGGGCGTGCGGTGGGCGTGGTTAATAGCCCACAGATAGATTACAACACGTCAAAAGGACTACTTTATGGTTAATGCTTAGAAAAACATTAATTGTGGAAAATAGTGCATTATACTAATTTTTATGAAGCATGCATAAACTCTAGATTTCACAGGCCAGAACACATGATGCCAGGCAGCGGTGGGGCAGGGGGAAGAGGGGGGTTCTAGGCAATGCTGGTCTCATTACAATATGGGTGTCTCATTTACTCTGAAATACTTGTGTCTTCCAAGCGCTTTTTATTTTAATGTATTATGCCCATGGCTAATTTGCGCGCAGTCACTGGATCAGAGTGTGACACTACGCTATTGTCACAAATTAAGAAATAATGCTCAGATTAGAAGGATGAAAGAAAAACCCCGGCATATGTCTGAAGACCAAATGAAAGAACATTTTGAACCTCTGTACGTCCTAAAACTGTCTTTCAGAGATTGATTTTCTTATAATCATTTTGTTCCACCATTTCATCCTTTTTTTCTTCATCCAAGAGCCCCGGGATAGAGCACTTCCACTGTAATCAGCGTTATTTTACAAATCTCAGTTTTGTAAAGTATTCTAAGTGCCAATATGAATATAACCGCTGCTAGGGATGGACAAACAAGTCATGCATTGAACAGTAACAGCAATTTATCTGTCCATAGGAAGGTTCCACACTTAGCTGTGGAGGCGTTTAGAGACAAAATAAATGGATAATGCCTCGGAAGACATATATTTCTCTCTACAGTGGCAAAGATTTACATTTTAATAACCCATTCGCAATTTCTTCCCATCAAGGAGAGGGTGGTGCATTGTTAATAAGAAGAAAAAAAACTCTCGAAGACCTACCAAAGTAAACATTCACATATTAGATAAGAGCATATTCCCCTCTGAGAATATTATATGCTGCAGTTAGCTTTTGTCAAGAGAGAAAAGGAAGACGGACTGTTCAGTCTCACTACACGGTGATAATCATTCAAAATGGCCACCATTAGGTAGTCTGTTGTAAAGGATGCAGCATTTTTATAGTATGTTAATAAGTATTTTTTATGAGGAACTTTTAAGAGAACTTAATTTCTTTCCAAGTGGGAGCCCTTTATAAAAAGAACTTTTTCGTTTGTGCTCTGGACCACAAATGTTTTGACCCCAGCATAGGATGATGTGAAATTTTGCTTTGAGAGTTTGTTTTAAAAAAAAATCATGTCCGTCAATTGGGCAGTACCGTCCGCCAAACTTTTAACACATTGACTGGAACTGCTGTGATGATGAGCCCTGCCAATGGCTAGAGATGTCTGTCTAAAGGCAGAGGAAGGGTACCCCATCAAGGTGACAGAGTATTTTACCTTGTTTAAATAAGGCCATTATTCTTTTTTTTATTTGTTCAATTATAAAGACCAGTGCTGATCATGATCACTTCTATGCGCTATGAAAAAAATGGTTAGTCAGACAGGAAGAGCAAATGTGGGACAAAGTGGGGAAAAGGGGGTGAAAAGTAGGCAGAGAATGTACCAAGAAATGAACTGAAGACATTCCAGACAGACTGCTGAGATGACCAAAGGTAGCAGCAATGGTGTTTCCTAAACAGATTGTATTTTTACATTATTATGGGACAAGATATACTGCATAAGATCTAATGCGAGTCTGAAGGACCATGTGGGGGCAACAGTCCTGGGCCACCCAGATTCATATCACCTGAATTTTCAGGAAGCGTGCAGACCCTTTCAAGATTCAAGTTTGGAGTTCAGTGTCTGGAAAGGTTCTACAAGGATCAGTTTGCTCCAGCTTGTCAGGAGTGTGAGAGAAGTGGATAGTGACTGCGGTGTGGTGTGCTGTGGTGTGCTGTGGTGCTGGCTTAGATTATGTGGTGTGCGGGAAGGGAGCGAGATATTTAGCTGTACGGGCGCTTCAAATCTGTTGTTTTATTTAAAAAGATTAGAAAAGCTACTTTCTTTTCGTCATTTCGTAGGTGAGTTCTGAAGGCAGGCTGACCAATTGTTAAGCCCACAGCGACTCTGTTTTCTATTTAAAAAAAAAAAAACGACAAAATGACAGAACACTGGGAGCGTGTCAGAGGAAATCACTTGATCAGAAAAGAAAAGTTTGATGGGAAATTGCAGGAAAAACGTAAAGAGGCAGCAGGAAAATATTTCCTTCGAAAATATCATTTAGGACACGTACAACACACACCACACCTGTACACCTTCCAACCATACATGCAAGCTCTGGGCTCCAGTTCTTCAAACAGGGAAACAGTGCCACGAGGCCACAGCCGTCAGCTGTACGCTACACGAATGATATATAGTTAGTGGCTACTTCAAGCAATCGGACAGTGTCATTCAGCCCTGAGTCATTTGGGACATGACACAACGGTGGCACTGATAACTCTGTGAGAGAAAAATCTTCAGTTCCAGGCAACCAAATTAACCTGGGTATTATAGAGTCAAAACATCACAGAGACATTCCCTTCCAAAAGTGCATTTTCACAGTACAGTGCACCGTTTCTTTGGCTTACTGACAACTAAGTGAGTAAAAGAAACATATGAGGATCCCAGAATTAAATTGTGACACAACACAGCACTATCAAAGATGGCGAGAGAGGCAGGCAGTGTCCACAATTTGTCGGACTCAACAGTGAGAGTCAGTCTGATAGTGAATATAAGCGTGAAAAAAGTCCTCAAGCCTCAAAACGTGCCTAAGGTGGGATGCATTTTACTGCAGACGTGACAGCAGCAACTGCATGCAGCAAAGTTGAGGCTAAACTGTGCTCTGGAACATTTCAGACCTCAATCTATCTTTTAATAACCTCTTGCTATAGCAACCATTTCAGAAACACACTGGAAAAAGAAAGCCTTGAAGAAGCTCGCAGCTGCATGCCAAATAAAGGTCGAAACACGTTTTGCCTGTGCTATTGTGCACGTTCATCATTATAAACACATTGTTAAAGAATACAAAAGAGAATAAAAGAACTGACAACATGCAGCTCTCCTCCTCTACTTGGTTTGTGAATTATAACTTAATTACACTTTTACAGGCTGTATGGTGTCAACACTCGTTTATTAAATAGATCCAGCAGTCAGATCACTGACTACATGGCTGTAACAGCCAGCGGGGTCACCTTCTGCTTTTAGTCCCATACAAAGGGAGTTGCTAGCTAGGAGGGCACTGTATCAGCTCCTTTTAGGAAGGTGGTGCTGTGTGTCAAGCCCTTTGTAGGGAAACTTTCTCCTGATTTGATGTGAATTAGGTTCTCTTCACAATAATGACTGCTTGGGTGTCTATCCGTTTGGCACAGAAGTATTGATAATTAGTTGTCCTGTGATCTATTGAGCGGTGACTGGTTCTGTACCGCTATTAGAAAACACCCAGAGTTCAACGTCACTGTTGAGCTCTTTCTTGTTTCCAGATTTATTGGTGCTTCATCCCTCCGTGGATCACTGAATTTGGTACTGGTGAATCAACTCAAGAACAGGACAGTTGTCAAGTTTCCTTTAAATTGTCAAGATATATCAATAGGTTGAATTCATGGTAGTCATGATGGCCAGCATCATTTCTGCTTCTGAGGCTGAAACATAATTTTTTTAAGTGGCATTGAAATGTAATCTTTTTTGACAAACTATTTGTGAACCATATAACATTTAAGTCCCAGCATATTGAGTTTCCTTTACAGTCACTAATAATTTTACTGCTGTGTGTAAGGAGTGTACTATGGTAATCCTAGTGTCCTCCCACATCTAACACAAATTTCCAGTTTGGGGCAGTCACTAAACCCATGAATAACCAAGAGACAGATGTCTGGTAGACAAAGCACAGTTTTCCATCAACCAGAAATTGGATACCCAACAACTGTTTTGGCACCCTGTTCCTCACCCTTGCAGTGTACCCCAAGTGACAGTTGTAAAACCCCAGCAGACTTATCAAGCAGGAATTAACACTCCAGCAGGATTTAAGACTAATGTCAAAAAGATGGCCACTGTGAATGGAGCCTGTCTGGCTTTGGGGACAAAAGAAGGACCCTGCCCAGGTGGCAGTTAACATTTGCCTCTGATAGTAGATGCCTCTTTGAAGTGCGATAAAAACCCCAGCAGGACTGTCAAGCAGGCTTTGAACTCAAGCAGGACTTGACACTGTAATGTCAAAAAGGATGCTCACAGCCACACTCTGCATTTTCCGTCAAGTTAAGATGGGTCATCTCTGTCCACTCAGGTCAGGTGAGTGTTTGCTCCTGGGATGCATTTCACATCCATTCAACCTGTAGTTGATTGAATCTTTAGGGTGGGTCGAAACGTTGACAAATGTTTCAATGTGCATTGTTTTTATGAATGGGGAAGTGGCTTCAAGACACCTGGATTGAAGGGGTCACTTTGAAGACCACTTTTACAATTCGTAGCCACATTTGTGTAAATATTGTATATAACACTGGTGCACTTTATTGTTTTTTCACCTTAATCACTTTCACTGCGCTGCTATTTTAGGAGGACCTTGGTAGAATTAATATAATACATTCTGATTATGAACCAATATTGAATCATATATGCAATAAATGGTATGACTAACAATCTGTTTGGGTTGAGAGATTGATACAATACTGCCAAGGGAGTTAAGGGCTACACTTCCCCCTTGAGGACCAAGATTTGTTGTATTTACCCAGGTCAGAGGATTACTGGGTTTGCCCCCTTTTTTCAAAGCGTAGGTCAGAGAGGGAACATGATCTCTAGCTGTCAAGCTAGAGCTAACAAGGTTGGTGACAGAGCAATGTCCAGTTTTCACACTAATGTAGAAGGTATGAAAGTCAAACAAATTCCCGCAGGCTTCAGGGCTGAACGTTATGCACTTTGATCCCCTTATAGTCACTTTTTCCTTCAGCTTATCCACTAGCACTTCACTTGGCTCCCTAATAGATTTCTGGACAGTTGTCCCACCTTTTTTTTAGTAATCTTTATTAGCTAGTAGTGTTCTATTTGTTTCTGTTCCTTAATTGCTGTACTGCCAATCACTGTTTATAGTGCTGACGCGTCTGGTTTGCAATGTATAAAACTGCAAATAAATAAGCAAACTAGAAGGTGGAGGGCAATTTAGCATGAAGAATGAGGTTGGGCTGCAGACACACCTTAACTGAAGATATGAGAACCTTCAAAAACGCGTCTCCTTTGCTTGGCTTGGTACCTCCAAGAATGCCATAGTTTACCTGTGTAGGGTAGGGATGAAGATATAGATGCAGAGGAAACCAGAGTTCAGTGGCAGCTAGGAAATGCAATGAGTTGTTGCTAATTTGTGTGATGGACACTGGCTGCAAAATAGCAGATTGAGAATTGACGGGAACACTAGTAAAATTGGTTGTTGCAGCCATATTACTTTTGGCCATGCGTATGGTGCGTTAACAACACATTGGTGAACTGTAAAACTAGGGCGTTCGACAATCTGATCTGTGTTTTAGAGGACTAAGCATACATCCTCATTTGTGGGTTATGTTACGCCAGAGATGAGACCTGTAGGTGAGCCAGTTTAGTATTCTGGCGTTAGTGGTGATGTTCCAGGAGGAAGGAGCATCATATTGGGGCTGAGTAGCTCTTCATAAATGATGAGCCCACTGTAGGCTCATTATTAGGGTATGGGGCACATGCGCTAGGAGGCGGAGAAGTACCAAGAACTCAGTGAGTAGCTGTGGGTCGGTTCTGTTCATTGATGATGGTCGAAGGGTTCTCAACACCAGAATGGATCCAGTGATGCACACTATGGGGGTTATTACAACTTTGGAGGAGGTGGTAATCCGTCCCAAATGTGACGGATATACCACCAGGCGTATTACGAGTTCCATAGGATATAATGGACTCGTAATACGGCTGGTGGTATATCCGTCACTTTACCGTCACTTTTGGGACGGATTAACACCTCCTCCAAAGTTGTAATAACCCCCTATGTGGCAGTCACGAGGGTGGGGGCTGGACCAATATCGGTAGCAAGATGGGTCGCACTGATAATGACTTTAGCATTGCTCTAAAGGTTATTAGTTAGGGAGGCAATGTTACCATTGGATACGGTGGTAGAAAGGCAACTATCTCAGGATTTGTCACCAATGAGGAAGTCAAGAAAGCCTCCCAGAAGGTGATAAATTAGGCCTCCAGTGGGGGGAAAATATGTTGCTGTCCAATTTGTAATGACTGAATGGGGCAAAAATTTCCATGTCAGACTAGCAGTTATGTTTCAGTTCTTATTTTAGGAAAAAAAGCATTCAATGGGCAATGTTGTGTTTCCTGTTTGATGAGAGAGATTCTGTTATTTTTAAGGCGAGGACAGTAAGTTTTTTCCAGAGCCTGGTGGGCAGCGGCAGGAAGTCACAGTTCTGTCCACCTGCTCTAAAGTACAGGGCGTGAGCTATTTACCAGCAGAAGTACAGACCGTCCTGCACTCTAGCCAAGACAACTGGATAGACACCTTTGCTCCTTTAACAAGGGGTTGATTTTGTGACCAAGCTCGAATATGTGCTTTCAGATATAATCAGAATTATTCAATTTCTCTTTGAAAAGAAGGTATTAAAGTTAGGGCGATGTAGACAATTTAAAGACTAGCAGGAATGAAAACTGGGCTGGAGTTGGAGGGTGTGTGTATGTCTCAGAGAGAAAGAGAGAGGGAGAGAAAGAGAAAAGATAGAGTGAAAAGCGAAAAAGACTACGACCTCAGGTTGCAATTGGTGTACGCTACAAAACTCCAAAAAGTTAAAACCTCCAAAAAGTCAAACCTGTAGAAGCTTCTGATTGGTTGATTCCAGTTGTGTTGGCTCAAAGGTTTTATGGCAAATTACATATGTGCTTTGCTTTGCACGATTTGAATTGTATGTGGATAGACAGATATCCTCTGTTGAATATCAGTCAGATGTTGAGTGCTTAAGTATCGGGTAGGGTATTTATTTTACAACCGATTTGTCTAAGGCCTATCATCAGATTGTACTACGTCCTGACTCTAGACACAGCATATTTTGTGACACCTTAATGGGCCTATAGATAATTGAGGAGACCATCTGGTCTAGCTTCTACAGCAGCGGCTTTTAATTGAGTAATGAAGAAGTGGTTGTCAGGCATGGAACAAGTAGTGGTATTTTAGGATGATTTTCTTGTTAGTGACGAAGATGGGGTGGAACATGATGAGTCATCACAAGAAGTATTGACCGACTGAGCGGCTTTGGAGTGACCACAGGAGTTGAGAAGTGCATGTTTAATGTATCTGTATCAGAAGTAGAGTCTTGAGGGGATGTACTAATTGTATTCACAATGACAAGTCTTTGATAGTGAGTGGGTCAACTATTGTGCCTGTCAAGTTCCAAGAAAGTCCCTGGAAGAAAGTAGGTTTAGATATTTGTGGACTTTATGGCTATGGAGCTCTGAGGGGCAAGTTTTCCATTGTCTTGGTTGACTATTTTTCAAAATGGCCAGAGGTAAAGATGGTGAGTGAAGTGAGAACGCAGGATATCATTTATTTTCTTGATAACATCTTCATGAGGAAAGGTATAACTCAAGATATTGTAACTGATAACGGTTCTCAGTTTCTTTTTGGAGCTGTGTCAAATTTTCTGAAAAGTCAGGGGATAACTCACCAAATAACTCACCACAGGACAGCTTTACATTGTCCCACATTAAATGGTGAAGGGGGTGGGGATTTAACAGAGTAATAAATGACCGTCTACAGCTGTCTGTGAAGGGTGGTTTAGAGTGGAAGCAAGAATTAAAAAAAAAAAATTGTGGCATTACAGAACCACTCCATATGCTGTGAAAGGCAGGTCACGATTTGTTCCGTTGGGTGGAAGGATTCCAGCCACCATGGTGTGTCTACCTTGGAGAGGGAAAAGTGGGGTGGTGAAAAGTGCGCATGTCAAAGGCGAAGATGAACAAGCAGGAGGCATCCATAAAAGCGAGATAATGAAGGGATGCCTAGATGTGTTTGAGAGTTTTGTGTGAGAGGTATTGTTTGTGTCAGCTGGATGGATGGGTAGTAATAGTAAAGTCAACATTTTCTGATCCTAGGTGGATCGAGGTGGTGTTGAGGAACACAGTTATTTTGGAAAATGGCGAGAGAAGGAATGTTAGAAGGTTGGCTTTGTGCAAAGGAGGGGACGGTGTAGAAGAAAGGAAAGAGGAGGTAGTTGGGGAGGCGTAGCGTATGAAAAGAATGAACATGTCTGTTACTATTCTTCACGTTACACTTGTTTCAACCAACAGTTATCTTATTTTATTCTCTTACATAATTTGTTACATCAATAGTGTTATTTTTTGTAGTGTTGCCATAAGGAGGGAGATGTGATATGTCCAGAATCTCTTTAAAGCAGTGTTTCCCAAACTGTGGGTCATGATCCACTGGTGGGTCATGATTGATTTTTGGTGTGTCGCATTTTTGGTTCCACACATGATAATTTGTGTGTAATAAAGTTATATTGCAATAAAACTTTATGTATGTGCCATTTAGTGTCCATTTCGAGGCTGTCTGTAAATGAAAGTGCACTGCCATATTTTTACTTCCATGAAACCATCGCTGCCTTGTCCTTTAAAGCTAGGTGGGTTGCTAAAGTTTACCTTTGTAAAAATGAGGTTGTGGTTCTAAACATTTTGGAAAGCACCGCTTTAAAGGGTGTCCTTTATGTAGAATGTTATATAGAATGTTATGAGCTACATGGACCAGAGATCCCATGTTGAGTCATTTGCTGAAAATTGCTGTCAGGGTACAGTTGCTTCCAGTTATGCAAATAAAACTTTAATTCATTTCAACCAAGCTGAGATTACGAATTCTTTTCAGATTGTTGTTTCTTTCATCAGCGTTGGATTGGGAAGGCGGCCACTCGGGCGAAGGACAACCGGCCCACAGAGCCTTACTGGCTTCCCCGCCAGTCCACTGTAATGTGAGGTCAGGATCATGGAAAGATAGGCTTTGAGGGTGCAGCTTGTGGCAGCTGCTAGGCCAGCATTGTTCTGGCCACTGAAGACTCTAGCTTGGGCCCATTGGGGCTGGTGCAGACGCCCAGAATTAGTGTCCCACTCACCTGTTGTGCTAATAAACTCAGGCAGCGTGTTGAGAGCGCAGCAGCCTGGCTGGGGGGCAGGTGATGTGGCCACTATCACCTCAGCCCCCTGGAGGAGCAGCAGCTCTGTGCTTTTCCTCATCCCTCCCATGCCAGGCCAGGCCAGGCCCAGAGGCTATAGTTGGCTGGGGAGGGGGAGAGTAAGTGAAGCTGCCTTGCTGAGGGCCTATTATTGGCATCTCGGCCCCAGTGTCTTCGAGGCCTTAGAGGAGGGATGTGTATGTTTGCACAGGCGTCGCTGGGAGGCACCGTTCCCAGAGATGAAAGTTGAGAGGATGTGATGGCAGGGTCAGAGCTGCCCAATTTGGAATAATGGAAATCTGTTTGAGTCCCAAACTCAACTCAACATCCTGGGATTCTAGGCAAATGACTTAATTGCCCAAGGCCTAAAATAAAAATAAATGTGATCTTCTCTAATGTAACTGGTGCTCATATAACCGCTCTAATTCCCTTGGGACGATGTTACGCTAAAGCTACATTTTAAAAAATAACCTTCTGTTTGGCCATGTTTTAAAAGTCTGCAAATGCTGGAGTATAATAATGAAAGAGGATGCTTTATATAATAATAAAAACGCCTGTACTCTTTTTAACATGGCTTTTCTGCCTTTGTTAGTGTATTTATGAGCCATGGCTCATTAAAGCATCTTTAGACTACATTTAAAACTGATTTCACCTTAGGTTTACTGTATAAAGAACATATTGATCAGATGAGAAAATACCAGCTTTAGGAGATTTTCTGTATTTTCTTACTGGCCAGGATATTAAAATACTGGTAATACAGATTTAAAAAAATGACCAGGTAGCAAACATCACCAGATCAGGAGTTGTGGCCTTTTGGCCATTTTATTTCACCTCACCCGCTTGGCTAAAATGCAGTTCTTTTAGTTTTCATCAATGTTTCTGGCTCCATGAGCTTCAAAATACAAAAATTATCAATCATTTCTCTAAAAATCAGCGCAATGAGGCTAGCCAAACGGTGTTTCATGAACGGGTGCGATCCAGGAGTGGGGGACACTTTTATGGGGGTGCCCAGGCCGAATTTAGATCCCAACCCGACCCTGCTTTCACTGTATTGTTGTTTTGATGCTATTTACCACCCACACACATCTCTGAAAGTCTGCCTGTGTGCTCAAAGTAAGATCCCAATCAAGATCCCAATGTGAGAAAAGGAGGGACTTGGGGAACTCAGACTACAGCTGGTCTTACCCATGGTCTATCAGTCACATTCTCAAAAGAGAGGCCGAGGGCCATCCAGTCACATTCTCTAGAGAGGAGGCAATGGGCTATCAACCAGTCAAATTCTTTAGAGAGAGGCCTGCTGCCTACCAATCACATTCTACATAGACCGACCGATGGCCTACCAGAGAGAAGCCCATGGCCTACAAGTCACATTTTCTAGCAGGAGGCCCAGGGCCTACTAGTCACATTTTATAGAGAGAGTTTCATTGCCTACCAGTCACATTCTCTTGAGAGAGGCCCATGGCTTACCAAAGGGAGGTCCATGGCCTACCAGTGCCATTCTCTAGAGAGAAGCCCACTGAAGTGCCTACCAGTCACGTCCTCCCAAGAGAGCCCCATAGCCTACCAGTTACATTTTCTAGAGAAAGAGGCCTTTGGCCTATCAGAGCCAGTCTCATGGCCCACTAGTCACATTCTCTAGAGAGAGGTTCACTGCTTACCACTCACATTATTTAGAGAGAGGCCTCCGTCCTACCATATATGCCCTGAATGTATTTTTGTTATGGCTTTTTTTTAAACATGAAGCTAACAAGAAAGTTAAAGCTATGTCTAGGCCAGATGTAAAAAGGTAAGAAACCTTATCAGAGTAATGCATCCAATGCAGACAGAGATCTAAGGGTTAGATTACTAAAAGACAGGTCACAAACAGTGGTCGCAAATTGGACACCAACTTTTTGTAACCAGACATCAATTCTGTGACGTGACTTATGTACTTAAGCTCGCATCATATAAATCGGTCAAAGGGAGTCGCGGAATGACCATCCTAGCAAATATTATTTAGGCAGGCTGCTATTTGCGACCCGCAGTGATTGGTTACATATACAAGGAAGGTGGCCTGCAATAAACAGCAGACCAACATCCCTAGGTTTGCAGACCCAAATAGACTTTTTTAAGCACTGCTTGTTCAAAAAGAACCCAGTGTGTTTAAAAAACAAGAAAGCTTCCTCACGTGGAAAAATATCATGAGGACTAAGCAGTGGTCCCCTAACTAGTATCACCCAACACTATTCACAGAGGGCAGGTGTCCTACTGAGACACCTTCCGCTTTGCAAATCAGTTACCACCTCCTTTGAGGTGTCGCTAACTGATCAATTGCTCACATTTATGAACCGCATTCATATATGTGATACAAAATTACATTCCTAACTGTGATACCATATTGGTTGCTAAACCCATTTTTCGAGTTGGAATGGGTTTCCTGATTCCCAAAAGGGGTTTAGTGCATATCAAAAAGCCATTTTGCAGTTGCAAAACTTGTGATTGCCAAATATCTTTGCACATCAAGTCGTTATGGATCTAAGGTGAGCTACGGCTGTGGCCATAGGAAGTCAGCACTAGTATGAAATTATATATATATTTTTTTGTTCTGGGACTGGGAGCGAAACAATTGCCAAAAGCTATTTTTCTTCAGGTGCTGGCAACTCTTGCAGCTTTCCACGCTGCTATCATGAGGGTCATCTGAAAGTCACAAGCTTGTATTCCAAAAAGTCCCATCAGCTTTTTGTCAAAGAAGATTGATAAAGTCCATATTACTGAGCTAGGAAACGATGAAGTTGATGCGGCAGTTTCAGACCCTGGTGATGATGTGCTGTATAGAAAAACTAGGAACTATTAAATGCGCCTTTTAAATGGGTTTCCGCACACAATAAACAATTTTTAAAGTGTCATATTAACAGGTTTGTTTCGAAAAACTGGAAATGGCACAAGCTGCAAAATAATGTAAATGATTAGAGGGCCAATTAAAATATTTTTGTTGCTTTTGCAGTTTTATTTTCAATGTCAATGTCAATCTTGCGGGAAAAGGTCCTTCCTGAGTTTTGCTTCATACACAGATTTTTTGTAAATGTAATTGTTTCCTTTGGTGTCAGCCAAGAGATGCCCATGTGGATCCTGAGGCTTTTTATGCAGAGCAAGAAATGAGCGCAAACCACTGAATTTGACTTCGACCTGGGTGCTTCAGGTTTTAGCCCTGAAGAGCCCAGGGCGAGTGTCAATCAGTGACACCTCGTCACAGAGTGGGGTGGGATCAGCAGTCTCACTGACCCCATCCCAATCTGTGACGAAGTAGGGACTGCTGCCTTCCCTAGGTCAGCCAGTGAGGGAAGGCAGCAGCCCCAACCCTCCTGGGACCACTGAGGCTGAAGGTAAGTGTGTGTGTGTGTGATCTTTTTAAATGAATGTTTGGTGCGTGCATGTATGTTTGAATGTTGATGAGTGTTGTTAATGGATGTGCGTGTGTGTGTCTGAAAGAATGAGTGTGAGTGTGCATCCCGCCCGCCTCCCTCCTAAAACTGCGGGCCGCCACTGATCAATTATGAAACAATAGCGCCAAAGCCAATAGGTCTATGCAGGGTCGGCTTTAGGACTGGTGGCGCCCTGTGCAACAGTTTATTGTGGTGCCTCCCACCCCATGACCTCCTCCTCGGTTTCACTCACTACCACTCAGCAAATGTGCCCCTCATCTCTCCATCGGTCCCCTTTCACATACATTCATGTGTTTTAAAGCACCTGTAAAGGCTGGCTTTACTAATCCACTCAGCTAGCCACTTAAAATATAGGGGCATATTTAAGAGCCCCTAGCGCCATTCTAATGCCACATTAGCGTCATTTTTTTTATGCTAATGTGGCGTTAGAAGGCCAAGAACAGATTTCTTTGCGTCATTTGTTTCCGGCAGTTTTAACGCCTGCTCAGAGCAGGCATTAAAAGGAGACTTCTGTTGGTTACAATGGGCCTCTGCGTGCTTTGCCGGATTAGCATCAACATTTTTGATGCTAATCCTGCAAAGTGCTGGACTAGCATAAAAATTCTAATGCTAGCCCCTAACTACAGCCATGGTGCGCCATATTTTAAATATGAAACACACATGGTGGCGTTGGGGGGGGGGAGGTGCTAAGGGGCACAAGAAAAGTGGTGCAGCACTGTGTGCAGTGCCACATTTTTCAAATATGCCCCATAGGGCAGTGCTTAATTTGCAAATAGAAAGGTGCCAGTGCCCAAAGCCCTCCTCTTAAACATGCGGCTGCTGCAATTAAATGTGTGAACACGGAATACAAAGGCAGAGTAATCCTGAAGCCATCTAGGGCCTCTTCAATCCATTTACAGGCACTCCATGCCCCTTCAGCTCACTCTTGCAGATTTCTGCTTTTTCCCATTGTGACGCTTTTTCGTTTTTCTCTTCCTTCATCCCTCCGATATGTGTATTTTTCTCGTAGTAAATGCTTGAGGCAGAAAAATAAGCGCTGTCCATCAAAAATAAGTGCCAGTGCTTCGCACCAGAAACATCAAGCACAAATTAATCACTGCCATAGGGGCATACTCAAGAGCCCCTAGTGCCATTCTAACGCCACATTAGTGTCATTTCTTTTACACTAATGTGGCGCTAGAAGGCAAAAACACTGTGCCATATTTACAAAGAGGCGCAATGCATGTATGCCCAAAAGCCGGCCCTGGGTCTATGTTTTCTATGCTAACGCATGCACGTTACAGGCAGGCCCTCAAAAGGTAGACAGTGGGAGTGGATAGAGAGGGCTATAGATGTAAAGAAGTCACTCATAGAGGTCACAGTGACCACAGGAGTGGAGGTGGAAGGATACACTCAAATAGCCAATAAAATTAGAAGAGAGATGGATACTCTGCTGGGTTGAGTCAAGAAGTGAATGACGATGACTCAAGCCAACGGCTGGTTGGAGAAAGCTGCTGATTGAAAGTGGCGGCCCTAAAGCCCACCTAGGTGTACTGTAAGCAATAGGACTGTTTCAGAACTGGGCTGTCAAAACTCAGACCTGAAAGAGCCTGTCGTTATCCATGGAGGACACATGCTCAGAGAAGAGAGGTGACAAGCAAAGAGGAGGAAGTGTGTAGGATATAATTTATTGATTAACTCAACAGACTAATGTAGATTAGACAGGCTGGGTCGCCATGTCTCAAGCCAACGGTCCCCGGGTACACCTAGGTGTGGATGGTCCTAGGGTTCACCAGCGTTCTCGACCATTCACCTTGTAAGAGTGGCAAAGTTAGGCTTCCTCTGGGGGCATACTAGCTAAACTCCAGCTGAAAAGACAGCACTAGGCATCAATGTGCCCTATTTTTTTTTTATGGCGCCTTACTGTATGATTGGCACAGGCCTCGTCCCATTGAGCAGCCCTCGGCTGTTCCTGGAGGGACCCTAGTCCTGCACCTCACTGATGGAGATCCTCTGTGGCCGTCGGGGCTCTGCTCTCAACGGGGAGGCACCTACGGTAATGAGGAGGCCTCTTGCCGGAAGCCAACAAGGATCTCTGCCTGCAGGTTCCAGGGAGCATCACTGAGTGATCTCTGCTGCTAAGTGAAGAAGTGGTGTCAGACTGGTGGGCACAAGTGAGATTACTGTGCAAAAAAAGGAACTGCAATACAACTGTCTGTCTTTAGCACAAAAACTCTGGATTTCCAGGGAAAACGCTGACATCATGATCATTAAAGCTGAACCAGCTCTGCTGCAGGTAAGAAACATATGTCTATAGCTCCAAATAGGTCTACAAACAATGAGGGGGGTTCTCTCTCTAATTTGCCCCAGAGGGTACATCAGAGGCAGCTGCCGCAAATGTCAAGGGGAGGCAGGGGGATGAAGAGAAAGCAAAAAAAAAATTAAAAAAAAAAAAAACATAAAACACTGTTTTCGTCACCGCCGCTGCCCCCTCCTGCCGCCTCACTCCTCTCCTGCATTCAATGGGACACCAGCACAGGCTCCCCAGCAATCCTGGTGCTGCTTTCATGCTAAACCTAGCTTGAAAGCAGGATTGGTCTGAGCAGCTTGGACTGCTGCTCAGACACTACCCTGGGGTCTGTGCATTTTCTCCAGCCCGGCTGTTCAACACAGCAGGGTTGGCGAAAGCTAAGTGCGCATGTGTGTTTGGCCGGCCTGAGTTGGCTGTCCAAAGACACATGCACACTTAGGTGCCCTCTCTCCTCCTCCTCCTCCCCCTACTCGTGGCCCAGCCCCGCTCCTCTCTTCACACACTGGCTGAGCCAGCAGATGAAAAATAAAGCAATAGTAGGGTATCCTTTTATATTTCATCTGCTAGCTCTTAGCCATGGGGGCGACGCTCCTCCACCATTGCGGAGGAGCCGTCCCTGGTGTATATCCACTCAGCTAGTGGTGAGCCAACGTGATAGACTCAATGAGCTGGTTCCATGCAGTCTTTATAAAAGTATAGCAGTGGTAAGTGCACCCAGCAGACCACATCACAAAGCAGGATGTCTTCAATCACGTACCTTAAAGGTGGGGAACTGTGGACTATTTTGCAACAGTTACTGTAACAATCAAAGAACGCACTACGTTTGCAAACAAGCTTTTCTGTACATGAAAACAAAAAACTGGAAAAAAAACTTCGTTCTCTTAGCATCCAGGAGAAGCGATGTTTGCAGGCAAAGGTCTGAAGCAAAGCTTTTTAAAAAAATCTTTAAATGCGCCACTACTATACAGTGGGGGGTCCAGTGCCCAGATGTGTAATATGGAATGAGCGTAGGCCAGTAGTCAGCTGTCATTTTAGGTGCCAAGGACACAATGGTTCAACTAATATGCAAACTCTGTCAATCCTACGAGCTGATTGGTCCTCAGTGGTGATAACCTTAAAATGGAGTTATATGAGTATCTCTGCTGTGTGGCAGACTGATATTCCTCTCAGTCCTGATGAAGAGAGAGACGATGTGGAACACATCTCTATTCATAAACAATACCAATTATAAATACCATGGGAATTTAACCAAGATCACACGGGATTAATACAGGGTGCTGGGAATACGGGAGTTTTTCTGTTCTAGAGCACATCCCAATTCCGCATCACATTATATTATTACACCCGAAATTGTGAATGGTGTTGGGCTTTGATCTAATAAAATCGCATGTCAACAACAACCACATGATTTATTTTCGATGTTTATTAAGTGATACATCCATCCATCTATCCATCAATGCCTGTGCAAACTGCTAAAAGAGATTCATTCTAGGGACAATTGATCTGTAATAAGAGACGAACAGATCAGTTGTGTTACAAATAGAACACATGACTGCGTAAAAGAGGGTAGTACAATGTTGGATCGTGGAGGGCAGATCCATTCCAGGTATCCGAAGAACCACTTCGTATGTAAATGATTCTCAATTTCGTAGTATATTAATGTATCTTGTGGCATTGCTATGCCATCCATCGACCAACATAGGCCAACTCTAGCAAAGATCACTTTTATCTAAGTTTCTTCATCTTCTTCTCCTCTGCTCTCTACTACAAACCACCACCATCACCACCACAAAAGGTCTTGTATGACAGCAGAACATGCACAGGCTACAAGGAGAGCATCTCCTTTCAATGATCTGATACAACAATCAAGAATCCAATGGTGTAACCCAGTGTTCTATCTCAGGCCAACAACAAAGCAGATGTAATGAGGCATTGTTGGGAGAGAGATTGCGAAGGCCACTTTGGACAAACATCTTCAGCCAAGACGTCACCGAGACTGGATCATTTTTTTATGTGGGTCGAACACATAACGTTTAAACCAGAGGTTGATCAGGACGGGTTGTGTTTCGGCCTTGACCTCCTCCTCCTTGTTGGTGCCAGTGGAGGTGGTTGTGTCTCCCTTTCCCGCCTTCGATTTCTTCTTAGATGAGGGAGTGAGACGCTGTTTGGTATCTGCCTGCAGTCCATCTGAAAGACACATCATGAAAAACAAGATTATTAAAAATAATAAAGAGAATTTCACATGCAATGCTGGGGGCGTTGGCAGTTTTTACAATCAGCGCGACTCAAAGTCACGTGCCACCTAACCTAGTACACACACAAGAGAGCTGTTGGCAATACTGAGGCTGCCTCATCAAGATCATTCCACCAGGTTTCTATTAAGCAAGTTGAAAAACATCAAGTGTGGGAACTCTTGGCCACTCCAATATAACCATCCCCATAGACAAAACATGAAAGCATTCCTGTATCCTCTGAATAAAGGAAGACACTATTTCCACACAAAGCTCTACTAAGAAACACATCCATTAAATTGTTCCCCTTTTTCACCCCAGGAACCAGGCAGACACATGTATTTGGCCAGGCTGACTACCTTGCGTATATTCCAGTACCTTGCTTGCATCTCACATACCTTCAATCGTTGACTTTTGAACCTCCCTAAACAGTTTCTTAGGGCCATGATCCTACCTTTGTTAATTTTTCAGACATAAAGCATCCCATACAACCTTGTATTTCCTGCGGTGTGGGCAAAAACTGGGAGGTGGTGGAGCAGCTGCTGTTTTATCTGGGACACCTCGGCTAAGATGAGCTACATGGTGGCTAAAATGATGTTCAACCACCCCTTTTTCCATACTGCAGTGTTTTATAATAGTCACTAACTTATTGAAGTTGGTTGGGTGGTGATTTATTGTAATTCACAGGTGCTCTCCTTCATTTGTAAGTCCCTGGTTGAAACGTCCTTGTCAACTCCAAGCCATTATCTTACAGTTGCTGATAAAGTGTACTCAACTACCTCATAGTTTGCCTCACACACCTTGAGGCACCTCATTGAAACGCTTATAGCTTTCTTCGATGGTTAGCCTACCAACCAAGACTTGACGATTCACAAAAAGAGCTCTGTTGTGGACTCCACCAGTGCTAGGTACCTGTCATCCTGTTCAGCAGTGTACCGGCAACTCTAAGAAGCATGCCAATGGCTGATTCGCCCCAGAATATATGAAGGCAATAAGGAAAAAGAGGTCTGTGGAGCAAATCTGGAGAAGACAACGCAACCATGTGCTCGACTCCTCTACAAGACTGTCAACTCATGATCCATGTCAAAGAGCCGGCAGCATAGCAGTTATGGTACTCAGTGGCCTTCCACCAGGAAGGACCTTTGTGATTCTTAAAGAATTATGACCCTCTACATTCACTGACTCCTGAGGCACTGCTTGTCAACACTTATACAGTTCCCTCTTAAACCTCTTAGAGAAAATTGAAAACCCACATAAACATTGATTCTGCCAACACTTTTGGAGAAGACAATATCAGAACTGTTGGTAATTCTTCTCTTCCAATACAAAGCTTTTTTACATCGATGAACACCATTTTTTTATGACAATCATGTGCGAGAGTAAGTAACCTGTAGAGAACTACTGCCTATATGTTCAAATCCTTGAACACTTCTCTGGTGGTAGAAACAAATCTTAGGGAGATTATTTACCACTCAGATAGAAGTGATCTCAACATCCTTCAAGATGGAGACTCCAACATGATCATTAAAATGCCACGGGCAGATGCCAATAGTTACTGAACTATTGCCTAACAAAGGCATTTTTGGGAAACAACTTCAGGTGTCTGCAGACTCAAATGAGAACCTACATTGACCCCATGCAAGTGTTTTCTTCACTTTAGGACACAGATGGCTCACCTTAATAAAGTGACTGCGCAACGTGCAAGAACCGTTGATGAAGTTCGCTACAAGGACATAGTGGGCCTGATTCACAAAGGTAACTGACACTTTTGAGTAAGGTTACACTTCTAAACATATTTAATTTAATTTAATGTAACATTATTTCGTATAAGGTTTTATTGTAAGGTCTACCTCCATTATTTTCTACGGGAGAGTGTTGCAGAACCAGTGGATGGCCATGTATAGTGCTGGACTTACTACGTTTTTTTAGTAACTTACGCTTGGAGTTTGTAAATACCAAAACATAGTAAACTTACACAGAGGTGTAAACTTACTCAAAAGAGTAAGTTACCTTTGAGAATCTGGCCCATTGCTCTTACATATTCGTTGTGGATAAGGTGAAAGTCTGACTAGATGTAAATACTGAGCTTCAAGATGCTCAGCAGTGACAAAGAGCTTGGCAAAATACAAAAGAAGAATAAAAAAAGGGAAACTAAAGATGCTTGCAGGAAAGTATCCTCCAACTTCAAGCATCAGACGCTTTGGTAGCATCACCATGAAAACAACCACATCACAAACTTAACCTCTTTCTCGGAAGCAAGCGAAGTGCAAATGAAGAGCAGGCTGAGGCCAGAGGGCACATGGGTGTGGCAGACAAAAGGAAAGACATGCTGTCAGGGCGGTGGAAGTTCAACAAGAGGATTAACTCAGCAAAATTGTCATTTTATTTCACCATCTTTCTCTCATCTACCCTTTAAAGTTTATTTTATTTACTGGTTTGTTTTATTTTAGGAATAACACGTAACTGACACCTAGCTTCAAGGAGCAGAGAGCACGTTCAAGAGAACATTTACACTGTGACATCATAAGGGGATGTTCACACAGCAGAATGGCGTCTTGTGTGAGCACAGCCTGGTTCACACTGGGGCACGTGGGAGTAAGGAGGGAACATTTCATGCAGACACTGCATCGACAGACTTTAATGTTTTTTACACAACACATATTTCAATTTTCCAGTATCTTCAGTGTGAAACACAGGGAGGTGATTTTGCCCAAGATCACACAATGTTTTTGCCAAGTGTTGTATGCGGTTTTTGTAACCCACTCCTGCTGATTCCAGGGGAACTAACTAAAGACCACATCTACTCCTTCTCCAAAGTCATGTGATATAATGTATTTTTACAAGGGGGAACGAGGCTTTGCTGCATCGGGATTCTACAGGCAGCAGCCTAATAGCATTACTATAATTGGTCTCAAGAGGGCGCCATATTGCAACAAGTAGCTCCAACAAAGCCTTGTAGCTACACTAGCAGGAACGCCTCAATGGCAAAATGCCATTTTGTCTGTGGCTCCAAAAAATCCTGGAGTGGAGCTGAAGTAAGCCATGCCACCCAAGGGCCACTGCAGCCTGGTAGTGTTGAATGATGGCACTAGAGCCCCTCCCCCCTACTTGTACAAGTAGGTGTTTGTCTTCTCTTTCACAACCTAGACATGGCTCCCTCAGTAAGGTCTATGCGTTCCATGGGCAACAATGATAAACGCCGACTACATGATTGGGCAACATTACCTAGCGGCCTCATTACGCCGCCTATGACACTGAACCCATCTGCAGTTGTAGTTTACCATTATTTTTGTGAAATGGTGAAAAGAATAGCCAGCGGGCCTGATAGGGAGCCGGATGCCTGAAAGGGACTCACTGGCCTTTGGAAACTGCCATCATCCTCGCTAGCTGTCAAAGACAAACTCCACCACATACCACAATCTAGACATCTTAGGCTGCTTCTTGTGAACCTGTGGCCCCTTGTAAACATTTATCAGCCTAAACCTAGTCTGGTGTTAGTTGGACATTTAATCCTGTTGAGTGCAGGAGTAAAGCCATTGCACAGAGGAATTGATCATTAACCTTGAACCACAAAAACTGGTGCAGAGGAAGTGCTTTCTACACATATTTGTTCTTCTTGATATAAAAAAAAAGCATCACTTGCACGACATTGCCATTCTCACGTGTGCATGGACATATTTGTGAATTCACAATTGTTTTCCAGAGTACACTTAGCAAACTTTGTGAATTGTGAAAAAAAAAAAAAACTAAAATCAATATCTAACTGGCAGGGAAAATCTCTGGCGGAAGAGTTATTAAAAAAAAAAAACCTGATCTCTCCATCATCCTGGACAGCAAGTTATCTATGCAGCCTGCTTTCACTACCTATGCATGCTCAGCAAGATCTTCGCGTGGTTCCTTATCAACACCAGAAGGACCATCACTCGGGCCCTCGTCACCAGCAGGCTGTACTACGGAAACACTCTACGTAGTAACCACTGCACGCCTCCTGAGGAGTCTACAGACAATACAAAACTCAGTGGCAAGACACATCCTCGACCTCCCCAGATGGACTCACAACACCGCGCACCTGAAGGAACTACACTGGCTCCCGATTCAGAAGCAATGGCAGTTCAAGATGATAAACTCTACACATGCAAAGACCTGCACAACAAAGGACCAGCATACATCACCAAATGAATGACCTTCCACCAACCAACCAGACACCTGTGATCCATCTCCCTCTTCCTCGCAGACAATCCTCACGGATGATTTGCTGCACTTTATAAATCCTGATTCATTGAGTGATCTTGATTTTTTGCATAGCATTGTGTAGCGTTAGCCGTAATGCAAACAAGCAAAGTGGTACCCCTGTACTCCAGAAAGGTAGTAAATGAAAGCCATAACAGGGGTACAGGGAGACCCCGGTGCCACTCCTCACACCACCCTCACCCATTATTCACACATTCTCCCACTGTTTTTCTCCCCACATAGCTCCTAGAGTTAGCGGCTGAGACGACAACTGCACCCACTGCAGGGATCTGGGTTTGCCCTCATGGTCTCAGGTTCGAATCCCAGAAGATCGGCTCAGCATCCTTCAGAGACCGACACGCTCGATGCCAACACGCATCTGTTGATAGTACCAAGAGGCCTGCTGTGGCGAACGTGTGCGCTACAAATGCAGTTGCACGAGTACAGCACTTTGTTTCGTTCCAGCTAGTTTTGCACTATATAAATACAAATGCATGCACCATTCACATTTACGCTCTCTGGCACCTCATGAAATAAAATAAATAAATAAAGCAGACGGGCCCTGGTTTACCACTGGCGGCTCCATTTCACTTCCACGAGTAGCCGCGCCGGGGCACATCTGCACTTTCCTCCTCCAGAAGAGATAAAGGTCACAGACGCCTTCAGGAAGAGTGAGATACTGCTCCTTAAAGCCTAATTTCCATCCTGCCTCTTCTGTATCGAGGCAGAGTGGATGCCAGGGGGGTGAAGGGGCTCACGCAGATTCAGGTATGTGGAACCTGCGGTGTCGCATAACCTTATCTCGGACACCCAATCGCTGGCGAGGCCTCAGACTGGGACCAGAGAGGCCTTCACCCGTCACTGGCTGACACAGGCCCGAGATGTTACTCTGAGCTGGAGACAGCGGGTCTACCCGGGCAGGTGACCGCGGCCATTCCAGAGGTGTCATGGCCGCTTGGGGGGGAGCCGGGAGGAGCAGCGTGATACGCTCAGGCAGACATCCCATCACTGGGATGGACAGCCCACTGTGCACCGCATAAATAAACAGGGGCACTGAATTATGCGATTTGGCGGCCGCGGAGATTTTCTCCTAATTACAGATTTCCACAGAATCCTATCACACAATGTGCCACATTATGCCGCATAATTTGCCTTTTCTTGCCACATAATTTATTCAACTCTGCAGCATAATTTGGCCCTCTACTGCCACAAAATTCCCAGTGGCCCTGTAAATAAGGCAAATCATGCAAACTAGACTGGAAACCAAAATCAGTTTTGGCAAAAACATTGAAACCCAGCCCCCCCCGGGTGTTAGGCCTTGGGGACATGCCTGGGACACGGTAACCCATCCTACTCTGAAAACAGCCCCATAGCTGACAGGGCAGCTAATGAGCAAAGAGGACTTTGTATAGCCAGCACCACTAGAATTATGTGGCAGTGTAGGTCCAAATTATGCCTTAAAGTCAACAAAAAAATGCAGCAAGGAAATGGTAATCATGCAGCGTAACCCAGAATATTTTGTGGCAGTATTACTTATAGTTATTTTGTTATTTTTACAGGTTAACTGCTGTCTGGACAAAGGATTCACCTCATCACTACCACTTTATATGGGGGAGGGGCAGCAACAGGGAGAGATATTGGGGGGGATAGTGGGAAAGTGGGGCGGAGCAAGAGGAAGTTGGCAAGCTGGAGGGAGTAAGAGTGTAGGGCAGAGGTCTCCAAACTTTTTAATGCCGCGCCCCCCCCAGCTGAAAAATAAAAATCATTGGGCCCCCTCCTCAGAATTTTTCAGAATTATTGTATAAAGATGGCAATGTTTAAATATGTCTAGACCTATTTAAACATTGCAGTTAAGCACTGTTACCTTTTTAAAGATGCAATAACATGCTTCTGCTTAAAACAAAGGTCTGTTATCTGTGTAATGCTTCTTTTGGCCAGAGCCTGGCGCCCCCCCCTGCGGTCACTTGAGGACCCCCTAGGGGGGCCCGCCCCCCAGTTTGAAGACCTCTGGTGTAGGGGGTCTGAGAAGGTTGGGGGAAGGGGCAGCAACAGGGAGGAAAGGGGATGGAGGGGGCAGCAACCGGGAGGGGATGGAATGGGATAGGATGGGATAGAGGGGGCAGAAACAGGGAGGGAATGGGATGGAGGTGACAGCAACATGGAGAGTGGTGGCAGCAACAGGGCTGGGGTGGGAGGGAGGTGGCAGCAACTGAGCTCGGGTGGGAGAGAGGTGGCAGTAAAACTGAGCTGGGGTGGGAGAGAGGTGGCAGTAACTGAGCTGGGGTGGGAGGGAGGTGGCAGTAACCGAGCTCGGGTGGGAGAGAGGTGGCAGTAACTGAGCTGGGGTGGGAGGGAGGTGGCAGTAACTGAGCTGGGGTGGGAGGGAGGTAGCATGGGAGAGAGGTGGCAGGAACTGAGTTGGGGTGGGAGGGAGGTGGCAGCAACTGAGCTGGGGTGGGAGGGAGGTGGCAACAACTGAGTTGGGGTGGGAGAGAGGTGGCAGCAACTGGGATGGGGTGTCCGGAGGGGGCAGCAACGGAGAGCTGAGTGGGTTAGACGGGGAAGCAGAACTCAGAGAAGAAATACAGAAGTAAGAAAGCAATGCAGGGGAAGCGTGTGAGTGCAACACTGATAGGGGCGGAAGAGAAGCACATAGATGAGAGAGACCAACTTGGAGCTCCGGCGAGGGGGAGAGAGAAATTCACAAAGAAGACGGCTGGAAAACATATGCACTCTCATGGAGTGCTTAGCCAAAAAACAAAAAGCGTAGTGCCCAAAAAGTAAGCAGGGGGCGTACAAAAGTAAAGAGGCTCTGCTTCTCGGGAGGGACAAACATGAGAAGAGGAAGGAAAGTCCCCCACAAGCTAACGAATAAAAAGCTAGCAAATGTATCTATTGATTCTACTGCTAAATGGCAAACATCATTAAATGCAATATAATCTGTTTCTTAAAAATAAAAAAAAAGCTAGCAAATGACAGTGACAAGAACATCAACCAGTGGTAGTCAATGAGTGGGCTCTAAGCCACTGTGAGCTAACAATAGGTCTTTTTGGCACCAGACGACTTGCTCTCTCTGACAGGCGAGACCTAAAAAACAGAATGACATTTCCTTAAATAGTTTCCAACATTATGCTATGCAGATTTGTAGAGTGCTTATCACCCGGGAGGGTATCCTGGGCTGAGCAGGTGAGAGTCTAACCAAACCTATGTCCTAGTGGAACTACTTGAGAAGTCAGGTCTTCAGCTTCTTGTGGAATTCAAGAAATGGGGAGGAGGCTCTTTGGTGTAGTGGCAGGTCATTTCACGCTTTAGGAGCAATGTACAAAAAGGCTTGACTTCTGGATCTGGTTTTCCGTATGTGTGGAATATGTGCAAGTTGCAATACCGAAGAGTGGAGGTGTCTGGAAGCTTTGTGAAGGCAGATGCAATTGTTGAGGTATGCTGGACCATTGTTATGCAGTGCCTTGAAAGTATGGGTGAGGAGTCTGACTTGTGCTTTCTTGTGTATGAGGAACCTTTGAGCTCCTTCAGGTGTGGTGTAATGTGACTGCGGCATGGGAGGTTGAGAGTGGTTCGGGCCACCGAGTTCTAAATGGTATGCAGCCTTCTGGTGACCTTTTAGTTGAACACAGTATAGAGCAGAGGTCTTCAAACTGGGGGGCGGGCCCCCCTTGGGGGGCCTCAAGTGATCCCAGGGGGGGCGCCAAACTCTGGCCAAAAGAAATATTATACAGATAACATGCCTTTGTTTCAAGCAGAAGCATGTTATTGCAGTTATAAAAAGGTAACGGTACCTAACTGCAATGTTTAAATAGGTTTATACCTATTTAAACATTGCCATCTTTCTAAAATAATTGTGAAAAATTCTGAGGGGGGGCCCAATGATTTTTATTTTTCAACTGGGGGGGCGCAGCTTTAAAAAGTTTGAAGACCAATAGAGGGTGTAGCCGTAGACCAGCATGCTTGCAACGAGGAAGTGTGTGACGGTCTTCCGGGTGCTGACTGGTAGCCATTTGAAAATCTTCCTTGTCATCTTCAGGATATAGAAGCATGAGGTGGTGATGGCATTGACTTGAGTGGTGATGTTGAGTTTGCGATCAGAGATACTCCGGAGGTACTTGGCATGGTTGGTGGAAGTAGGTGTATGGCCTACCTCCTTTGGCTACAATGTGAGTCCCATTGTAAAGTGTCCTTCTCAAGATCACAATTTCGATCTTGTCAGTGTTCAGCTTCAGACAGTTGGTCTTCATCCAGTGCAAATTCAGTTATGCAGGCACTGGACTTGATACAGGTATTGGGCGTCTTTTCCGTGAGGGAGAGAATGAGGTGTGCATCGTCGCGCAGGAGAGGACGATGACGTCGTGAGAGCAGAGGATGTTGGATAGAGGGCTCATGTATTTGTTGAAAAGGGTTGGGCTCAGGGAGGATCCTGTGGAACTCCACAGATGAGATCACTGGCATCTGAGGTGCCAGGCTGACTGACTGGGTCTTTCCAGTCAGAAAGGAGCAGATCCATTGGAGCACAAGTCCTTAGATTCCAATGTTGTGTAGGCGCTGGATGAGGATTAGGTTGGAGACCTTGTCAAAGGCTAAGGAAAGATCCGGGAGGATAAGAGGTCCCATGTATCCTCCGTCCAGAGTCATGCAGATTTCATCCGTAGCGGCAATGAAGATAGTAGTTAGATCTGAAGCTGGACCGAGTGGTGTCAAGAAGTTGGTGGTGAGGTATTTGGTGAGGCCCAAGTTGATTTTCTCTAAGACCTTGGCTGGGAACAGTAGAAGGGAGATTGGTCTGTAGTTGGCGGGCTTTGAAGTGTCCGCGGAGTTTCTTCAGCAATGGGATGGCAGCTGCATTTTCCAAGAGTCTTGGAAGGACACATAAGAAGTGGAGGCATTCAGGATAGGTTTGAGCATGGGACTGATCGGTTGTAGTCCTCTGGAGTAGACGTGGTGAGGTCAAGGGTCCAATGACGTTCCTGAGGGGATGGACTTCATAATGACAGAAGCTTCTTCTGGGGTGGTGGGTCATGTGGTTAGCACTGGTTCTTTGGATAAGATCAGAAAGCATTTGGCAAGGTCAGTCACGTCTAGTTGTGGGTTGAAGTTATTCTACATTGCAGTGACTTTGTGGCTGAGGAATAGAGAGAGATTGTTGCACAGGTCCTGAGAGGAGGGGATCAAGTTGGAGGCAGCTGCTGGTGAGGTGAAATCCTTCACGATGGTGAAAATGGCTGTTTCTGTTAGTACTGGCATCAAAGTGGTCCAACAGTATGTTTAGTGGTCTGTATCATTTGGTGGTAGCAGGGAGGGGAGGATTTCTAAATACAGCTATTTGCATTGTCCTGGCCCATTCTTCATTTGCGTTTCAGTTGTTTGCAGTAGCATCGCCTCAGTCCGATGTCCTCGGTACGTGAAAAACGCTAACGTTGTACTGGAGTACTCAAACCCACCAAGTATCCGCGCACGAGTGTACATTTATCAGTAAAATATATTTGGATAAATAATAACTGCAACTTCATTTACTTCCACAACACAATATTATCATATTTAAGTAACATCAAAATTAGCAAAAAATAAAGAATAATAAACACAGATAAACTTTTTGCAAATAAACACAACAAACCCGAGAGCCATCGTTTCAATTGTATTTGTATAATTTGATCTTTTGATGAGAAATGCGCAGAGTTTGCATCAGACACATAGAGAACCTAGAAGTGGAAGGGCAGAGAGAGGTGGGAGTTAAAGCAACTGTTTACAAGTTTTACTGATCTGGCATGCACGCCTCATTACACACAAGCAGCGCACTTCAGAGAAAAACGTAAACATTTTGCTACCGAGAAGCTTTGAAGCAGAAAGGGTTTTAAACAAGTGAGGTTTTGTGCCGGCTTGGAGGTGTGTGGATGGGCAGGGGCTGGATGGAGAGACTCGAGGATGCTGCTGTGTGAGAGCAGTGACCTGTCTGGATGTCACAGTCTGCATCCCCCGAGACATCGGGGGACCAGGAGGGGTGGGTCAGATCTTGCGCCCATGATGGCCCAGCCTCAATCAGGTGTTATTCGCCTCCTGCATGTTTAAGTGGCGACATCAGATCCAGGAGCCCAGGCTGTGTGGACCAGCCCTGACTGACGGGTCCACGGATCGCTTCTCTGCCGGTGCCAGGGGGTCTGTGAGCTGGAGATGCCGAGAGATACCAAGGAACAGGCCGAGGCCAGATCCACGCTCCGGCTACCTCCGCGGGGTCCTCACGTTACACCGAGCATACTTCACCTGTCGTCAGGCTGAGGGAGGAGGGAAACGGATCTCTCGCCAGAGGAGCCCTCGGGCCGGTAATAGCCCCAGTGACTGACATCTTGAGATGATGCTGTGGTCTGAGGCGCCATCCGTGGGGCAAACCTTGAGGGGGCGGCCCAGCTGCAGAGAGGGAGGCTGCCGGGGTCACTAGGGTGGAACTGATGTGCCTACGTGTGTCTCGCGCTGCTGGATACATATTTAAGTGTGCCATCCTACAAGGGGCGGCACGGTTAGTCTGGACACCGTTACACAGGCTTCCCCAAGGAGGGCAGTGGTTTGCGCCCTACTAAAAATGATAGTTACCTAAGGACTTCGCCATTTCATGGATTGTGTGGAGGCTTGGGTTCCACTCCCTTATCTGCCACTCGACTAACCTGTGTGATCCTGGGCGAATCACCTTACCCCTATGTACCTTACTTCACTTTTCTGCATGCTTCAAAGCAGATGTGTGTGTGCCATGCAGGTGATGAATATAAATCTCGAAAGGACCAAATCAGTCCTTCACCCTTCCAAGGTTGATAAAAAGGTGAAATAAAGACTTGGATTTAAAAAAAAATGCAAAAGTGCTACAGCGGGACAAAACGTGTCATGAAAGCACTATATGAAAAACGTGTCACCTTCCCTTTAGAAAGGAACTTAAAGCCAATCTTCTTCACAAGGCCTATGATTGGCCACATCTAACTAGCTACCTGCTTCTAGTGCAAAGAGTCCCATGGGGTGTTTGTGCGCTCTGCAAACAAACCTTTACCTGAACATATCTCATTGTCATGGAAGGCACTGCTGAATCTCTACACTCTGTGCTCATGCAGAATATCTCCCATGACGCCCCTGGGTAGGCATGTTTAAAATGGCAAGATCTCAATGAACCAATTCAAAACAGAAGTCACCATAGGTCTCTTACAAAAGGAGCCGCGTAACAAAGCTCTGAGCACGGAGTGGTTTGAGGCAGGTGAGGTGAGACGGCAGACCCCATAAAATGACAATCCAACCAACAGACCCATCAAGAACCCCGAAGAGGATCACAGACCACTACCAACAAGAGCCAAGACACAGGGCCAAGTGCACTGAGAGGGGCTCTCATAGGTTTCAATTCATCTAAGTGCCTGGGAAGGCGGACGTGCCATCATACAGCCAAAGACACCCAACAGCATTGGGGGTCGACCCCCTTCCCACCTTCAGAGCATCAAGAGCCTCCTCTTTGTTACTTGGCTGGTAGGGAAAGGGCCAGCAGTGGGACAGCACACTGCGTCTCAGAGTCCTGCTTCCTTTCTGTCCACAAACTCTCATCGTGGTACCTAAGACTAGGGGCAGCAAAGGCAAGTCGGTAGCAGCTGTAACGAAACAGGAGGGGGCCTCCCTGCAAAGGAACGGAGCCCCCCCCCTCACCGCTCACTCAGGCCAGGTGCTGCAGGGGCCCCTGGAGCTCGGGGCCCCCCCGCACCGTGGAGGCTGCAGGGGCCTTTGTTACACCAGTGCACACAGTACACGAGACAACTTGCCTCATAATTCAATCATAACATTGCCATCAGGGCGGGGCAGGAAATTCTGACTATTAATAAATGTCTCATTGCAATGATATAATTTGATGCACCATGGTGAAACTCTTCTGTGTGGTAACGAAATAACATTTTAAATATTTTTAATACACTCTATCATATTACAGCATGACATTGGTTGCACAATTTACATGCCAAATATTTTCAGGGCTTGGCTTGTGCACAGGCTCTTAGAGCCACCCTTGGCTCGGCTCTCCCTGTTAATTTGTTGCCTCACTCGCCTCTAATCATTCCTCTCTGCATGGACGACATTTAGTGGTTGTCAGGGGGGTCGCAGTTGTGACCCCTGGCTTACGATTCCTGGTCTCAGAGGTGGCAAAATTCAGTGCCTGAAACACAGGGCAGCAGATGTTGGTTGAAGCTCCACTTTCCTGGTTTTCTGTCAATTTTTACAACACAAATAGTGAATAATGTTATTCAGTATTAGTATAATAAAAAACATGGAGTACAACTAGCGGGAATATGACATTATCTGGAAGGTGAGGTAAGTAAAAATGCTTTTAAATGTATGTTGTGTGTGGGCTTGTGGGGAGAGTGTATTTATGTGAGAGAGAGAGTGTGAATGTGTGTGTATGTGTAAGCATGTGTGTGAGAGTCACAGTAAAGGTTAAATGGTGCGTGATGTCACTTCCGCTACCCCTGGCAGTTTGGTGAATTGACGCCCATGCCTTTCTGCTGCCCTATCCCCTTCAACTCCCCCTGCCACCACCACCCCCCATCCCCTCTCCCCCAGGTAAGGTATGGGGGTGAGGCTGCAAAACTCCCAAAGGGCTGCTGAACAAGTCCAGGTTGTCCAACCTCCCACCTCCTTACAGAAGCTCTTTAAAACCTGTGTTTTAAACGCAGAAAGGTAATTCAGCACATCTTTCTTAAACCCCGCCCCTTCACAGATGTCTAAAGGGGAGCACAGTGCACGTCTGTCAGAAAGTGAAACAGTGGTGTCTGGATTACATTCCAGAGTGTAGTGTTCACAAGCGCCCACCAGTGTCGTAACAAAGTACCCTGAGGGAGCCCCCTCCGGCATGCACCCGGTCAGGGGCCTGCCTATGGTGCACAGTATACTATGCTGAGGGGACCTCCTTGAGATTGCCCCACCCCAACAATGCAAGGGCTGCGGGGGCCGTTGTTACGCCACCAGATCACAATGAATGGTCTATCTGCTTGATACTGAAAAAGCAAATCCTTTCTTTGTTTGGTGGTATTCGAAAAATGAACTTAAAGAACAGTAAATCACAGGTTAAGGCTGCAGGATTTACTGTGCAGAGCCTTTTTTCGAGGTCCCATAACTTTCAGCATTTTCAATAATAAAAACACACCTTCTTACGAAAAACAGTCTCGGTTGGACACGTTTTCGTCTTGCCCTCCCAGAAGGCAGCGATATGTTTATTGTGACATTGATCAATACCTCCCCTGACACATCCCCATCCTTATCTGAAATTGTGCGAGGTTAATCATAGTCACAGAAATTATATACCATAGTTGATTTTTTTTTTATAATAACAAACTACATTTAAAAAAGGAAGCATTTCAACTGTATTTCTAGTTTCATAAATAACAAAATTAAATGCATAAGCTTCAACCACATTTAGTAACAATTATATGCAAGTACAAATATTAGTGAGGGTGAATAATTTTTAGATGATTCTTTAGAAATTAATATACATAAATTACTTAAATTTAAAATATTTTGTTCTATAATACACCCTTAACATCAAAAGTTATTGTGCTGTAACATTTTATTTTATTAATTAAAGACTAACAATAAATATCTGAAACTAATTTACATGTAAATTACACACTGACATATTTTACATACAAAATAGACTTTACTACATTCCTTCGTTATAATTTCCATTATTTTCCCGTTTGTGTGCATCGGGAGTTTATTTTTCCTATCACAAAATTTAGACATCCGAGTTGCTATATTTGACGACTTACCTCACAGATCTGAACAGCAAATGTAAGTGAGTGAATGTCTGATCAGAGATGAGCATTGCCAGGGGCTTGGAAGCATCCTGGGAGACAGGCGGGACATCTTCAATGCACTCTTTGTGGAGATCTCAAGAAGACCTTGAGAGGATCTAAAATGCAGTTTCAAGTCCTCCTCTGTGGGTGCGGAAGTTCCCTCTGGTGCCAGGCTTACAAAACGATTAAAATGGGACGATTTTTATTTTAGATTTAAAATCAATTAACTTACTTGTACCGTGTGGAATCAATTTGGTTAGCATGACAATGTACTTCAAGCCAAACCAAAGAAAATGCTTAGTGAAAGGGGGTGCCAGATATGCTGCTACTCTAAGTAACTTACAACTTGCCAGCCCGAAGGCCATAGTGCCCTCCCTCTATGCTCAGATTAGGTCTGGCTGCTCTTTTAATATTGATGTGTGTCGCGTCTTCATGATGCTCTGCCTTACTTAGAATGACGTCTATTTCAACACTGTTAACTTAGCATTTGTGGCCTTCACACTGAAGAAGGCTCTATTATGGGGCTAGCTATCCGTCGTGGAGCATTTGCAGTAGCCCGGGGCCCCAGTGGTGTAACATAACTTGAGGGGGCTTCCCTGTACAGTACATGGAGGGCCTCCCTCCCCCACTCCTTGGACTGAGTCAGGAGTTATAAGGCTAGGGGTCCACCGCTTGTGCCGGCTGTGCTGAGGGGGCCCCATGGAGCTCGGGGATATCTGCACGGGGGGGTAATGTTACGCCACTGTCGTGCCCAGGAATGTGAAGCTAGTTATGTATGCCATTCAATACTCAACCATGATACTCGGGGCCCATTATCCTCGCTTGCATTAGGGCCCTTGGAACCTACATCCCTGACCGTACACCCAGAGACCCCAAGCTTCAAAAAGTCACACACTCTCCATCAATCTGTCCTGGGCTCTGTTCCCAAAGTTCTATCCATGTACCCCTTGATCTTGGAATGGAATCTGCCCTTGTCAAAGGAAGCACTTAAACTGTCCTGTTTAAAGGGCCATCGGGTGAATGACATCGCTGTAGGTCTCAAAACTCAAACTGACCTCATCAGGCAAAGCAACATTCAAAAATGCCTATTGTTGGTGACTGTTTGAAGAGAACCCTTCTTTTCTGTAAGAAGCTGCTTGTGTGGGGCTTTAACTGGCTATTTACCTTCATTGCCTTGCAACTTGGTCATCAAGCAATGCCTTCTCTGTACGATCCCATAGGGCAGGTGCCTCGATTACATATTTACGAATGTCAAAGACGTCAGTAAATGGAAAGCAGGTCATGGTTGGTTTCAAAAGCAAAATAAAGAGCAGAGGGGTTCCTGTCCGTGAGGGCACATGCAGGCTGCACGGGGAGAAATAGTTACAGGTCCCCTACAAGGAAAAGCTTTTAGCTTTTATATAAAATGTACAGACCTTAACAGGGTAAGACTTTGTACAGAACGTATGCCCTATATGCCCGCTGCCTGGGAGTGTACAGCGGACAGAGACTTTATGAAGCTGGAGGCAGTGGTGCAGCGGGGCGTGGTGGGTGATGTGTATGCCCGCTGCCTGGGAGCGTATAGCGGATAGAGACTTTAGGAAGCTGGAGGCAGTGGTGCAGTGGGGTGTGGCGGGTGCTGTGTATGCCCGCTGCCTGGGAGCGTACAGCGGATAGAGACTTTATGAAGCTGGAGGCAGCGGGGTGTGGTGGGTGCTGTGTATGCCCGCTGCCTGGGAGCGTACAGCGGATAGAGACTTTATGAAGCTGGAGGCAGTGGTGCAGCAGGGTGTGGTGGGTGCTGTGTATGCCCGCTGCCTGGGAGCGTACAGCGGATAGAGACTTTATGAAGCTGGAGGCAGTGGTGCAGCGGGGTGTGGTGGGTGCTGTGTATGCCTGCTGCCTGGGAGCGTACAGCGGATAGAGACTTTATGAAGCTGGAGGCAGCGGGGTGTGGTGGGTGCTGTGTATGCCCGCTGCCTGGGAGCGTACAGCGGATAGAGACTTTATGAAGCTGGAGGCAGCGGGGTGTGGTGGGTGCTGTGTATGCCCGCTGCCTGGGAGCGTACAGCGGATAGAGACTTTATGAAGCTGGAGGCAGCGGGGTGTGGTGGGTGCTGTGTATGCCCGCTGCCTGGGAGCGTACAGCGGATAGAGACTTTATGAAGCTGGAGGCAGTGGTGCAGCAGGGTGTGGCGGGTGCTGTGTATGCCCGCTGCCTGGGAGCGTACAGCGGATAGAGACTTTATGAAGCTAGAAGCAGCGGGTGTGGCGGGTGCTGTGTATGCCCGCTGCCTGGGAGCGCACAGCGGATAGAGACTTTATGAAGCTGGAGGCAGTGGTGCAGCAGGGTGTGGCGGGTGCTGTGTATGCCCGCTGCCTGGGAACGTACAGCGGATAGAGACTTTATGAAGCTGGAGGCAGTGGTGCAGTGGGGTGTGGCGGGTGCTGTGTATGCCCGCTGCCTGGGAGCGTACAGCGGATAGAGACTTTATGAAGCTGGCGGCAGCGGGGTGTGGTGGGTGCTGTGTATGCCTGCTGCCTGGGAGCGTACAGCGGATAGAGACTTTATGAAGCTGGAGGCAGTGGGGTGTGGCGGGTGCTGTGTATGCCCGCTGCCTGGGAGCGTACAGCAGATAGAGACTTTATGAAGCTGGAAGCAGCTGGGTGTGGCGGGTGCTGTGTATGCCCGCTGCCTGGGAGCGCACAGCGGATAGAGACTTTATGAAGCTGGAGGCAGTGGTGCAGCGGGGTGTGGCGGGTGCTGTGTATGCCCGCTGCCTGGGAGCGGATAGAGACTTTAAGAAGCTGGAGGCAGCGGGGTGTGGTGGGTGCTGTGTATGCCCGCTGCCAGGAAGCGTACACCGGATAGAGACTTTATGAAGCTGGAGGCAGCGGGGTGTGGCGGGTGCTGTGTATGCCTGGTGCCTGGGAGCGTACAGCGGATAGAGACTTTATGAAGCTGGAGGCAGCGGGGTGTGGTGGGTGCTGTGTATGCCCGCTGCCAGGAAGCGTACAGCGGATAGAGACTTTATGAAGCTGGAGGCAGCGGGGTGTGGCGGGTGCTGTGCATGCCCGCTGCCTGGGAGCGTACAGCAGATAGAGACTTTATGAAGCTGGAAGCAGCTGGGTGTGGCGGGTGCTGTGTATGCCCACTGCCTGGGAGCGTACAGCGGATAGAGACTTTATGAAGCTGGAGGCAGTGGTGCAGCGGGATGTGGCGGTGCTGTGTATGCCCGCTGCCTGGGAGCGTACAGCGGATAGAGACTTTATGAAGCTGGAGGCAGCGGGGTGTGGTGGGTGCTGTGTATGCCCGCTGCCTGGGAGCGTACAGCAGAAAGAGACTTTATGAAGCTGGAGGCAGCGGGGTGTGGTGGGTGCTGTGTATGCCCGCTGCCTGTGAGCGTACAGCAGAAAGAGACTTTATGAAGCTGGAGGCAGCAGGGTGTGGCGGGTGCTGTGTATGCCCGCTGCCTGTGAGCGTACAGCGGATAGAGACTTTATGAAGCTGGAGGCAGCGGGGTGTGGTGGGTGCTTGTGTAGGTTGTTCCTGGAAGAGGGGTGCAACAGCAGAAGGTCTTTTGGTTAGTAGAGGCCAGTGCGGGAGCGGCTAGGAAGGGGGTTCTCTAGCTAGGCCAGCAGGTTTATGATCCTGTAGGCCTTGTAGGTGGTACAGATGGATTTTGGTTGGGTGCAGACTGGGGGACATTCCTGGGCTCTGCAGTGGGGGTCATGCTTCATAGCCCACACTACGACGTACCCTGAAGAGTTACTTGCTCCTGTAAGATGGATTACAATGAGACACACTTGAGATCCTTCAGCCTCTGGTGTATCTCTCAGAAACCCCCCATGGCTTCCTGAATAGTAGCCTTCATGGGCCCACTGACTTCCCTCGCTGTACACCAAGTGCATCTAATTTCCTTCATGTTGTTTACTCTTTGTGCATTTATGGCAAAACTGTGGATCACCTAAGTTTTCTTTCCCAACTGAAACTTCCCTTCAACCTTTAAAATTGTCTTCCATCGTTCCAGTAGTGCGGGATTTCATTTACGCCACCTGCGTCCCTCCACCACTTCGATGCCCCTGTGCCTGTGAGATGGCGTAACAAGTAGAGTGCCCTCTGATGATATCTGCAGGGTCTTGAGTTTGTACCCTACCAAAGCAAACCAGCTTTCCATCCTAATGAGGTTGGTAAATTGAGTACAATTCAAACTATTAATAGCTTTCGCTGTTAGTTAAAGTACTTACAAAGTCAAAAACTGTGGTGTTAAGCAGGATGAAATCAAGTTATTATTACATGGTGGTGTAACTGATACTGCTTTAGAGGTTATTTTAAATGCGCTGCTCCCTTCCCCTACACTTTGTACAAGTCCCTATGCACAGTGCTGTGCTCTTGTGCCTGTTTCAGAACCATAGGCTACTGCATCAATACAAAACGCAAGGCTGGGCAGAAGCTGAAGTGATTAAACCGAATGGTTTATCAAGCCCTTGGGTCTAACAGGTGGCCAAACCCAGCTTTCAACCAACCCACATTTACATTTTGAGGAACAAGAAGCAAGCTCCCATGTCCAAGAACTAACAGTAGAGATCTTCAGCACTGGACACTGCCAGTATCAGAAAACCAATCAAGATACTCAAAATCTGCTTCCAGCAGTGTTTATATTTTGTTCTATATAGAACGAATGGTTATCCATCCTCAGGTGATAAATAAAAAGTGTTGGATAATGGGAGCAGTGGCTGCCTCAAAATGGCGTCCTGTGGCGGCCATTTTGTGACATTAGTGCCACAACGCAGCACGTGGCAGCGGCAGAGCTAGCGGATCACAGGAGTCGGGTCGCAGGGCGCAGCGGGGAGCTGAGATCATCGAAGGGTGCCCCCGGCCCTCCTCCTGCGCCCATGCCTATGCTCCTATGCACGCCAAGGCCAGATCAGATAGCTTTCTGGTCAGTGGCGGGACAGAGTGGCAAGGCCAGCACAGTAGCCGTTTTGATTCGAGAAGCCAACCAAGGTGAAGTGTGGGTCAAAGACAGCATTTACAAAACTCGCACGTCACTCTGGGCCCAACCCTTTCATGTATGCACAAAGTCACGAAAGCCCTAAGTGCCCCCCCCCCCCCAGCTGCAAGGCCAGGCCGTTCTGCGAGCTGGCTTTCACTGCCAGCAATCAGCAAAGAATGCACGAAAACAATCCCAC